>NC_053455.1:45505418-45818390 GCF_015227805.2 Hirundo rustica | reverse complement strand
TATACATATGAACATCCTGGCATACAGAAAGAATTAACCCTGCTTATCTTAATCCGCTCTTTCTACCCACCCTTCTCTCCCTTCCTCTCGTTGTTTTGTAATTTCCTTCCTCCCTTGCATTTGATGTGGTTATGTAACCCTTGTCAGCCCCCATCTCCTCCACCTGGAGAGGTGAGCCCTGGCACACCTGAGCCTTGACTCTCTTACAGGCCCTTAACACCAAGGCGATCATGGAGCTTCCACCCCCTGCTTCTGATGACACAGAAATCTATTTTCATACAGTCAAACCCCAAGGAAACATTGTGTCTCCCTTTTTCCAGAACAGGGATTGTTCTGCAGAAGAGCTGGTCACTGGGCTACGACTTTAGCAGAAGTCTGTGGCAAAACTGACCACTGAACCTTGTCTGCAGATACCTCCCAAACACTTGTAACCACAAGAACATCTTCATTCTGGAGCCAATGCTGATTCCCCTATTTCCAGCATTTCACAAGCCTTAATGTTCCTAGCATGTCTGGAAAACAGAAACAACAATGCTGCGACAATGCTGGAGTTAGTTTCACTTGATTTCCCAACAGCAATCTCATCCTGAGTTGTTTACATCACTCTGCCTTGGCCCTCAAGGTTACTTATTTGAGGAGGTTAATGCTGCCCTGTTGAAACAGGTCGATGAAACGAGCCATGTGAACACTAATCTCTTGTGGAGTGCTGCCTGGGTACTGGCACAAGCAAGCTGACAAACAACTGTGCTTTTCTCAAAAATTAATTAACCCCCAAAACAAATCTCTTTCTTCCCAGTAAGAAAGTGCTGTAGTTCTGCCATTGCTCACGATGCAGCAGTAAGCCACATCAGCGAGATATACAAGGCAGCTTTTCCTGTGTGTCCAACTCCGACTGAAACTTTTCAAATCCACTTGTGCCCCTACAAGTTGACATGCTACGGAGACAGCTTCACATGCGATCACTCGTGGTTGTGTTTATTTTCTAGCCTAATGGCTGGCGAGCTGTTAGTACCTCCGAGGTAATAACATACAAGCAAACGATCTCTGCTTTTTCCGGCAAGATCATGTGGTTTTGCCCGCCCTTGGGAATTCAAGGGAAGACCAAAGGCAGCCTGTTACAATGTTGATTCCAGAATGTTACTTTAGTATTGTCCTGCGTAGTCAGCAAGAAAGGCGCACCAATCATGAAGCTCAACCCAAGGGCTCTTAAAATCACTGGAAAGCTGGAGTTAAATGTGCTTTTCTTACCTGTGATGTTTGTGTACATCAGATAATTTCATGGCAGACGCTTGGCACGTGCTTCATAGGAGCATCTCCTGAGGCAGAGGAGACGTCCTGCTCTCTTGGGACTGAGTTTTATTTCTAGGAAAGGTACTACAGTCATCTCTGCCCCTACATAAGTCAAACCTACTGAGTTCAGCAGGCCTGCCTGCATATAGCAGCTTGCAAAACTGGGCCTTGGTAGTAAGAGTGAAACCAGTTGAAAGTGGCCCCAGGGAGCCATTGCTTATTGCTTTACTGTAGTGTCCAGGGCATTCTCCCTGCTTTCCAAGTAGTGGAGATGTCTTATCCCTTTCCCTGCCCCATGGTGTTTGTAAGGAATGACTTTCAGTGAGAGCTGATTTGAGATGGTGTGACATTCATGTACCAGTGAAGAAAGCCTGCATGTTTCAACGTCAAGCCTATGACTAAATCACTCTCCCCTGCTGTTAATTTGGTAATGATCAATTACCAGTGTAGTCTCCAGGCACAAGACTATCCCTCCTTTCTCTTCAATGCCCTCGAGCCTATCTTTTATAAAGAATTCAGGAAAAATCTTCTCTTGCTAAAATTGATTCTGAAAGCAGGAAGGACTAGGCCACAAGTCCAAGTATTAGCCGGCACTAGTCCTCTTTAAGAGAATCATGGAATGCAATGCACCCACCCCACCACTACCCTTGCCTTTGGAAATTGTTGATAAGTCTGAAAGGGCATCACTGAGACTTGAAAATTCAGAAGAGTGACTCCAGAGCAAAAGCAGGGATTCCATCTCCTTCACAGCTGAAGCTCACTGAAATCAGAATGGAGTGGTGAACTCTATGCAGAGCACCAAACAAATGTACAAAGCCATGAGGTGGCAACGGTTTCATAAATAGGTAAGGAAGGGGAAAGAAAACTTAATAGGCTTGATTTTGTATTCAGAAGGAATGTTCACTATGCAGAGATTTTAGCAAATTCTGCAAAATGTGTGTGAAATCTTGGAGCAGAGCCAAGCCATGCCCTGACCTTCCCAAGAAAAACCTCTGAGGTGGTATTGCTACATTGGCTCCTTGTGGCACCTTGATGAGAGCTCTATTTTCAGTGCTTTCCCTGAGAGCTGCCCCCAGAAGTTTCTTCTCAGAACAGTTTACCAAATAAGCTGTCCTTTTTCTCAGAGCAGGTTGACTGACAGTTTTCATGAAAATTATGCACTTTGACAAAGGAATTTAAAGGCTGTAAGAGGACACTCACCACAGATCAGGTACTTTTTGTCAGAGCAGGTTGACTGACAGTTTTCATGAAAATTATGCACTTTCACAAAGGAATTTAAAGGCTGTAAGAGGACACTCACCACAGATCAGGTCCATAATTCAAGGCTAAAAGGTCATATGGAGAAGACAGAGAAAAACACGGTGAAAAAAGAAGTTAGTCTACAGATTTAGTTGCATTCCTCCCCTCATCACAGGAGCCAGCAGCTGACACCACAGGTTTGTTTCACCCCTGGGCACAGCAAACTCACTGAATATCTCAGTGCCATTCAAACAAATTCCTTTGTGCATGGAAAAACCCTGAGTGGTGTGCCAGGGCAGTCCCTTTCTGTGTAAACACTGATGGTGCTCTTAAAGCAGCAAAGCAAGGACTGCTAGTGGGGAGGGGGAGGCACCTCTCAATAAAACCACATCCAAGAAGCATTTTTTTTTTTTTTCAGTGACTTGGAATGGAGAAATCACCAAGAAAAACAACAGTCCCCCACCCCCGCCTAATCCCAGGGCTGAACCACTGCCATTACGAGTCTGGCAAATGGTGAACACAAGTGGTTTTCATTACTGCCACAGCACCAGGCTGGCACTTCAGAGACAAAGCAGATAAAACGTATTGGCACTGTTATCTCCTGTACATTTTTCTTGCAGCAGGGACAGATGGGTAGCAAGGCTCAGTTACTTAAATCATGGCCCTTTTGAGGCTCTTCCAACTGCTCTCTTGCTTGGCTGTGAAGCACTGGGTGTTTTCTCTCAGACAGAAAGTAGTTTACGTCAGAGATAAAAAGTTTTTCCTACTTGGATTTCATCCATCTCTACTCTCAGAAGTACTTACCGTGCCTTGTCCAATGATGCATATGAACACAGCTGTATCAATGATCACTTCTTCTCCCAAAACAAGTACACTAGGAAAGCTCCTCAGTATACACACTGCAGGGATATCTTTTTGACTCTACCTGGGCAGACTTATCTCAGGAAGATCACACATGCAATTTGTACTCTACCTACCTACACTGACAGGCGAAGACTTCCACAAGAAGCCAGGGTAAGCCGCCTGCCCAAACCATCTTTTAGCAGTAGACATTTTTAAATAAAGCAAAATTTACCTTCCCCTCGAGCTGATGTTCTTCTTGGCACGCCTGGACTGTCTCAGTTCTCCAAAAACACCATTCTCATGGATTTTTGTTCACATCAAGGTACAATTTATGTCCTGAGAGCCCAGAACAGTCAGTCAGCATGAAGGGCACCTCTGCATTTATCTGTGTCCCATGACAGCAGGATGCAGTCAGGCTTTTTTTTTGGTTACAGACTGTTAAGCATATGGAAATCCTACTCAACCATTTTATCGGTGGTGTCCCTAGATCTTAGAAATCTGACCATCATGAAACTGGTACTTTTAAATATTTAAAAAACAAATTACTATAATTAGCTCTGAAATTATGTTTCCGGACTAATTCAGGCCTGCTGTTCATTCAGTTTCGCATTTTGGAATTAAATAAACAGATCCTGGAAAACAAAGTCCTTTTATTGCTGAATAGATGAGTCACTTCACTGAGTAACCAAGAGGAAAACAGTATGGAGAAGGCTATAGTCAGGAAGATTCAGTTTCCACAAACTGTTTTAAGAAACAGCAGTGTGAAAACAAACATCCAGGTTCACACAAGCTTTGCCATTTCCTCAGTACTCTCTGAGTTGAGTCCTACAAGTTTGTCAGAAAACTGACAAACCTACTGCAGACAAAGATAAAAATCAAAGCGTGTCAGCTATTTTAAGAACAGCTGAATCCAAGAGCATTTGTATGGTAATAATAATGAACATAAAAACATTTAAAACAAAGAATTTTAATAACTTCTCTACAACAAATAATTAATCAAAAAGGCCAAATCCCATGTCATCATCAGATTCTTCTGATTCCTCTTTCTTCTCTTCTTTCTTCTCCTCAGCTGAAGGAAAAAAAGACCAAGTGAATAGTCAGTATTAACACTGCACTACAGATTCTCAAGATACAAGTTTTGGTGTTCTAAGCTCCCCTGCATACTGGAGGTATTGGAGCCTCCAGGGTTCATCTCATTCCCTTTCAGCAACCGAAGACACTGAACAGATACAGACACTACTGTTGCAGAGATGTGCTTTACACCATCAAGGCTCTTTGATTCTCGGTTCTAAGTATGACCAATCCTAAGGCAGATAAAGAGCAAACGCTTCTGACTGTCCAAAGGAAAGGTTAACTGTTCAGGTGACATTTCCACCACATCCCAAACTGCCCATGTGGAGTCAGTTGTTCAGCTGTTACCAGAGACAAAAGGAGTTGCCACACCTCTCCACTCACACTCACCAGCAGCAGGGGCAGCAGCTGCAGCAGGAGCAGCAGAGCCCCCTCCAGCAGAGACTGCCACCGCTCCCCCAGCCGGCATGCTGGCAAGCTTTCCGTTACCTGAATGGAACACAAGAGAAGGCATTTATTTACGTGCTCATCCCAACCACAAGTTAAGGAAAATGGAAGAGTCCAGAAAAAGAGATCCTGCCTCATGGATTGTACCTGTCACTATCTGCTGAAAAGAACAAGAGGCTGCATCCACGATAAATACAAACTGTTCTTTGAAGAACACCCAGGAGTTGTAAGATTCACAAAGGCTTATCCCAAGAACACTGGCAGCATATTATTATTAAGTTTTCCTCTGTACACAAAGTCTTTTCCAAAAGCTGTCATAAAAATAGCAGTAAACACATCCGATTTTGCACACCCACACTGCTCTCTGAATACAGCACAGTAGCCTTGATAATGTACCTCAAAAGTAAAATAGCAGCAGCACTGGCTTCCCCTGCCTTTCCTCCACCTCCCAACCTTTAAGGGTAAAGAGAACTCTGAGGGCGTAACTGGATCACCCTTACAGGAGAAAAAGGGAAAGATTGGTTTATTTATGGCAAAGAGTACAGTATTTTAAACAAATTCCTCAGCACCTTATGAACCCTATTGCATCTCCTTTGAGACTGTTGATTTCTGCTCATATTTGGAAAGCCAGCTAGTTCTCTGGCCTCTTGTCTTTCACATACCAAGGCTCCCTTGGCATTCAAAGGTCACACACACACTGTTTGCCTGTATTCCAGTTTCTGGGAATCAGTTTCTACACAATTCCCTGTTACTTCAAGATCTAATTAAACTAGCAAAGTAAACAAACATGTTTCATATGCATGTATGTTCTAAGAAACAATTTATTTCAAGTATTACAGAAAGAGACAGTTTAAGTGTGTTGTAACCACATGTATAATAGGTCTCTTAGGTCTTTCAAACCACATGGATAGAAAATGTCCAGTGCCTGCTCCTGACAGCAAGGACAAGCAAAGTCCTGGCAACCTTTGAGCAAAAATATGCCTGCAAATTCCCTTGTGCCTATACACTTGGAAAAAAAAAAAAATTCATTAATCAGAAACCTTTGCACTACCTCAGCTCTGCTTTAATTCAGCCCCATGACCCAGTCAATTCATGTGAAGAGTTCCAGCTTCAGCAAGATCACAAGTTTCTGTGGACATGAGCCCTCAAGAGGTTCTGTACCAGGGAAAAGGAAATGCTGGACTCAGAGCTCAACAAGAGATGTGCACTGGAGAGGCTTGTGCTCATCACATGGATGGAGCTGCACCCCAATGCCATCTTTCTGTTCTTCGTGCTTTACATCACTGGTGCACACAAGTGGGTAAAACACAGAACATCTCCCAGAGAACCCGAAGGACAGCTCAGTCTTTTATCAACATGTCCAGAAAACTACGTCATGAGCAGACTACCAGTAAGCTCATACATGCTGAAGTTCTCCAGTTTAATGTGGTCCACAAGCGAAACCCAGCAGGTACTGGCACTGACCTGCAGGGAATTAGAATGGACCTGATTTCACTCAATTCAGCTGTGATGCACAAGGCTGAACAGACAAAGAGTCAGCGACTTGGCAGCAATTCTACACTCTCAGGTCTAGGCTACCAAAGTAACAGAGGCAATTACCTGGGTCACTCTGAGACTCTACTTACCCTGGGCAATTACATCTTCAATGTTTTTTCCATTCAGCTCACTAATAACCTGTAAGTAAAATTTAGAATGTTAGAGTTTCCAAACAGCATGAGAATGAGCTACACTTAAACAAGTACTGATGAATCATCATATGCAGCACCTCAATCCTACTGCTTATCTAGCCTCAGAATTCCTTACTTCTCAGTGCCAGGAACAGAACATTGACAGGAATACTTCAGCTAAGTCTTCAATACTTCAGGCATTCTCATGAAAACTGTTACTGAATTCATAATTAATCCAACCACCCTGGAAAAAAGTGGATACAGAATGTTGTGGAACCAATTAGGAAGTCCTACCAACAGTGTAAGTCACTGAGGGACTGTTTACATTTCTTGCTTAATGCCCCCCCGGGAGGCTCTGAAGCACTGGGTTCTGGACCCAAAATCACAGGGTCCCATTCCTAGCCCTACCAAATGTTAAAAGCCAAGCTACTGTATCCTTGCCCTGGAACACAGAGTTCCAACTTTAATTTTACTACCATTGTTGTATAACCAGAGATGACAAAAGCAAAACACAAACCCCAAAACTGCTGAAGCAAGCACTTAAAAATAATGCTCCAGAACTTACTGTTGAGTCCCAGCTATCAGGCGTCAGTGGCCAAAGCCAAACGACTTTAGCCAAAAGCTTTTTAAAAGGCACCTTCTGCTTACACAGAGTGTGGGATGTGTGAAACTATGCGCCTGCATGACTGCTCCACCCAGGAGAAAGGTGCTTGTAAGACTTCACTACATTTACACAAGCTTAAGATACAGACAATACAAAAATTAATTACCACCAAAACACATTCCAGAACAGCTTTCGTAATATTGGAGTATCAGAGAAAGCAATTCATTCATTAAGGTATTAAACCTAAAGGATCCAAAGAAAAAAGACCTGGCATTTAAACAGGAGCATGATGAGTTCAAACCAACATCCCAAACTATAGTAAGGATGCTTTCAGCTCAGCCAACCCACTGTCTCTTCGGGCCTATGGTAAAACACTGGGAAAGCAGTTTCTTTTTACCTTCACCTCTCTGGAAACATTTCAAATAAGAGTATGGGACAAGTGATAAGATAATTTTATTGGTTCTTGGGGTTTTTTCCTCATGGCTGATTTTTTTTTAGGTTATTATATCACAAGAAGCACTGTAATTAAGATACTCTTTAAAAGCCTGGTTTTTAACACAACCACTTTGGTTATAATTTCCAAAGTCTTCCTATATATTATCCTCAAATACCTTTAATCGCCATGTTAGAATTTGCCTGTGTTTCTTGGCAAGGAAACAAATGCTTCTCTGCAGCACACTAAAAATGTATTACTGATACCAGGCCTTCAACTGTGTTAGCTCTGAATCCATACTGAAAATGAAAATAAGAAGTGAACCTTCAGTGCAGACTATACAAGACGTCAGAACATTTTCAATGCTTTTTTTTTTTTAATATGCAGCCACCATCTCAATGAGGATGATTAGACCGAACTACAAGAAGTCAGCAACAACTGACAGAGACCTTTGCAGAGGACAGGTATTGAATAAGAGAGCCAGACTTCTAACAAAAGTTGCAAAAACTTATGACTGGCTCAGCAGTGTTTAGAAATCACACTGGTAAGGATCAGCGAATGACTGGGAACACCGAAGCCAAGGAACAGCTCCAATGTCTGGTGCTGGCTGGGACGCCTGGAATTAAGAGGCAATGCCACCTTGTTCATGCGTTCATCGTCCGTCTCGATGCCGACGCTATCGAGAATCTTTTTCAAGTCCTTGGACGTGGGGGACTCGTTGCCCCCGAGCACGGCGAGCAGATAAGCTGCGACGTAACGCATCCTGCAAAACAGGAGAACAGTTTCAGCATGGCCGAGTTACCGAGCTCATCCCTTCTCCCTCCTAGCCACAACCCTTTGACTCCGCTTTTAAAGGAGAACCCGCGGCCCACGAGGCCACGCTCCCCGGACTGTGCCAGCACGGGGCCGCCCGCGCCGGCCCGACACACACTCCCGCCCGCGCCGGCACCGCACACCTCTCCCGAAACAAAGCGGCAACGAGGCGCTGCCGCTCTGGCGTTCGCCTCGGCCCGGCCCATCCCGTCCCTCCGCCGGTCCCGGCCCAGGCGCAGGCCGGGAGAGCACATGGCCGCCATTCTCCCCTCCTCCCCCACCCCACCCCAAGTGATCTCGCCCGAGCCCCGCGGGCGGCGGCGGACTGGCGCGGGTGGGCCGGACGCCACCATTCCGCGAAGCGGGGGGCACCGCGCGCTTACTTGGGTGGCGGCAGCGAAGGGGGACAGCGGCCCGGGACGTGCGCTCGCGAGGGCACAGCGACGCCAAAAGGAAGAGGCGGGGCCTCGGCTACGCCTTCTTCCCGCCACCCCTCAACAACGAACGCTGCTATTGGGCCGGACCGGCGGGCAACGCGCAGACCAATAGGGAGCTGCGGGTGCGGCCGCCCCCGGGGCGCATGCGCAGAGCGTGGGCTGCCCCTCCTTGACGTGTTGTGCGGCCTTGTCCTTTCTGTGGGGATGGTTGTGATTCCCCCAAATCACGGAGTCACAGAGTGAATGGAATTGGAAAGCACCTCTTAGATCATCAAGTCCAACCTGTGGCCGAATTCCACTCTGTCAACTAGAACACGGCACTGAGTGCCACATTCAATCTTTCCTTAGGCACCTCCAGGAACGGTGACTGTGCCACCAGCCCGGGCAGCCTGTTCCAATGCCTGACCACTCTTTCTGTGGAGAAATTACTCCTGATGTTCAACCTAAACCTCCCCTGGTACAGCTTAATACTGTTCTCCAGCTCTGGAATCCTGCCGTGCCCTGCCCTGCCCTGCCCTGGCTTGGTAGGATCAGCACAAATCCCCTCCATTTGTCCCATGAGTTGGATTCTGCCACCAGGTGCACATGAGGCAAATCTGCACCCAGAGCCCTCATATTTGTTTATTTCATGTCAGCACAGAGATGGGCAGTGGGATGAATCCAGAAAGCCAGAGCCTGTCTCTGTGCATTTCTTCATGGAAAGGAGTGGTCAGGCATAGGAAAAGCTCCCCAGGGAGGTGATGGAATCATTGTCCTTGAAGGTGTTCTGGGAACAACTGGACATATCAGTTAGCTTTGGTCTAGTTGTCACGGTGGTGTTTGGTCAGTGGTGGAACTCGATGATCTTGGAGTGGCCAGCAGGATTAAGGAAGTGATCGTCCCTCTCTACTTGGCACGAGTGAGGCCACACTTCAAGCCCTGTGTCCAGTTCTGAGCCCTCACTTCAATACAGATATTGAGGTGCTGGAATTTGTCCAGAGAAGGGCAATAGAGCTGGTGAAGGATCTGGAGCACAAATCTTGTGAGGATTAGCTGAGGGAGCTGAGGTTGTTTAGCCTGGAGAAAAGGAGGCTCAGGGGTGACCTCATGGCTCTCTACAAACACCTGAAAGGAGGCTGTAGCAAGGCAAGGGTTGGCCTCTTCTCCCAGACAATTAGCAACAGAACAAGAGGACATAGTCTCAAGCTATGTCAGGGAAGCTTCAGCTTATACATTCGGAAGAATTTCTTCACAGAAAGGTTGATTAGACATTGGAATGGACTGCTCAGGGCAATGGTGGAGTCACTCTCCCCAGAGTTGTTTAAGGAAAGACTGGACTTGGTACTCAGTGCCACGCACTAGTTGACATGGTGGTGTTTGGTCATAGTGGGTTGAACTGAATGATTTTTCCAATCTGAATGACTTTGTGGTTCTGTGAAAAACCTCAGCTCCAAGAGTGGAGTGGCTTCTTGCACGCTAGATGACAGAACCCACTTACTTGTGAGACAGCACACTGGAGGAAGGCTCTCCACAGGAGGGACAGGGATTGCTCTCCTGTGCTGGGAGGCTGGGAGGTGGTAATCCTGTGGCAAGGTCTTTCCATGGGATTGTGGGACTCACCACATGTGCTTGTTCACTTGATTTCTGCATTAGGGAAATGAATAGAAGTAAAAAGTTAACACTGTGCTGAAAGCCATTGGACCCAAGCAAACCACGAGTGCTGGTTCAGCAGCAGGACTATACATGGGCTGTGGCTATCCCTGCCTTTCTGACCTGGGGGTGCCCCAGAGATTCCCAGTGTGATGGGACTTCTGTGGTAGCTCAGGTGCTCTCAGAAAACCACCAGGCTCACAGTGATATAACTGAGCCAGAGCTTGGAGCAGCAGTCAGTGGTTGCTGTCTACTACCTGTAGGAAGAGAAATTTCCCTCGGAGCTACATGTATCTTGCATCCAGAGTCTCAGAATCAATTAGGTTGGGAAGGATTCCTGAGATCAAGTCCAGCCTATGACCAAAGACGATCCTGTCAATCAGACTGTGGCACTAAGGGTCACGTCCAGTCTTTCCTTAAGCACTTCCAGAGATGGTGACTCCACCACTTTCCTGGGCATCTCATTCCAATGCCTGACCACCCTTTCTGAGAAGAAATTCTTCCTGAGGTCCAGCCTGAACCTGCAGAGCATGTCCTGTTGTCCCGGCACTTGTTGCCTGGGAGAAGAGGGTGACCCCCACCCGGTTACAACCTCCTTTCAGGTTAGCCCCCGTCCTGCGCCCTCCTAGGCTCGCTGACCCTGCTCCATTTCTCTCCCTGGATTTCTATGGAATTAGCACAACACGCGGAGCTGCCCGTGCCTCCCGCGCCCTTGGAGCCCAGGGGAGCCGCACCGGGACCGGCTGTGGTTCGGGGCCGGGGCCGTGTCGGGAAAAAAAAAAATCTCCTTTTGTGCCTTCGCTGAGGCAGCAGGACTCCTGAACACGGCTCCCCATAGCATCCGGCCCGCGTCCCGCTGCCTCTGGCACCACCCCCGTCCCGTCCCGTCCCGCCCCGGATCGCGGCGCAGCTCCCGAGAACTTTTCAGGAAGTGGCGGGCAAAGCTCTGCCCAGCCCAGCCCCGGCTGCTGAGTGCCCGGGCGGTGCGGAGGGGTGAGACGAGCGGGGCCGTGCTCGGCCGGGCACGGGGCGCGGCTACGGCTGCTGCCGGGGCACGGACTGTGGGCGTGGGGTGACGGGGCCCGGGACGCAGGGACACAGGGGCACGGGGTGCTGCGGACAGCCCGGCCCGGCTGAGTGTGCCAGTGCTGGGGCTGTGTGTGCCGTGTGCGGGGGTGTGCGGGTCCATGTGCAGGGCTGTGTGTGTCTATGTGCATGGCTGTGTGTGTGTCCATGTGAAAGGTTTTGTGTGTGTGTCCATGTGCAGGGCTCTGTGTGTGTCCATGTGCAGAGCTGTGTGTGTCCATGTGCAGGGCTGTGTGTGTGTCTGTGTGCAGGGCTGTGTGTGTGCATGTGCAGGGCTGTGTGTGTGCATGTGAAAGGTTTTGTGTGTGTGTCCATGTGCCGGGCTGTGTGTGTGTCCATGTGCATGGCTGTGTGTGTGTCCATGTGCAGGGCTGTGTGTGTGTCCATGTGCATGGCTGTGTGTGTGCATGTGCAGAACTGTGTGTGTGCATGTGAAAGGTTGTGTGTGTGTGTCCATGTGAAGGGCTCTGTGTCTGTCCATGTGAACGTCTCTGTGTGTGTCCGTATGAAGGCTGTGTGTGTGTGTCCATGTGCAGGTGTATGTTTTGGAGTGTCTCTGGCACCACATGTATCGGTGTCTGTTGATCCCAAAGCTGCCTCTTTGGCTTCCAGAGCTGCCCTCTGGTTCCATCACCACTGACAGTTTTACAAAACTCTAGCAGATGGACTTTTTTTTTTTTTACACATGTCTGTAAGGAGGCTGTGTACATGATGTGCACAGACTTTTTAGGAAGTGCTCACTTTTCTACTAAAGCAGTAGTTTCACTTTTATCCCATTGGCACTCACTTTCACGAACCGGAATCAGTGAGGGCCCAGCACAGTTTGTGAGCTGCCTCTGGGCTCTGCTTCCTCTTCTTGTCCTTACATTCCTGTTCTTTCAGGGTGAGAGCATTCCTGCTCTTTCACGGGATGATGCCTTCCCCAGACTGCCTTGGGAACATCAGTGCTGCCATGTCCCACAGGCTAACTTTAAAAACACTGTTCCTCAGGGTGTTGCTGGGGCATTAGCTTGTTTCTGCTGGCCTTGGACAGCAGCCAAGTTTATTCTAATTCTGCATCAATCAAAAGAAACTTCTATTTAGCAGTTCGATCCATGGCAGGGTTTACAAAGAGCTCCTGGTATTCATATCATGAGCTAGTTTAATTGCCAAGCTCAGGAGGTGTTGCTCCTGCATCACCATTGTGCCTTTTCTAACTCTATCCCTGTCCCTGACACGTTTCCTCTGCTGCCCTTTGTCCACTTGCTTTTATCCCATGGACACTTGGTTTCACAACCAGGTTCGATAAGGACCTGTCACAGGCTGTGAGCCACCTCTGGGCTCTGCTTCTGGTTCAGGTCTCCCTGCCCCAGTTTTCTTCTCTACTTGTAAAGCTTCCCGCTAAGGCACTTTGAAATCTGCATTAGGCATAGGCATTTACATTTATGTCTTTTAAACTTAATATTGGTCTTTATTCTGATGGTGTGTAATTGCTTTATTCCCTGCTGAGATGTTGGCTGGAAAAATTCAGAGGTTTTCCCTAGGAGGAGAAGCCTCTGTGACATCTGTCACACTGCATTTCTGTGCTCTCTGCCTCCAAAGCTTTAGGTAACATACATGTAGTCTTTCCTACCATCTTGCTGTGTTTATAAACTGTTCCCAGACACTCTGGACTGGGACAGGAGCATTCATTGTGTACCCATGTTCTTTTTCAGAGCCATCTTTCCTCCTCTCCTTGTCCCAGCTGCCTTGTGGTGCTGCCCGTGCCTGCCTGCCTGGCAAGTCAGAGCATGTCTGGACCCTGAGGATGAGATGCAGAAGATGGCAGAGCTGCTGGGGCTCAGGGATGAGTGTGGGGAGGGGGCTTTGGGGGCTCCTGCCCTCGCTGGCTCCTGCCTTGCGGACAACAGACTGAACCTGGATGTTTATCCTGACGGCTGCCGCCGTTTCCTCCAGCTCTTCAAGGAGCAACAGGGAGAGATGGTCCAGGTCGAGTTCCTCCGGCTCAGCAGCAACGATTGTCTCCTTGACACCACACTGGGCAGCCTTTCTCAACTGAAGCACCTGAAATCCCTGGTACTTAAAGGTAAATTCCCAGGCCCATTCAACTTTTCTAGGCTCAGATTTTTTTGTTAATCCTTCTCTCCACATATGCAAGACAAACTGCCCTTGGAAGTGTTTTGTTGCAGTGCCCCTTACCACAGCTTTGGCTCAGCCTTACTCAGAGCTGAATAGAGATTTCAAGAAGACACAGCTTCTAGACTCTTATTTCCACCTTTTGTTTCTACAGCTGCCTGGGGACTGGGTTTTTTTGGAGTCTGGTTGGGTTGATGCTGCAGTATTTTCTATAGCTATTCTCTAGAAGAGGAGTATTTTTTGCAGTTACACAACGAGAGGGGAATTGAAAGATAAATTACCTCATTTGGTAAATGTTCAGCCCCTCTTTAATTTTTTGGAGTATAATAAGCTGTCTTTGCTGTGTTTCTGTCTGAATTAATCAATGCTTAATCCTTGCTTACTGTCAGTGACTACAGGTTTAGCAGAGTTCAAGACAGACCAGAAGAGGCTGATTCAGTTCAACATTTTATCAAAAGTAGGGCACAGGTTGTGCATGTAATTTGGTGAAGTGTAATAACTGTTAGAGCTATAAATATTAGGTCATTCTTTGACTGTCTCATCTATTTATTATGGGAGGATCTCAACACAATTTGTATAATGTCTGTATCAGACTGAATAATTTGCTCTTTGGGAGGCAGAATTTTAAAAATAAATGAGAAAAAAAAAGGGTGAGTTTGGGGGCAGAATTAGGGTTCTAGCCGACAACTGAAAAGTCTGAGGTTTGTTTCTCTATCTGTCACAAATTTCTCATACGAATAATTTGGTTTGTCTTTTCCTTTTTTAGTAAGGTGGCAAGAACAGCAGTATCTTTTATCAGTATTGTTTTGCGAGATGTACACACACCCTGAGCATCCTGAAGTGCAATAAAGTAGTTCACTAAGATCTGATGTACAAAGTACAGGGTGCCTGTTAGTTCAGTTGTTCTCATTTTGTACCATTATGCAGCATAAAAAAATGTTTGGTGCCCTCTGCTGCATATGGATATAAATAGAAAACAGTGGAGAAGGAATGTGAAACAATGAACAAGTGGAAAAGTTTGGAAGTCTCCTTTAATTTGCTCAAGTTATTTTTCCAGGGGCACAGCCCTTCTCCAATTTGAGTGTCACAAGCTGGGATATGGAACTTTCATTCTTCCCTTCCTGTGCTGTCTGCTCTACAAAATACTGAATTTACCTACTTTTCCCCCCACATTTTCACTGCTTTCCTCATGTGTGCCCTCCAGTCTTGCAAAGGCAGACTTCTGTCTTCAGGGCTGTTTGCTTCTCAACAGCATGGATAAAGCCTTGAGGGCAAGGACTCTTTCCTTGATCCATAAAATGTTATGTGTTGGCCACTGGTAGTGAGGAAGAAGTGGGGAAGGAGAGTGGGAGGCTGGGAGGTACATGGTCCACCTTGCTGAAGTGTGGTAAATGTGTAGGGTGGCCTGGCTCATTCTGAGCTTTGACTCCAGATGTGTTTAGCAGAGCTGTACTGGTTCACTGTGGCATCTCCTGATTTCATAACAGCTCTTCGCTGTTACACCCCTTTCACTGATCAGGAAACTGAGGCATGGAGCAGAAAACTCACTTCTCTGTGAACTTTGTGATTAGTGCTGCTCAGTGTGACCAGTGACTCCCAGTCTTGTGGATCTCTGTGCTGAATCTCACATGAGGCTGGTGAGCTCTCCTGGTAACATACTGACCTCTTCTCCACTTCACTCCACCCAGGTGGCCATGCTAGGGATGAGTTTGGTTCCTATCAGCATGGCTCCCTGACAAGCTTGCCACCAGACTTTGGGAGCCTCGGGTGTCTCACCCATTTGGATCTCAGCTTCAATAGACTCTGCACCTTGCCGAGCAGCATTCTCCACCTTCCCAGCCTCCGTGTGCTCCTGGTGAGCCACAACAGTCTGGTGACACTTCCTGAGGACTTTGGCCGTCTGAACAAACTGACTTTCTTCTCTGCGATGAAAAATCAGCTGAAAGACTTACCTAAGAGCATTGGGGAGCTGTCAATGCTGCAGGATCTGGATCTCTCAGAAAATGCTTTGGAATTGCTCCCCGAAGAAGTTGGGAATCTGCACAACTGCACAGAGCTGGATCTCTCTGGGAATCGCTTATTGAGCATCCCAGACTCCCTAGGTATGTATTTTATTGGGGAAGAGAAGGACGTTGGCTTGCCAAGCTTTTGGTACAACCTCTGGGACCTTTGGTCTCTATCCCCAGAGCTGTTAGCATAAACCATGTTATACTGGGGCCAAGGGGAAGGGGCATCCAGAAGGATCATGCTTGGTTCAGGCATTTGTGCATTAACAACTCTCTGGACCACACTTTCTGTTTCTGCGGATCAGCAGCACTGCTGAGATTTCAGTACAATTTACAGTGACTGCGGATCTGGCCTGGCTGGTTTTGGGTAGCAACTGGGACTAGTAACAGAAGAGCTGAGGTTTGATAGGATGCAAATCTGGGCTTGAAATCACACTGTTCACTGTGGACGACACTGAATCAACACTGAATCACTGTTCACTGTGGACCAGTCCATAGAACTGCGCTCTGACTTCTGCTGTCCAGCTTCCTGGGTCCTATGTTACTTTGTGACTGAGGCTGTTTTTGATGCTGTTACAGAAGTGGCTTACTTGTAGCTGAAAAGCAAAGGACAGGTGTTGCCTCTCAGCTAATTCCTTGCACTCCCTTATTTAGTGAGCTGAAGGGATGTTAAGCTTTTGTGCTTTTCTCTCATTATGTGCGTGTCTACGTCAGCTGAGGAGGGAGGGAGGGTTAGAGGTGTTGTGCAATGCAATTAACAGCCCCGATGGGGGGTCACATCTTGTTCCAACCTGCAGCCAATTTGAAGTCTCTGCGTCGGCTGCATCTCCACAGCAATCTCCTGGTGACAGTCCCTGCCTCGCTTGCCAGCCTGCCCAACTTGTCCAGGCTTGATCTGCAGAACAACTGCCTCCGTGCCATCCCTGCTGAGATCCAGACCTTGCCATTCGTGCACGTCCGAGGCAATCCCTTGGGAGAAACTGAACCATCCCCGCAGGCTGGTAATTGCGAGGCTTCTGCTGCTGTGTGTTCTGCCCAGCTGTTCCCTCACTCAGCCCAGCATGGCGTAGATGGGTTTGGATTAGAGAAGACAAGCAGGGGGTAATCAGATCAGCATTTATTTCTCTGGAATAATTATTATGTTGTAAGGGTACAGACTGTACTAGTTATGTTTTTATGAGGTCTGTCCCAGTCTGAAGGGCTCAGTGGTCCCTGGAATTGGGCTTTCTCAGTAGGGTTTTACAGTGGAAGTGAAAACGGGACTCACAGGAAACAGATCAGGAGAGGTCCCTAAAGGGGTCCAGCCTTTTTAGCAGAGGTGAGCGCCAGTTCCTGGACTTGCTGCATGGCCCTAAGGCTGTGGTGGCTCATGCTAGAACCTCAGAGAGCAGCAAGGGGTCATTCTGCTGTGCAGTTACCTCCTGCTTTCCTGAGGTTCACAGGCTGCAGAGGAGCAGCTCTTTGTCCAAGAGGAAGGTGAAGAAATGAGCAGGAATCTAAGCAGGGTTTCCCAATGGTGCTCATGTTCACAAGAGCAAGCACTGATTCCTGGGGTAACCCCAGGCAATCAAACATAGCCTAAAAGCTGCAGGGGTAAGCTGAAATATTTTCTAATTCCCTCTGCTTTTGAGTTTCCCTGGGGGAGAGCCAGCATTTTCAGTACATCTTGGGACTTTGAGGCCTCATGCCATCCTCTTACTGCGGTGTGTTCTGGAGCCCACTACTGTGTGACCAGGATTCCATTAGTGGCTTCTCTCCGATTAGGATTAAGCCAAAACTGTTCCGCATTTCTTGTCTACCTTAGTTCAAGTAACCTTTATTTCCTTCTCCTACCCAAATCTTCTTATTGCCACAGATAAATCCAGTGTCAGAAGTCTAAAAAGACTCTTCCTTGCATCAGGAGAGGGCAGGTAAGCCTCTGTTATTAAGAACTTATATTATTGTGCTGTAAAAAGGTCCCAGACAAGGTGCATGGTGGGTATTGCAGGAATCTATGGGAGCCTATAGCCTCAGCAGGCCAGTCAAACACAAGTACGAGATTCTTCTGTTGATTTTTGGAGGGCTGAAGTCACTGCACAATGTCATAAATTCATGCATTTCTTCTGGAAGCTTTACTGTCACCTCTGAAGGCTGCAAAGTGGTCCTGGCCTGTGGCATCCATTTCTACTTTCCGCCGGGGGCTGCCTCTGATCCTCTGCGGATCTGCTTCCAATCCCTCACTCCAGATCCTCAGTGGGTAAAGCTGAGACACCATGATGTCCTGCTGAGTAGAGTCCTGGAGCTGCAGCCTCATGGGGTCCAATTCCAGCAGGTGAGGATACACCCAGGTAACCTCCTGGTGAATCTGCCTTTGCAGTAGCTCAGTGGAGTCTCCTGAGAGTGCCTTTTGGGACCTGTGAGACAGTTACCCCCATCCCTGCTGCCTTTAAGTAGCTGCAGGACTGCCCCTCTAAGAACCTGTGCTGCAGAAGATCAGAAAGGACACAGCCAGCTTCTCCGTGCTGTGCTGGCCTGGCACCTTTGCCTTCCCCACTGCTCCTGATTGAGCTGACCTATAACATTTCTCACTCACAACCCTCCTGCTCTACCAGAGGATAAATCCAGTGTCTGGCCTTAGCCTGAAAGGAGAATGGTTTGCATTCTTCTCTAAAAGTCTGATTGTGTGGTTTGCTTTCAAGCTGGGGAGTCGTCGCACCACCTACCAGCCTCGTCATGGCTGACAGCAGCTCACTGCAAAAGGTGCTTTGCCCTTTCTGCTCAGAAGCTGCTGAAATTTTCCTGCCATCGCAGTCCATAGCAGACCTGACATTTCCTGCCACCTCTCTGGAGACTGTAGAGCAGAGCAGATTCTTTGATTCCCTGCATACAGGCCATGCTCTGCCCTCCCTCTTCTTGTCTGCATAGGAAGACACAGAGCAGAGCCGGGCTTGGTTTTATCCTTTCAACTGGTGGCTCACAGGAATGCTTTTTTGCCAGGAGGTGCAGATCTGGATGCCATATATCTCACCTGAAACCCCTCACCAGCATGAGGTGGTAGTTCGGACCTTCAGTGGGCAGAGCTGGAGCGATTTGAAAACGACAGTGAAGCGGAATAGAAAATCAAAGGTGAGCAGATTGAAATTACCAGTGTTCTTGTTCCCCTCTTTGGTTGTGCCCAGCCAGGAGGGAATCTATTTGAAACATCTCATGAGCTGTGTTTTGACCAACGGCTATAAAATGTAGTGGATTTCAGCTCCAGGTTTCCTCCCTCATGGAGGTGTTCTTCTGAAGTTGATGAGTTGCAGCCCACCATGCTTCATCCCTGATCTAGTGCTTTCTTCTTCTTGGCTGGTACTCATTTTCCTACCTTTATTGTACTAAGTTATATGCCTATATGTTTTCTTCTTTGTCCTCTGTTACAGAAGTGTGTAGCCCACTGCTGTGTCCTTCACTTCTCTTGGTTCCTTGTTGTGTCTCGACTTGTCCAAAATGAATGCAAAGTGCCCACAGAGGGTACGCTGCTCTTTTCCAGTGTGGATCCAAACATCAAAGTGATCTTTCCTCCTGGAGTCACCAAAGAGCCTCGTCATGTCAAGCTGCAGGTACGCATGCTTTCCGGTGAGCTCTGGTGCAGCTGTGTTCTCAGGTTCAGTACAGAGCTGAACAGAGATGTCTGCCCTAGGGTAATTCATGTCTAGATGCGGTTGCTTCATGGGCTGACCCATCTCAGGTCACCTTCTTTTACCTTCCCTGCCTGCAACGTGGGCTGTGCTCTGTGCTGCCCTGTGTGGGAGAGGGATCTCCAGCAGATCAGCAGGTCGCTGCTATGAAGGGAAAACAAGAAGATTTTGCCTCCTTTTCCCTTGCAAAACTGACCCTAGCAAAATAGCTCCATGAGAATTGGGGGTGGTGGGGGAATCTAATGTGGATCTCATTCTGAAATCACCCCACTAAAATTAATTGTTCTGTAGAGCTGCTAGATGCTCTTGTAATCCTTTAAGTCCATCCCAGCCTGACAGGTTGCCAGACTTGAGCCAAAGTTCACTGTGCTTTATTTCTCAGTGGGCCTGCAGCAAGAGCAGCATTTGCCTGCTGGGTGCCGGAGGAACTGAGTGAGCAGTGTGGGAATTTGGTGCCTGACTGCTCACTGTACTGTCTGCCACATCCAGGTGCTGCCAGTCTCTGCAGAAGAGATACAGGAAATCACAGCCAATGCAGGCTGCAGAGCCAGTCCCCTGCTCTACCTCTCCCAGGACTCCATGGTGGATTTTCTCAAGCCAGTGAGAATTCAGCTGCCTCTTCCACCTGGGGTCACAGGTCAGCTTATTCCCAAATGAAGGGAAATGCCATATATGGAAAACCACAAATGGCAAGAGAGAATTTAGTTTGCTTCTCCTGTTGTTAATAAAGCTTGCTGCTTTTCCTGCAGGAACAGGAAGGTGTGTCTGCTGACTGTGTGGTCGTGCAGAGTGGCAGGAGCTGAAGGTAGTTCAGGTCTGTCAGATCAGGGCTGGGGTTCACAGAGCAGACAAGCTGGGAGAATGGTCCTGGCAAAAGGATTTCTCTGCCAAACCACATTTGTATTTAAACTACTGGTTTTAATGACGGATTGGAGAGGCACTCCTGCCCACTGAGGAGATGCATTGTAAAAGGGCTTCGACTCATGATTGGTAATAGCTTGAAGCAGGAAATTAACATGCTGTCTCCAGGGGTCTGCCTTCTCTTTTCCTTGCATATGAATCAGGTGCTGAGCCCCTGCATTTAAAAATGTGTGATTGTATGCTGAGCCACATCCCACTCTTAAAACTGCTAAAAACAGCCTCGGTCACGCCAGGGATTCCTCTGTTTGCTGAATACCCTGAGTCTCCTTACTCGTATTTTCTTTGACTTCTCCTGATTTTCTTGTGAAGAAATACATGGCCTTTGTTATAACACTGCCTGGTATTTATATGCCTGAAGTGCATCAGAATTGAAAAGCCTATGGGATGTACATTAGAAAGAGATAGAACTTTATTAATAACCCTAGATTTTAGTGATGAGAATGGATCTGTTGATGGGAATGAGCATACTATCTTTTTAACTCTGCATATTTTGCCAGAGTATCCCAAGAGCAATGGGATAGCCTGGTCCTTTTATTGCTGCTCTTCTTTGACCAAAGTTCAGTCCTGGATGCTGAAGAGAAGGCCATGAGCCTTTATTTGGTGGCTTTAAAAAGTAAATCACCCAAGACTTCTGCTGCATATAGCATCTCTTGATCATTGATATCTTTAGGGCTAAATTTGGATCGGTCAAGGCTGCATATTCTCCATGGTGACCTGGAGGGACAAACCTGGAATGACATTACCAGTGAGGTGGTGCTGGAATTCACCCATCTTTACGCAGTGTTTGAAGTCACTCACTTCTCCTGGTAAGTGCAGGATTGGTCCTGAGGAAAAGATGGGATGTTCCTCTGCCTTGCTTTTCCCACACTCTGACCAGAGGCCATGACACTAACTCTGTCTGTTCCCTTTCCCTTTTGCAAGTCAGGCCCAGTGTCTCTACCTGTCATTCTACTCAATCATGTGGGTGTGACACTGGCACCTTTCTCTGGGCAGGGCTCCTCCTTTTTTTTTTTAATTCCTTGTCTCCAGGTACTGGCTGTGGTACACCACCAAGACCTACATTGGAGGCATTGCCAAGAAGGTCTATGAGCGGCTGCGTCTGTACCAGGTGAACTTCATTGCACTGCAGAGGAAGAGGGATCCCGAGCAAGTCCTGCTACAGTGTGTCCCCAAGCACAAGGTCTGGTCTGGCTTGCACTGCCTTCCTCCTGAGCTTCCCAGACTTCCCTTTGTAGGATGTAAGGGCAGCAGTGCACTGAAATGTTCATCGCCCCAGAGTCATGGCTAGGGTATGCTGTCACCACGCTGTTGGTGGTGTGATAATGACTCACAGGAAGCTGGGGGAAGAAAAAACCTCATTCTATGCAGTGATGAATGCCATGCATTGATTTCCTCCCCTGCAAACCCTGAGGACTGGGCTGCTAAAATCATCCAAATCACAGTTACTGGCCATGTATGTGCTATTATCATCCAGCAAACATGAGGCAAAACATGTTGGCTTAAATTTAAGTCATTTAAGACCATGTCTGACATGGGCTATGGTGGGGGGCAGCAGCACTGCTTTGTTTTCAGCTGGAGTGGTTAGAAATGGTACTTTCCCTTATGCTCCTTGCTGTTCTCAGTTCAAGCACTGGAAAAGAACATATGAGCACTCCTTAATCTGCTTCAGTGCAACATCAGGTTAGTTTCTGCTATGAGTGTGAACTCATCTGGCTGACTTTGTCAAGAAGGAGGTGGAATTCTCTTCTGCTGCCTCTTGCTAGGGGTATCAGCCCTCAACAGTGTTGTTTCAGACTAGTGTGAGTATGAGTGTGCAGCTGTGGAGAACGTGTCCCTTGGCAGGCAGTGCATCTTGGTGAGGTGAGGGTTGTTTTATCAGACTGCCACTACTGGGCCATATATCCAGCTTTGCATAATTCGCTGCTCTGGTTGCTCCTTCTCTTTACCTGTGCTCCTGTAGTGAAGTGACCTGTGGATACAAACATCTGCAAGGATTTTTTATATTGGCTTCTAGGCTAAAACTGTCTCCAGATGAGGCAGCAATGACACTGTTGTTTGGGTGTGTCTGTAATCCTGCTGGGAATGGCCACAGAGTGAGAGAGGTTACAAATAGAAAGAAAAATCTAACCTGGCTCTTGCCACTGCTGCTGTGACCAGACGCTACAAAGTCAAAATGAGCTTTCTGCTGTCCTCAGCTGTGTGCTATTGTAGCATGTGTCTTTCTTGCAGAGAAAATGTATTTGAATAGCGAGTGGGATATGGTAGCAAGTAAATCCCTCCTTGTCTTTGAAGTTAAAAAGACTTGTTAAAAAGATAGAGACTGCTGGAGGTGCTTTTTTAATGGGTGTTTGTTCATTTGTTTACATCCTTCTCATGCAAAATAGTCTTCCCTGTTGAAGGTGAAAGGAACATCATGGGTATGGAAACATGGGTCGGATGTACTTCAGACCAAACACTGTCATCCTTGTCAGGTTGACCCAGTGCTGAAGAAGCTGCAGGACCGCTATCGAGGACCTGAGCCATCTGACATGGTGGAGATGTTCGAGGGAGAGCAATTTTTTGCAGCTTTTGAGCGAGGCATCAGCATTGATATGGGTATGGGCTTGTTCTGCTCTTACCTACCTACCTACCTACCTACCTACCTACCCCTTGTCCTGCTCTGGTCCTAGAAGTGTTTCTGCTGTGGGTTGTACTCCTCCATGGTGTTCCTCTCCAGCTCCCACTGCTCACAGCAGCCAACCCCTGGACATTGAATTTGTCACATTCTCTGTTCACACAACTTTTCTGTCTATTTGTTCTTATGAAAGTGCTGTTTGCAGACTTTCATTTCTTCTCATGCTCTTGTAAACCTGCAGAGGGCAATAGCCAGGCAGGTTTATTTCTATGATCTGCTTCTGCACGCTTTCCTCCACAAGTTGAGTGCTTCCTGCTTCTCTGCACAGATCGCCCAGACTGCGTGGATGGACGTCTCTCATTTATTTTTTACTCCCACTTGAAGAACATGAAGGAAATCTATGTGACCTCCCCTGTGGACAGAAAAGGCCAAGCAGTAAAAGGCCAGGTGAACAACCAGCTACACAGACTTCTTGTTTCCTCCATCATTACCTTTAGATACCCGTCATAATAATCTCTGAGGGCTGGGCATGACTCTTTTTCTACACTCTTTCTCTGGCTTCGCATTTCACTGACTAAAGTCTGAATAATCAAGAAGTGTAATCTTGAAGAATCACTCATCACTTAACTGCCTGACTTACATTCCTGCCATTTTTGGGGTGCTGACAGAAAGTCCAGCCTTTATGGCAGAACCTCAGTGCTCCTCCCAGTTACATGTAATTGAGACGCCGTATACGTGGGCTGAGGATAGATGAGAATGCTGAATTCATTCTTTCCCAAAAGAAAAAGACATGGTACCAACAGGCTGGGCCACTGTGCTTGAATTAGAGCCTCACTGCATGCTTTCTCTTTGCAAAGGTCTCTTTCTACCGAGGGGCAGTTCCAGACAGCATCCCTGAAGATGCCAGCAGGAGGAGAAAAGGTCCAGACTCCCTCTGGCTTGCTACTCTGCCTATCAAACTGCCTGTGAGTTGTCTCCTACAGAAAAATTAATCTATATGGGGTAAGAGCATGGCATTCCTGCTCAGCTAATTTTTTTTTTCCTTCATGAGAAGGCGTGCAATGAATGGCCACAAGAAATAGCCAGCCAGCATTGTAAAATCTCTGTGGTGGAGATTTTACACTCCCCTTGAGTAAGCTCTTCTGAAATGAGAACATATGAAGAGCTGGGAGTGGTCTCCACCTCTCCTGCTCATCTTGCCTGTCAAGCACGGGCTCCTTGGATGGGTGGTCAGAGAGTCAGACAGGGTGGATCTTTTGAATAAATGACAATGTAGGACGCAAGGAAGCTCACTGTAATTAAGGGAAGTGTCTGTTTTGCTTATAAATTTCTTAGTCACACAGCTCCTGCAGCAGGAAAAAAGAAAGGAATAGGATGAGGTAGTTATGCTGGATTTGAACATAGACATCAAGTATAGGTATTCTGGTGTGAGTTTTAAAGGTTAGGCTGCATGTTACAGGGAGAAATACAACTTTTGCTTACAGAATTTAAGTGACACTTGAGAAGCCTAAAACAATAAATACCTTGGTAGGCTGAATACTTCCCTTCTGATCACGTGTGATGATCTCACATCCCTTTCTGACACACAATCTCAACTACAAACCCAGACTAAGTGCTCTCTTACTGCTGAGGCAAATATGCTTCGGGGATGTGGCTTATTTTAAACCGCTCTGTAAATGCAGGAAAGGAAATTTCTGATGTGAGATATGACTGTGAGCGCTACGATTTGATGTTTTCCTGAGGCAGTGAGCATTGCTGGTCTCTGCCAGTGTGAGTGCTCCTTGCTTCTTACAGCCTGACCCTTCAGCCCCGAGAATTTCCTTTCTCCCCAGTAGAAGGAAGGAGATTTCACTGTGGAGACTGGGTGGCCGGACACTGTGCTCTATGAAAACAGATGGTAGAGGAAAGAATGTTTTTCTCTCTCTTCTTTGGACACAGCAACTGAAACCCCGCTGGGATGAGAACCCTGGTCCCCAGTATGGCTTCTCCTTCCCTCCCTTGAACCTGGGCAATGCTGAGACCGGGTACCTGACGCAGGCAAACCTGCTGAGCATTGCCAGGCGTGTGGGAGCTGACTGGCAGAGCATCGGCCTCAACCTGGGCCTGACCTACCAGCAGATTGAGCGCATAGGATACAATAACAGGTGAGCTAGGACACAGTAATCAACAGTGGTGCATTATGTCTATCTGTCCATCTGTAGTGTGATAGTGTAAATCAGTGCTTGGCTGGTTGAAAGTTCTTCCGCTGTAATGGTTTCACTGGATTAAATGTGGTTTGACTAATGGTTGTTCTGCAAATAATACCTCTTATAATGGGAAACTGATTATTTTCTCTTGCCATTATAAAATAAAGCTTTTTTGTTTGAAAAACAAAATTGGGAAATAACAGACCTGATGAGCTTTGTAGTTCAGCTGAGTTGCATTCCTGTTTTGTTCTAAGATCAGATTCCTGGCTAGCCTCCATCTCTTACAAAGAGAAATGATCTATGGCTTTAATTGTGAATATCATCGTTATTCAAAAAGAGCTTGTGGTACATCATGGGACGTGCAGCCTGACCAAAAAGTCAAAGCAGTAGGAGAGAATTAGACTTGTTATGATCAAACTAGTGCTCCTGTGAGGAAATGATATTCAAAAGCAGAATGCCTTGATACTTCTATTAGGAAAATATTTTATAGAGAAATGTTCATGCAGGAACTGGAACTCCCGTATGCTGAGTGGGAAAGAGGCAGGCCCACTGAATGCTTTGTGTGTCTGGATGGCTCCTTTAAGGCTCTAGCCATGGCTGGGACTTAAGTTTTTCTTTGGTTTGCTGCTTGGGAGAGTGTGTTGGTTACTTCTGTCTTTCCTCCTTTCTCCAGAGAGGACCTCAATAAGCAGATCCTGGACATGCTTTTCTCGTGGGCTCAGCAGAACGCAGAGGATCCTGACTGTGTGAGCAAGCTGATTACAGCCATGAAAGAGAGTGGCCGCCAGGACATCGCTGATGAGATTGAGGCCATTATTGAGCTGGGGCGGCAGAAATACAGCGAGTCCATCCGCCGGGTGGGCCTGGAGCAGGAGAGCAGCACTGAGGACTCTGCAATAGCCATGATGTAGCACCTAGCAGAGAAAAATAGGTTTGTTTGGACCCCTCTGTGTACCCAGAGTGGTGGTGCCTGGGGGCTGCTCCCTCCTCAAGAGCCAGTGTCTTCCTGAGGAGCTGGGCATTGATTCTCTTGGGTCTGTACTCACATGCTACTTCTTTCAGAAATGTGGAGAAATTTACAGACTGAAGTGTCTGTCTGTCAGCTGAGTAGTGGCTTAAGTAGTTTCAATTAATTAATACTTATATTACATGTATTTATTTATAACTTATTCCTGAAACTGGAAATACTGTTAGAAACACTGGGTGTGAGCATTTGGGTCCATTTGTGCTCCAGTGCTTGATTAAGACAGTGAAGGTGCGCTCATGTTATGAAGGCCTGTGATGTGGTGGGGACTGTTCAGCCATTTCTGCTAATGATGTGTTCTGCTCACATGAAAATGTGAACTGTATTCCCCAAGAAAATGTTTTCTGGTTTTTTTTCCAATTTTCTTCCAGTTCCTTTGAGTCCAAACAAAACATAAGTACTTATGGAGAAGAAAGAAGAAACTAATTTCTAGAAAAATTCCTTTTTTGTTTGTTTGTTTGTTTGTTTTGTTTTGTTTTTTGTTTTCTTTTGTTTGTTTGTTTTTCTCCAAAAGCTATCATGAAACAAATAGCTTGCTACACCTGCAAGCACCTTTTTAGACACCTATATACTGCTGAACTTTGACAAAGTTCCAGTTTTATTTTATTTAAAAAAAAAAAAAAAAAAAAAAAAAAGAAGTAAAAACACATGACCTGTTCTGGGAGAGACTCTGATTTAAGTGAAATTAAAATTTCCCTTGCAGTTTCCAAGGTGTAGTCCTCACATCCTCCCAGTGAAATGTGACTGTGTCGTAGTGAAGGTGTGACCCCTCCTGAAGTCTGGTGAAAAGCATGATTTAAATTTGCATTTTAAAAACTGGTCTGACCAGCTGTGAAATAAGGCACTGTTGTGGGTTTGGCATGAAGCATGCTGAGCTAACTTCCCAGGTTTTCAGCCTGAATATCTTGTATAATGCTGGAAGTATTTACTGCTTTTTAGCTGCTCAATGATTTATTACTGAGGTGCCCTTCTCTTCCTGTTCCCCATCTCATAATGGCCCTCAGTTAATGACCCACTAATGACAGTGGAAAATATCCTGCAAGTTTTTTGAAAGACTACTGTCATTTAAGTAGATTCAAGTCTTTCAAGACAGGTTTGAATTCATCATAACTCTCTAAACATTACTTAAAGGGCTGTTCTTAGTCTGAAAAAACAAAAGTCTGTTTTAAAATGCCAAGTTGCACCACCGAAAGTCAATGTGCAGCTGCAGGTTGGATAAATCCTGGCGTTTTCTTCCCCTCATGAAGAATCATCGGTGGCTTCCCTGATGCTGCTTCAGACCTACTATTAGTATTATTGAAAGAGAGGTGTAAAATCATTGTGCTTTTTCTCTCATTTAAGGCTGTTCTAACATCTCAGGCTACAGAGTGCTTACTGTCCAGTCCACAGCACTGGACAAGGACTTGCAGATTTGAGCTGTCACCTTGGGACTTCCACACATCTGGTTGCTTAGGCTGTGCTGCCCCAAGTCTCATGTTGGGTTCAAGTCAGCAGTGCTCTTTTGAATGTACATTTTCTCTTGTATTCTGTGTCATATGTTATTGTTTGTAATTTCCATGGATGCCAACAAGTTATTTGTTCTTTCCTCCAGTTTTGGAGATAATGCATTTGAGCATATTGCTCTCACTGGGAATAAAATCAGCACTTAACTATTTCACAGCATGGTCTGCTATTCCATAAATGCCTTGGGTTAGATGGAGACTGGTCCCTTTAAACCTGCTGGCAGGAGAACACAGGTGAGCTTGGCTGTGCTGTGCAGAAATGGGAGAAGAGCTCCTGTTTGGATTGTGCTGGTTGCAAAGCACAGGACAGACTGCAGCTGAGTTAATGGTGTCCCTGGAGGGTGGCTTTGCTGCAGTGGGGCTAAGCCAGGGAACACAACGTTCAGGGAATGAGCTGAGGGCAACAGAGAGAGAGCAACAAGGCTTATCTGGAAGGGACAGTGTGCAGGGCAAGCCTGTCCTCCGGTGAAGGTGCAGGAGAAGTCTACAGGAAGCACAAGATAGCATCCACAGCTACAACAGGATGAAGCTTGGCTGCAGTTAGCTTTCCGTTTGTGAGAATCAGGCCAGAGCTGAGTTGGGCAGTGCTGGAATAAAGGATAGGTATGCTAGACTCTGTGGAGGACTCATCCAGGCATCAGCAGAGCTACTGCTCTTCTGGAAAAGAGCTTGGTGCCAGGAGAGAGGAAGGTTAGTGTCAGTTGTTCAGGTAACTCTTGTAATGGGCGGCAGCCAGGGCAGGCAACAGCAGATCCCAAACCCTAGACACCTTCATCAGTAGAACAGCTCAGGATATGGGCTGATAAGGAAAGGTGAGTATTGTACCCCAGACGAGGATTGTTATCTCCAGTCTATCCCTGGTGAGTTATGCCCGCTGGGCTATATGGATCTGACTTTCTCCTTGAGGTGACGCCAAAGCAGGCACCCAGCTGGGGACACCGAGGTGCTGGCGGGAAATCAGAGCAACTGTTCAACTTCTCTTTCCTCAGCTGACTTGGCAGCAAATATTTGAGCTGGATGAGAGTCAATGGAAAACATTATTTTGAGGTGTGTTATCTCTATCAATAATCTCTTTGAGGCACAGTAAGTCTTTCATAAGCCTATAGCTGCTATGGCTGATAACAGTTGCAGTAGATGGTTGAAACAGCAAAAGAAATAACTAACCTGGCATTTATCTTTTGAATCAAAATATGGCATTCTTTTCTGACTTTTGTCATGAATTCATCACATACTGGAGTGGTATCTTTCCCTTTCCAGTGATCTGGCTTTTTCTGGTGCCTAATATGCACCTTACAATGTCCTGCAGATGATCTGGCAGATTTTGTGGTTTTTACTGTGCATGATACTGATGTATCCAAAATTCTCCCAAATAAATTTTTTCAGGAAAAGCCTACTTACAAAAAATTTTAAAAGTAAAGCAAGAAATTGTTCAGGAGTAGGAACATTTTTTCTCCTTCTCTTTTGGCTATAACATTTATAGCTCTTTAACTCTCATAATTAAACCCTTTTCTACTTCATAAAGTTGCAGATCTCCAGCAAAATGACCTGGGTGTTTCTTACATAACACTTCAAGTTTCTTCTAACTATGACAGTCCTCTAGCTGCCAGGGGACAGATCCAGGTAAGATGCTCCTAGCTCCTACAGATATTAATAAAAAAGAAGCTGAGAAATGAAAGCCCAGGAAAAGTTCAAGTCAGTTTATCAGCTCCATAAAAAATACAAGGGAAAGGCTGATTATGTTCTGCAGGGGGTTAAACTGTTTACACAGTCCTGTGAGTAAAATGCTGTATAATTCCCAGTGGAAGACCTGACTGAAATACAAAATTGAGAGTGAGTCCACGGGGGCTGTGTTCTGTCTCTCTGTTTACTGTGGGCAGGCAGCAATACTGTAAAACTCAGCACATCCATAGGATTGCTCTGATAAGGGAAAGGAGATCTCTGTGGTGCACTGAGGACTGGATGGTTCAGCCATGAACCTACTGAGCTTGATGCCAAAACTCAAAGAGTGTTAGAAGACACCCAGTTTGTAAGATTTCCTGCTGCTTGGGAGAGACTTATATCCATACTTGACAGTGTCACACTGCTGGTGTTGTTGTTGGGGTTTTTTTTGTTGTTGTTGGTTTTTTTTTTTTTTTTTTTTTTTTAAAGTGGTTTTGTTTTGTTTTTAAAGGGAAAGAAAATCTGATGGTTCTTAAATTCACTGTTTTCCTCCCAAGGGAGGATCACCCCATGTTTTCAGCCTTTAAAGCAAGGGCAGCTTTCACTGGGAAAGCGAGTGGGGCTGGCTTTCAGTCACTGGTCCATCAGAATCCCAGCCCAGGGCTGCATCAAAGTGAGCTCACCATGCTTATCAGTGAGTATTGTTAAAATGAAGAAAACAGTATTCACTGCAATTAAGTGTGTGTTCATTTCCTGAACTCCACAGAAATAAACTGTGTGTCCTTAAAGCACTGTTTTTCTGTAAATTTGTGTCTTGGAAATCCATGAGAGTCTGACCCTTGATCCAGTTTCCAAATGCCTTGAAAGAATTTGGTGACTGGGAAATGTAGAAACCAGGCAGGCAGTATGACCATGCCTTTATTCTTCCTGTCTCCCAGAGGGCCTGTAGGTTGAACCCATCCAGAAGTTTTTTGCGGGGGACTGGAGCTAAGATTCTTCTGCTTGGTTTGCTCATTGAACACCAGTGCAGTTCTTATCTTTTCCAGACAGGAGACGGTAGAACAGGAAAATGTGCAAGGGGCAGAAGGGATGCTCAGAGATGAGTACTACAGATATTTTTAACTCTTTTCTTACAGCAAAGTATTGCGTTTCCTGGGAAAGGATGAAGACTGCGAATACGTGGTTGCCATCCACTGTTTCTCAACTAGGTGGCACCAAAAGAAATAGTCCAGTATCACCGGCAAAACAGCAGAAATGGGTACTTTTTTCTTCCCCACTATGCGTAGCTCTAATGCTGACTCTTTGCTGCGGGATGTTTGAGGCCAAACCATAAATGTTGTGTTCAGAAAGTAATTGATTAAACTGGTGGGGAAACAAATCCTCTAAAAAGCAAACGAGTACAGAAAATTGAATGCATTCCCACGTGGAAGGAGCAAGAGATTTGGGGATGCCTTTCTCAGGCAAGAGCTGGATCAGACAGCAGCAACAGAGAAACAAAGTCGAGAAACAAAGCAGGCAGAGTGTCCTAGGGTAACTTTATGATGCTTGCATCCCAATTGTCTGTTCTGTTTGTGCTGTATATTGAGTCCTGTGCCTTTAAGACTGGTTCTAAGAGCAAGGAGAAGCGCGGAGTTTGTTTTGAGAAAACTGCCTGACTCCTACACATTCTTCTCTGGATGGGGTGTTCGGCGGAGGCTTGGAGACACTGCAGGACAGAGATTTCTTTTGCTTGTAGTTAGTTTCAGCTAGCTAGGGCAGAGAAGTTCCCTGGACTGTTTTTTTTCCTTTTTCTCGGAACTGTTTAAACCTGCTCTGGACTGAAAACCCAGGGGAGCACTGGGGGCTGCACCTGCGGCCCACCGGGGCCTGGAGCTCGGCATTTTCCAGCAGCGCCAGAGGGACTGGGACTGAGGAGAGACACTGAGAGAGAGCCGAGCTACACCCACGGCAAGGACTTTCTCAGTTTGCCATCTCACTTCAGAATGGGAGGTTTTATTGTTTCGTATTATTCATTCTTTATACTTGTATGCACTTCATTTGTTTAGTAAAATAGTTTTTTCCACTTTTCTCCAAGGAGGGGTATTTTTTCCAGACTGGTTGGAGGGAGGAGCCACTGGGGTTTGCTTCCCAGAGGGATCCTATTCAGCAGTTTTCTCCCAAATTTGTCCCAAACCAGGACACAGAGGAAGCTGATCAGGCATCTCTACTTGCTTTCTCTAGAAAAGCAAGATGGCTGCAAATTTTGTTTCTGATGAAGTCCTGTGGATAAGAGGAGCCCACACTTGCAAGGGTCAGAGGAGGTGGCTGTTGCTTGAACGTCTCCTCTGTGCCATGTGGCTGAGCTTCACTCCTGGACTGAGAATTCCAGTGGTGACCCAAAGCAAACCAGGTGGCACTGCAAGGGGGTGACAGGATTTCTACTCTGGACATGTCAAACTTGAAAACATCTGTTCTGCCCTGTTTTCACTGCGTCTCAGGCCGAGTACACACAGTGCCCTGTGCTGGGTCACCTGGTGGTGCCACATCAGGGGCAGACCTGTGTGCTCATCAGCTGCTGAGTCACAGGAGGCCAGGGAAGATAGACTGGGCACAACCTGGAGCAGCTTGCTCAGCTAGAAGCTGTTCCTGCCCATAGTGGGTGAGTTGGATCTTTAAAGTCCTTTCCAACCCAAACCACTGTGTACTTTCGTGAAGTGGGGCAGTTTTGATTGAGCTAACAGGATATGAGAGCTTAAGGGATTCTGTCTGCAGACATTTAGTGAGTGACTTGGGAAAACAGCAAAACAATGCTCATCATCTCTTAGCTGCCAAGCTTTCCTAAGTTTCCATGCTTCTACAAGCCTGCCAGCCCTCTGCTTGAAGCAGCAAGGGTAAAGCTTGGCATTTCTACAAAATATCTCAAAGAGCTTAAGAAATTATTTGAGTTTTCCACCCTAATGCAGGCAACCTTTTTCCTGATGAAAAAAGGTACCAGGGTGTGGCAGGCCCACTTGCAGTTCCAAGGCAGCAGCAAGAACTTAAAGCTCTGGGTATGAACAGGATCACACAGTGATCTGAATAACCCTAGATGTGTCCTAGCCATGCTGTCTCTGCCAGGTTTCCGCCACAGGCCAGACCTGGTCTTCTGGTGGTGCTCAGCATCACCAGGTTTAGAAACAGCAAATCTGCATGTCCAGAAGAGAGTGGGACTTTTGCAGAGGATGGCTGCAGCCCCTATGGAGTCACCCATCTCTCCCTATCATGTAAGGAAGAGACCTGGCTGATGGGCCTGGCTGGTTAGGCTTCCAATTTGTTGGGCTGATGGAGAGAAGCTTTAGTGAGAACTAGGACAGAAAAGCTGGCTGAGGGAGGTAGGAACAGGATAGCCAGGGGAGGACATGAGCTTAGGTATGAATCTTCACCTTGCTGCTTCTTCAGCCACGTCCTTGGAAGATTTTACTTTCTCTGGGAGCAGCAATGGTTCAGGACAAATGTTTTGGGGATTTTTCCCTCCAGTTTGAATAAGAATGGAAACCCTTGTGATTCTTAGTATCTCCCCAAGGCCAGAGCTGAGAATAAGCATGGCTTGTGATATTGGTTGTAGCTGCTCCCTCTCAACCTTGCAAGTTTCTGTCTCCTGGTGTCTGCACAGCCTTCATGTGTTGTAGGAGCATCAGGCTGAGTGACAGTCCTGGTGAGGCTTTCATCCTGGTGTGTTGAAAGAAGCAAGAAAAGAGTCTCCTCCTCAAAATCCCCACAACAGATGATTTGATGAGGCTTTCATCCTGATGCATTGAAAGGAGCAAGAGCACATGGTGTCTACCCCTCAAAAGTCCCTTACAAGAGATTATTTCTTTTCAGTCTGGGCAGAGTAAAGAAAATCCTGCTGCTCAAGCAGGCTATATTGTGACAACTGCTGTGCACAAATGATGGCTGGAAGGCAGAGGCAGTCACAAATGGATCCATCAACTTTTTGGGGTCCTAAAATAACATGGCCCTGGAGGAGCTGGCTGCAGCTCTTGGTGAGGCAGCAAGCCTGGAAACTGTGACTCTGAGGTCCAGCTGTTTCACCCGTGGCAGGGTGACAGTGTCCTCAGCATCCACTTCACCCTCCATCCTGGCAGGTGACGCCAGGAGCCATGTCACCTTCCTGCCCCCCAAGAAACAGCCACTGAGGTTACTGCCAGGGCAGATTCCTCACAGTTGTTTGTCAGCTGCTGAAAGGGGAGACAAACAAATGAGCTGTGGAGGGTGAGGAATACTGGAAAATTCTGGAGCAAACTGCATTCCTTGGCACCCATCTGCACACTTGGGCCACATATGCAGGGGAAAATAGTGATCAGTGCCCCAATAATCTGATGCCACCTGGGCATGGGAACAGATGCATATGGTGGGATGCTGTTGGTCTTTTTCTCCCTGGGTTGAGAGGGAACACCCTGCTGAAAGGCTCCCAGGGCAATGGGTGGCTGCAGCTGCAGGCTCCCTGCCAGCCGCTGTGCCCAGAGCGGGATCTGGACGCTGACCTCACAGCCAAGACAGCGCCATTCATCGGCACTCAATAAACAAAAGTGCTTCGCTGTTTTATCCAGGAGATAAGCATGGAGGGCATGAGAGTGCTTTCCCTTGTGCTGTCTGTGCTGAACGTGGGAGCCTGTGTTGGCTGCCAAAGGAGCTGAGGCACTGCTGCTCTGGCACATGCTGTGCACAGGCAGGGAACTGGGCTGCCGGGTGTCAGCAAGCCCCGAGGCTGGAGCCTCACGAGTACTGAGCACTGTGAGATGCTGCTGCTCACTGGGGGCTGCCAGCCCTGCAGAACGTATTGCAGGAAGAGCTGGGCCATTGTTTAAGCCAGCTCATGACATGTTACTCATTAGAATGCCAGGGTCAACCCAGCTGCTCTAAAAGTCACTTTAAAAAGGAAGAAAATTCTACCTTTTTTTTTTTTTTAAATATACACTTGTGTGCTTTGAGCCTCAGGGATTTTATTCCCACTAATTGCTCAGCATTTGAATCAAATAGCTACTAAGAAGATATCTGCAGCCTCTTTTCAATGAGTAATGGCCAGAGAGGACAGACAGACTCCACACACTGGGTTCACCAGTGGGGTCTTGCCGCTTGAGCTTCTGGGGACAACAGAGATGGTTTCGGGGTTAAGCTGTCCCCTTCTCACACTCTCCAGCTGCATCCACATCCTCTCTAGCTTCTGTAATGTCAAGTATCTGCACAGAAAATGAAACCAGATCTGCTGGGTCAGTGGTTTCCAGGTGCTTCCTCCACCCAAGCTAATGGCAGCTGTGAATCTGTTCATTTTACTCATTCTGTTTAACTATACCCTGGATGCCTCCCTTAACACTTCTGTGCTGTTACCTTTGGCAACACATCCTGTGGTCTCAACGGAGAACAATATCAGGCTTGGTTTGGATTGATTTTTCCAGAAAACTGTGTTGACTGGTGCTAATTACATTACTGCCTCTTCAATATTTATCAGTTGAATTGTCTACCAGTGCTCTGAGAATCATGTCCAGAATGGCCACCAGACCAAGGCAGCAGTGACCAAGCTTGCCCAATTTTACTTTTTTAAGCATTGGTTTAATAACCACACTCATCAGGCACTTGGGGATTTCACTGGCAGTCCACAATTTATTAGAACAGAAAACAATACAAATGGGGAAGGAAACTGAAAAGCGAGACCTTGTGAAAGCCTCTCTCTTTTGCAGCAGACTGAAGTTGACCCATATCCTTGTAGGGCTGGTCCAGCCCACGGCCCCTCTGAGAGACCGGCTGAAATCAATGGAGGATTTTGAGACTCACACAGGACAAGCTCTGAGACAAGCTGAGCACAGACCTGGGATAATGCTCCCCTGCGCACCACGATCACAACAAAGTTGCCTTGTACAGGAGATCCTGAGCTGAGCTCTTCACCTTGCATCAGACACAGACAGTGCTGCTTTTGAAGCTCCATTTGTACCAAACAGTTTTAAATCTCTTTTGTGTCTGTCAGGAGAAAAAATTTATGTCTGAAAGCAGCAGAAACCTTGACAACCTGGCACTCGCTGAATGCGAACTTTCTTCCTCTGCTTCCTTTTTTTATCCCCTCTCTTAAATGCTGCCGGAAGAAATGGGTCCTTTGTGCCGTGCAGGTTACAAAGCGCAGTTGTTCTTATGCACCAGAACCAAAAAAAAAAAGTGTGACTGCAGTCCTCCTGAGACGCAGCACAAAGATGGACAGTGTTAACCTCTTCTTTGCCAGGGGATGGTGATGTCCTGCCAGCACATCTATGCTGTGATAAATGGTAACATCTGTACCTCAAGCCACACGGAGTTCAGTTCAGCTTTTGACTGAGAGGGTACAGCACAGTGAAACCCACTGATGCCTACACAAAACAGGGCAGAGTGGGGATATGCCACCACCAAGGAAAGGGGTGGCAAGCAGTTTTGCAGCTGAGGAGTGAGAGGACCACAACTCCCCCACACTGTTTCACTGTTTCCCAAACTGGGAATTCCCGCAGCAGTGCCCACCACAGCAGCCTGCCTGCGACCCAGGCCTTGCTGCCTGTTTTTCCAAGGATGTGGTGGAGATAAGACTGTGGGGTTGGATAGACTACTCTGGCATCTCCCTGCCCACTGCACTTGCATTTTTCTCTTGTGCTGGATGCTCATCCAAGATATGCCCATAAAATAGCCACCGCTCACTGGTCTCCTTCTTTGGTCTCCTTTACCACCCTTCTGGAGGGAGCTTCCCTTCTCCAGTGCTGTATCTTCTCATGCTTTGCTCAGCCCAGGCTGAAAAGTGCATGAGAAAAGCTGATCCCTTTTTCATATATCCAATTCATTAGCATTGGCTTCTGATGCTTCACTGGCCTCTGGTTTATATCTTCTTCTCACCTTGGGTTCCAGGTCCCTGACTGTGATAACAAGTTCCTATTATTTCCAGGTATGTGAACAACTGTGATGTTTCTGGGCTGTTCATCACGACTCCATATAATTGTCACTTCTCCTGTGTACACAATGTCCTCATTAGCCCTACATGCTCCTGGGAGTATCCTGGTAGGCACTCTTTTCTAGTCACCTCTGATTCATTGCACTGAGGATAACTGCACTGATGCTCTGCCAGCTTCCATGGGCCCTTGGTACAGAGCTGGTAATCCCACACTCACCTAGGGCCTGCTGTATGTGAGCAATGAGGGAGGCTCTTAGACATGCATTCCCTTGGAGATCTTCCCCTCTTTCCCTGGTGGTATCACACCTGTGGATGTTACAGAATCACAGGATGGTTTGGGTTGGAAGAGACTTAAAGATCATCTCATTCTAACCTCCTCTAGTGGACATCTCCCACCTTCAGAGCCCCATCTTGGCCTTGAATACTGCTGGGGTTGAGGCATCCACAGCTTCTCTGGGCAACCTGTTCCAGTGCCTCACCACCCTCACCCCAAAGAACCTGGTCATCGCAAGAGGCACAGGGATCTGTTTGGCTGCTGCTGTCCTCCTCACCTTCATGCTCAGTTTCCAAGGCCTGATGAAAAGGTCTCTGGGGATGTTTTGTCTCAGCAAGGACTTAGGTCCCAAAATGCTCCTGAGAACTCCAGGTCCACAGTGGAGCCTGCTAACCCCAAAAATCAATGCCTGCCAGTGGTATGGTGGTTTTTCTGAGGGGTAGCAGGCAGCACAGCATGGTGACCCAATGGGCACAGCGGGCCTGGCTGGCATCCTGAAGGAATGACAGAATCACAGAATAAGCTGAGTTGGGAAGGACCTGCAAGGATCATCGAATCCAACTCCTGGCCCTGCACAGGACATCCCCTGGTGTCACACTATGTGCCCGAGAGCATTGTCCAAACAATGCTTCTTGAACTCTGCCAGGCTTGGTGCCGTGACCATTTCCCTGGGGAGCCTGTTCCAGTGCCCAGCCACCCCCTAGGTGAAGAGCCTTTTTCTGATGCCCAGCCTAAGCCTGCCCTGACACAACTTCAGGCCGTTCCCCCGGGTACAGATGACAGACTTATTATTTCTCCCCGCTGTCGCTCGCCCGGCGTCCTGCCGTGTGGCAAGACGGCTGCGGGCGGGGGCCGGGGGTGCTCGTCGGGGCAGCGCGGGCACCCCGCGCCATGCCGGGGGAGGCGGCGGCGATCCCCGGGCTCCCCGGCCCGCGTTGCCATGGGGACGCGGCGGCCGCCCCGGCGGGGAGGGCCGGGCGGCGGCGGCGGTTCCTGCGCCGAAGGCGGCCGGAGGGGGCAGAGCTGAGCCGGGCCGGGCCGCGCCGCGCCAGGAGCTCCGCACCCCGCGCCGCACCGTCCCCGGCCCCGGCGGGAGCCGCCGCCGCCGCCCGGTAAGTGGGGCACGGCCCTTCCCAAGCCCTCCGGAGGCGCCGCCGGGGCCGCCGCCGCCCCTCCTGCCGCCGGGATGCCGCTCTTTTACCCCGGCCTGGCTCCCGCTGCGCCGGCCCCGCCGCCGCTTACCCCGGCCCCTCATCTCGGGGGTGTGCCGGCCGCCCTTCCTGCGCCCCCGGGCCCTGGAGGGCCGTCTCCTCGCCCCGGGGGGCTGCGGGCTCCCCAGGTACCCTCCTTCCCTCCTCTTCCCGGAGCTGCGGGCTCCGCTTGCCCGCCGCCACTTCCCCTCCTCACCCTGAGGGTTTTAAGCCTTCCCAGCGCCTCCCCTCCTCGCCGGGCTGGGTCTCTCTGCCTGCGTGGGGGGCCCGGGGCAGATGCCCCCCGCTTGCCGTGGTGCGGGGCTTGTCCTCGCCCGGCGCGGGGCTGCGCCTTCCTCTCCCCTGCCCGCGCCGGGGGAATTGCGGGTGACACGTGTGCGGCTCCAGCGAGCCCTTTAGTGCTCCGGAGCTGCCGCTTTTTATACTGAAAGCGATTTCCGAGTTTACTCGGGCTTCTGATTTCTGGGGCGGTTCGTAGGATTCCCTGACCGCCCCGGTCGCAGCGCAGGTCCTGCATCTAAGCCTCTCTGAGCTCCTTCCAGACTCTCCTAAGCCAGATCCCTGCCTCTTTGAGGTAGGTCAAGGTTATTGTGCTCTTCTTGCAGTGGACGGGGAAAGTGGAAATGTGGACAGACTGTGGGATTTCCTCAAGGTCACCCTGGGAATTGGACCCTGAGCATCCTCTCTCTTGCTGCACCCTCTGCAGCTGCTGGGTGAGGGTGAAGTTGTAGAAATCGGATTTTCCAGTGTCCCAGCCTTTTTCCTGCAAGGCTTCTCAGCTTTTAGTTTATACACCTTGCCAGGTGTCAGGGCAGGATCCCAGCTATATTTATTTGGCGTGATGTATTTTAGCTGTTAGATGTTTACAGTTAATTAGTGAGTGTTTTTATATTAGAATGCTAATCTCTGAGAGTCTCGCTGCTGTAAGGATCTGACTTCGTGGTGCTGCTGTTGTTTGGATGACATCTGCAGTGATTTTGATCACTGCAAGTAACTGTGGCTTTGCTTCTCAAGAACTCGCTTTTTGGCAGTGCCAAGCAAAAGGAGGCTGAACTAGAGTGGTGCTGATAACGATGTGTCGTGCAGGACTGGGGTGGTGGTTGTCTTCTTATCCTCTGCTTCTGTTTTGCTTTGCAGGCTGTTATAAACAAAGGAGTAGGCAAGGTTTAATAGGAGGAGTTCCTCTAACCTCTTCCTCTGAAAATAAACACCAGGATTTAATGAGGCTTTACCCCTCTGAATGTCTTGCCCGTAGGATTTTTAACTGCATGCTGCTGCTTGTAGTTGTTCATACAGGTGCAGTTTTTCTCCTGGTGCTGTGCCCTTGGGCTCGTCTGTTCACCGAGTGCCCGCTGTAGTAAGGAGTGTTATATTTTGAGGGTGGTGGCGATCTGTGGCACAGATGGATGGCTGAGATGGAAAAGGGATCGAATCTGTGTTGTAAACAGAAGCCCTGCTCGGCTCGAGTCTGCGGTCCTGTTTGATGCCCAGCAATCTTGTTAATGTCTTACTGGGATGCCAGAGCCGTTGAGCATCTTCCTGCTGCCGTTTTAGGAAGGGGTAGTGGGCTGTATTAAGTTACTAAAAGGTAGAACTCACTGACAGCCTGTCAAGGCCATTTGCTCCCCTTTTCCTGACAAGATTTAGTGGGCCAGATGGGGGAAATACCTACCTGGCTGGCCAAGGTGACAGCAGCATGTCCATTTGGAAGCAGCCCCCTGCTCGCTTGCGCGTCGTGTTTTGTCTTGTTGGTCTCTGGCCGGGCAAAGGTGTGATGGAGAGAAGGGACAGAGGCACAGTGGCTGGTGCTTGGTGTGCCTTGAAACCCAGGAGCCATAAGATTTGGAGCTGTGCTCTGATAAGGGAAATTTGAGGAAAGTCTTGCTTAGAAGCTCTAAGCGTTTCATGTGCCTATTCAGCTGTACTTGCATAACTGTTGTCATCCAGAGAATTGTGAAATAGTAGGAGGGAGAAATTTCCAAGAGTAGGGTGGCAGCGGCTGTGTTTTCAGGTGAGTAAATGTTATGCTGTGTTTAGCTAGAATAAAATCTGTGTGTAGAGCCACCATCCCTGACCAGGGGCCCAGTTCTGCAGATTCCTGTGATAACAGCGTTTCCTTGAAGGTTAAAGCCCAATCTAGGGAACATCATTTTTGCAGGGTGTGTGATGACCACGTGATGCTGTGAAAATAGTTAACTATCTTTGGCACTTCTTGAGGAATACACCCAGTGTTGATAGCTGGGTGTGCAGCTACAGCGTGAACTGCAGGTTGTGCCCTGCACAGGGGAAATGTCAGGAGCCCCAGGAAAGGGGCTGTGACCTGTTGCTGACCCTTTGGACAGCAAAGGGCACAGGGATACGGCAGGAGCTGATGACTCAGCAAGAAGACCCCAGACTGTCTGGATGCACAAACTGGAAGAGTATAAAACCCCAGGAATGCTTTTGTTAGGGGTCCCTCCCCAGAGGCACCAGGTCAAGCTGGTTTTGTGTCACCGCACCACGATTAAATTACTTAGAGGATCCAGACATCTGAGACTGCTGTGGGAAACCCAGGGCTGAGCCAGTAAGGAAACCCTGTCTGACTGTGAGTGTGGGGTGTGCAGGGAGCCAAAAGAGGCACCCTTGGGGTCACTGAGGCCATCTGCTGTGAAGGGACTTTGGTCCCAGCAGTGAAAGTCTTGGAATGGGGAGAGTGAGAGAGAATGGCTCCTGGGTGGTCAAACAAGGAAGTTTCCTTAGCACACTCTGGGTTTTATCTGAATAATCTGCAGCCAGGGGGCTGTAAGATGGGTGACTGATGAGTTGTGCTTTCCTCCTCAGCAAGGAGTACCTGGGTGTGGGGTAAGGATGCACAATCTCCATCTCCGCTCCTCCAAAGGGTCAGCCCTTGGGTTTGCTGCGGGGCTGGCAGTTACTTGTTTCACAGATGTTGGTAAGCCTCTGGACTCTCACCCCACTGCAAAAATAAAATGCCCCTGGAGAGTAATTTCCAGATTCAGAGTAGCTACTGGAAGGTGGGATGTCCTTGTGAGGTCCAAGGGATGAAAGGCTTGTGCGGTGGGAAGCAAAGTTTAGCAGCATTGACCATAACTGCAGAGGGACTCGTCCCCTGGTGCTGGCTAGCAGCAGGTCTGCCTTGGTCCACACGATGCTTGCTTTTGTCACTTGATCCCTGGTCTCACTTGCAGGCAGGGAGCTGCAAATCTTTTGTACTGCCAACTTTCCAGCGCCAGCGAGAGGTCTACACAGGGTGTATCTCTTAATGGGCTGGGTTTATCTGCCTAAAATCATATTGTGCTGTCAGAATGACATAAAAGAGCTTTGAACTAGACCCCAAGGGGAAAGGAAAAGGGTTGGAAAAATGCAAAATATTTTTGTTCCGTTGTTAGGAGAGTCTGGGCTGAGGAGATGATGTGGAACCAAACCAGGTTTGGAATGGGTGGGACAAATGATCCTGAGTGCTGCAGTTCATGTGTGTTAAGATAGGATACTAATGCCCTGTGAAGGGATTTTCTGCAGTTTCCCCTTTTCTAGGCTGTTTCAGAACTGAGAGATATTTCTTCCTAAGCCTGCCTTCTTCTTGGCCCTGCTTTTTAACGGTGTTTTTTTCCCATGTTGTTTTGTTGTGGATTTGTTTGTTTGTTTGTTGTTTCCCCCCTCTGTTTCTTCTTTTTCCCTAGAATGAGATTTCTACACAGCTGGTGGCCCGTCAGTGGTATCCCAGAGCTGAGCACCTTCACGCTTTAGTGGAGGAAGTTCATACAGCTCTAGCAGACAGCGTAGCAAATTTAGTTTGCACCAGCTGAATTTGAACATCATGTGGGAGCCCTCGAGCAACAGGAAGAGCCTGGTCCCACAGCCTGTTTAGCCTATCACTTACAAGTTTGTTAATGTCCTGTTAAGTTTCCAGTTGGACATGTCTTTCTCCCAGCTGCCTCTTCTCTCCTGTTAAAATCTGCAATACTGTGTAGGACAAATGTCTGTACTGCTCCTTCTACAGCAACAGTGCAGGATGGGGAAGAATCTGCCTATTCACAGCATTTTGCCTTCTGCTACTGCAGGTACATAAGGACTGGTGATTATTTCTTTTATATCCATGATGCATTCTCCTAAATCCTTAACTGTGTTTTCAGGAAATGCAAAAGCTGCTTTAATGTCCATGTTTGCATATTCAGGCTCTCTTAGAGGTGACCAAATATCTGCACTACTACAGGTTGGGAGAGATGGAATTGTTAATTATTTATCATGGCAAATGAGCTAGAGATGCTTCCTGTTGTAGGCAGTGCATTGTTTTTATTTGTTTCTCTTGAAAATCTTGAATACCATGCCTGTGTTCCATGGTGCATTCCTCATAAATGGCTGCACAGTTGTCTGTCTACAGTGAGACAGCAGGGATGTGACTGCAAGTGCCTGTTCTCTGCCAGGGAGGTGTCTGAGGTGTAACAGGGCAGTGTGTTTCAGCTTCTCTGGCACCGTGATGTAATGAAGGCATCCTCCTTCAGCAAGGCTGAGTGCTCTGGCTGTACCCGCTTGGCTTGGGGACTGTCACTTGGCCATATCCAGCTAACAGTGGCAGCTTGCTAGAGCTAACACTGTGTTGCTCCAGCTAATCCTAACAGCAGATAAATATTTTTTTCCTATCCTCTTCTGTTTGCCTTCCAGCACAAAGATAGCAGGAAGGAGGATGTGGATTGAGCTGTCCAATGCCAAACTTGGATGTTGTTTTAACCTTGCAGTATTGATTGCCTGGTAGTTCAAGTCACTGTGAAGATAAAGTAACAGGAGGTACAAAAGCTTTAGAAAACAAGGCAAAATCCCAGACAAACGTAATGAAAAGACTGTGGGTGTTTTGGATTTCTGTCTGGCAGTTTCCTCTTACACATCTGCAAATATTAAAACTTTGAACATTTTCTGCCTTAGGTGGGCTGTCTGTGTGGAGATTACATGCTCAGGGAAGGGAGAAGCACCTGAGCAGCAATGCTTGATAGGAATATGATGGGTTACTGTTTATTTAATTTATGGGGTCTCTGTTGATCATAATTTAACTGTGTTGATCATCATACAGCCTTTGGTGAGCTGCTCACAGGAATGCAGTCTTATTTTGTTTTGTTAAAGCTCTTTGCAGCCTCTACTTGTTTTAGTAGTCCCATTGTGGGTGGGTGACTGCATCTTGTCAAACCTTCCTGTGCCCTGCTCCTTCCATTGGCACTGATGCTGTATGTATGGCATATCAGGAGAGCTGTCTGGATTGTTTTTTTCTTTCCTGTGTTTGAGGCAATTATCCCGAAGCCAGCAGGAGAGAGTCTGGTTTTGACTCAGCTAAGTTTCCCCAAATAGCATGAACTTGAGGAGCTGGAAATTACTAAGTCACACCAAAGACTGTGCCTGCCCCACCTGGAGTTTTGACTCTATATTTGGGGCTCATACTCTCAATTTGAAAGCTGTCCCAGCTATGAGGAGCTTTGTGGACAGGGTGGGGAGAGGGAAGGAAATATTCCCCTCATATATACGAAAGCGATGCTTCTGCACTGGGTAACTGGCTTGGAGGAGTTGTTTGGGAAGAGAGTTATGTGCTTTTCTATTTTAATTAGAGCACAAAGATAGGGGACTTTCAGCAGGTTATTTTAGTAGGAGACAGATGTTGTGCAAGTGAGCAATTGGTTTGGATCAAGCCAGAAAGAAGTCCAGTAGCCATGATCCTTCATTTCTGAATTCAACTGCAGCTTTCAGTGGAGCCTTTTTGTTTTGGCAAGGGGCTACACTGTGTGGTGTGAGAGCTCCAAGCTGGACCAGTGCTGGCTTTGGTGTGGATAAGTGCCTGGAAAGGAGATGTAGCATGTGGTGTGCTTAGTCTGGGCCACCCTCATTTCTGCTGCTCCATCTGTGTCCTTGTCACTGTGGTGTCTGACACCTTACTGCCCTTAATGGGTTTGCTGCCTGCACGCTTTGACGGAGAAAAAGGCAGTTCCCTGTTGCCTGATGGGTCTGATGAGCTGGAAACACCTTCTTCAAAGCCATGTGCAGACTGGGAGCATGTTTAGTGCCTTGTTCAGTGCTATTCTCTTTGCTCTGTGATAGCTAGGCATTTATGAAAAAGAAGAAATTTTGTTTTAGGGACAGGCTGTGTGAGGGGCTTACTGTGAATTTGGGTCCTGCTTTCTCCTTTGCTACAGATTTAGAGTGTAACCTAGGGTAAGCGATGTCTGTCTCTGATCTTGTCCCTTACAATCTGATGGGAACATCAGCACTCCAGGGGTTTGCCACTTACACACAACTGCCATGGCAGCTGTTGCAGGAAGTATGATCTGATCTAGTAAATGGTCTCTTCTTCTAGGTGTTTCATCTCCCTTTTTCGGTTTGTGTTGGCTTTCTTAAGGATAGCAGTACTAGCTTCCTTTACCATGCCCTGGGCAGGCTGAGCTCTTCTCTGTAAGGCAACGGGACCAGTTGTTGTTTATGAAGGCTATTTTGTAAGTATAGTAGTTTTTCAGAGGATGTAAAACTCATTGTGTTGGCCTGACCCCTTTCTCCTGAATTAGCCCCACATGCTTTATTAGCAGCTAAATGTGTGCATGAACTGAGCAGCTGCCTTTTTGATGCCCCCCTTTTTTTTTTTTTTGCAGGAACTTACAATGTAGATTCTCTGGTGCCTCACACTAGTTCTTCCAAACTAATGGAGAGCTTGAAAGAAATAGCTTGGATGCTGAAGTGATAAGCACTGCAGAAATGCCAGACACTATATAAACAACTAAACTCAGCCCCCGGCCCTTCCCAAAAGAGGGATGATTTGCAGAAATACTTCAACAGATGGTCTGAATTTGGCTCTGGGAAGGGGGGAAGAAATGCCAGGTCGCTGCCGAGCCGTGCGTGGGTGCGTGCCCGCGTGCGCCATGCAGCGTGTTCCCTGCCAGCACGCTCCAGGGAGGCTGAGCAGGCTGCTCCCACAGCCTCCTGTGCTCAGGAGGCATCTGCACACCTCTGACTCAGTCCCTGTGGCTCTGCCGGGGCCCCGTGCGGAGCAAGCTCCCATTTTCCCTGTGGTGAGGTTCAGCCATGCCCGCTCGTCAGGCTGGTCTGGTGGAGGTGAGCCGTGGGCAGTTTGCACACTCACAGAGTCAGCTTGTGAGAGAGGCTGCAGAGCTGCTCTGCAGCTTGTGAGGTCTTGCTGAGAATGTAGGAAGGCCGTAGGGTCATCTGACACTGGGTTGTCCCTTGTGTTGGTGCAGTGTCCTGAACCTGTGTTGGTGCAAACCGAGGTGGTGTGGAGCTGGAAACAAATGGGTCAGCTGTGGTGAAGGGCACGTGCTGTTTGGACACGCCTGCTACATGTGAGCTGGCAAACCTGCTGGCAGCTTGAAAGGGCATGGGAAAGGGTTTACATGTCACGGTTGGGAGCGCTGATGAGCTCTGGCAGAGCTGGCTGCTGTGGCCAGCCTCCCCTCTTCCTCTCCCTGACCAGATTACTGCTCTTGCAGGGGAGGGAGAACGTGTTTCCCGCAGAGTGCTGCATCACGTCTTGAAGTGGGCTCTGCTCTGGGGCAGGCAGGTTCCCATGTCAGTTCAGAGCTGACTCCAGTTGGATTATGGATTGGAGCCCAGAAGTCCTTGTCCAAGGACCTCTGGAGCAGAACAGTATGTCTAGTTCTTGCATTGCTAAACTGTTGCCAGTCTTCCAAGGCAACATGGCTGTTCCACTGCTCACTGGCATGACAATTCCTTGTGCCTACTGCTGCCTGCTGTTCCTGCCATGCACTCTTTGTGAGACAGAATTGGTAATTAGAGCAGAATTGTGAGGTGCTCTTCAGGAATGTTTTTCTTTTGGAAACTTTTTGAAAATAGATCTAATTCTTGATTAGATTTGCAGCAATGCAAGATGAATTGCTTCCCTGAGGATGTGTCAGGTAAATTCTTGTGGATCTCTCTGCCTGGTAGCAGGATTGGACTGTGCATATGAAGTAGCCAGGTGAGACATCTGATGTTTAGAGAATGACTGTCCAAGTCACATAAACATTGATATACTTCACATTTCCTCTTTTTCCCTTCTTGTGTTACTCATCTCCCTGCACTCTGTTTTGGTGAGCAGGACTGGATGCGTTTTCATTTGCCTGCAGTCTCCAAAACACATTGTCTTCCTGCTGGGAATGCCTTGCCTGCCTTGCCAGCCTGCTGATTCACAGCACTCTGGTGAACAGGGTGAATGGATTATGCCACAGACTCCTGAGCCATCAGGCGGTGTTTGCAGTCCCCTTGACAATTCCTCTGCTTGTCACAGAGTGTGCCTAAGTTTCCCTGGAGGAGCTGCTAACCTCTTCAGAAGCACATGACCCATGTGGGGCTGCTGATGTGTCTTTAGCAAGGAACCATTTTGCTGTGATCTGAACAGTTTTGGCGTAAGCAAAACAGCTGAGGTGGGAGGCGAGAAGGGCTCTTGGCAATGCAGGAGCAGAGCAATTGTGTTCATGTACCCCCACAGCAAAGGGACTGGCAGCAGGAGTGTCCTGTGGCTGAGAGGCAAGGAATATTGACTAACGTGACATTTAAGTGGCATTTCTTCTAGTGCGCTGGGAGCATTTGTGAAATTCTGCCTTTGGCGCTGAGAAGTAATGAGATAAGCTTTGTTGTTCACAGAGGTCTCTACCTGCTGTTGCAAAATGCTTGAAAGGCTGGGAAATGTCTTTTTGTTTTCCTGTCAATCCTCCATGTCTGGTCTCTTGTACAAAAGGCACCTGAAATACAGCCTTGACTCTAGTAGGCAGCTGAGGTTGCAGCATGTACACCAGTGTGGGCATGCTTACACGGTGGCTTCTGCTTGATGCTTCTCTGTCACCTTGCTTTAGGTGGAGCCTAGCTCCTGACTCCAAAGGGTGATGTGGGAAGGATCCAACCTTTCAGGCCCTGAGGTCTTGTTTCATTAACCTGCAACGTTAGCGTTGGTTCCCGTGCGGGTGGCTGATGCTGTCCGTGCGCTGTGGCTTTGCTACAGGGACAGGATGCGGGGTTTGTGGGATGCTTTGCAGTTCCAGCCAGGCTCAGCAGTGCCTCTTTGGGACTCTTGAGTGACAGCTATCAGTTGACATACAGACCCACAGGGTTACTAGGCCTTTTAAATAATTTTGTTAAGGGCCCAGAAGCTCTTATCTACCAGGCTTCCCTGGAGGGATTCTTGTTCTATTTTATTGTTGTATATTGGTTTACTTTATTGGTGCACTCAGCAGGCTGCTGCAGGCCGCTGCCAAGAGGAACAGCCCAGCTTCCACTCTTGTCTCTCTGTGCTTATGTCAACACAAGCATTTGTGTGTTCACGGCTACACGTGACCTGGGAATAGGCCTGGTCCAAAATGAGTTCTTAGAGTTGCTGGGGAAAGGAAGATCAGTAGTCTGAAGTTATGCTGGACAAATGGTTGAGTAATCACAGTCTCTGCTGGGAAAGTAAATCATGTGGCATTTTCCAGTGGCTAAAAATCCCTGGTACTGTTCTCTTCATGAAAATCTTTGCACCTTCTCCGCCAACACACTGTCAAGACTGCATTGAGCCTGCACCAGTGCCTCTCTGTGCAGAAAAAATTATGTTGTGCTACCCTTGTACAGCACTGGCTCTCACCTGGTGCCTGGTTTTAGATTCTCTCTTTGATGCCGAGAGATAGCATCATGCCTTTATAACACTTAAAATTCACATAGCAAAGCAGCAAGAGAAAGGTGGTGGCTTTTCCCACCTGGTAGATATGGCCCTGTGTACTGCCAGATGCATGCAGTATAGGAAGAAGTGGGAAGAGAGGGGAAAAAAACCCCTAACACCTTTGCTTTGCTCCAGTACAGTCCCCTAGTGCTTAGAGGAAAAGCACTTCCTTCAGAAAGTACTTGGTGAGCATGTGTCTTTGGAGGTGTGAAGAAATATGACCAACTTCCCCTCCTCTTCCTTTCCTTCCCTTGCATGCCCGGAAGTGGTGACAGTTCTTAGCAGACACCTCGGTGTAAGCACAGCTGATGCTGAGCCTTGCTCTCCAGGGGTGACAGAGGTTAGGGATCTGCTTACCCTTGGGCTGGAGAGATGGGACGCTCTTCTCTGAGCATATCTGAACCTTGCTGGGATTGTGTGTCTCTTTCCCGCTGTCCTCTTGCTTCTCCCTGCTGCAGCCTGTTCTGTTCCTGAAGGCTCTGTTGCCGTTTTGACATGGGAGGTGCAACTGTCCCTTCTGCCTGCCTCCATTGCCAGGTAGGTTTAGGGAGTGTGTTGGGGTGGCCTAACTTGGTTAAGGGCCCGCTGCCAGCTGCGTGCTGCCCGTCTGGCTGAGCTGTCCTGGCTGACTTTGGGGATGGGGAGGAGATGGGACTGTATGAGGAGCTGGATGGCTGGATGATGGCCCTTGGTGCTGCCCCAGGGCTTGAGGCTGCTGTGGTACTGTGGGAAGGGGGCTGCCAGCAGGGTCCCAGGCTCACAGTCCCAAAGCAGCAGGGTGTCATCCCAAGGCTTGCCCTGTGCTCTGGGCCACAGAGATAGGAAGAGACAAGCTGGCTGGCACTTCGAAGAAAGGATGCTGTGTCTATCAGTGCACCAAGGGCTGGGTGAATGAGCAGGGATTTTGCACTTTAACCAGGCAGCCGCTGGGCTGAGTGAGCCGTAGGGTGCCAGCCGCAGCCTTCTTGTGCTTCTCCAAAAGCTGTGTCAAGGCAAGTACTTTCCGCTCTCTCACAGCTATTATGAAAGAGCTTGGGTTTGCTGCGCCCTTCTCTCCCTTTGCCCTCGGGGCGTGCTGGGCTTGTTTGAATTAATGTAATTAGCACATGCCTTATTAGCTCACTAAGGCACAAAGAACTCATGTATATTTGTAGCCAGGTTAAGCAGCCCCTATTAATTTAATAATCATGTCCTCCTCAGTGCATGGCAACAGTTAATCACTGGTGGTGACTCAGGACCAGCCGGTATGGAGGCAATTTGGGCGAGGTGTGTATGTGTGCGGCTCTCTTTTGTTGTGATGTGTTTTTATTAATGAGCAGAGCTGCGAAGGGAATTACCGGCAGGCGCAGTAGAAGGAAGGGAACTTTCAGTGCAGGTTTACTAAACAACCAGCCCTGGATATTTCCTATGCTCTACGCTGTCGGTGGAAGAGGATCTGTAGAATGAATCAGCGAAATATGACACAGACTGGGAGGCGGAAATTTACAGAAATAAACTTTAGCAACCCACGCTTGAACTCTGCTCCAATCAGGTTATATGCTAGGTACTGATAGTAATTTTGCTTCATTGTCTCCCTTGTTTCCCCTTGGTGATTTTGAGGCAGAGGAAGTGGCTTATGTATTCTGGTGCTGCTCGTATTTGAGACTGCAAAAGAGCAAGGTTCTTGTAAAAGGGCAAAAATAGTTGCAAGTAACTTCATTTCCTGCAGCACTGTGATCCTTGGTTTCTTTTACTGTTCTGGGTCTTGCCATGCACAGCACTTAGCTAGGTCCCATGGAATGCTGCCAGGATGTTTGCCACCAGGGGTTTGGGGGGTTGTTTTGGTTTTGTTGTTTGGTTGGTTTGGTTGGTTTGGTTGGTTTTTTTTCCCCTTCCTTTTTTCACAGAAGCTGCAGGTTATGCTTTGTGTTCCGCCACTCTGGAATGATGAAGTCTTTGAGTCCAGGATGGTGACATGTATCTCTGTTTCAGTAGTTCTGTATGTGGGATAGCAAATTCCTGCACTGATTCTAAAACTAGTGAGATAAACATTTTGGGGGCTTTTTTCAGCCAAGACTACTGTGCATGCACAGGAGACTTCCTGCATTTCTTCTTGTCTTCAACCTTCTTCAGTAATCACAGATCGTGCTCTTTGTGTTGAGTATGAGCTAGGAGGAGGAGCAGGAAGAGTGGTACTGAAAAGCTGTTGATGTGCTTGCACTGTTTTGATCAGGTTTTCTGCAAGTTACCTGTGAGGTGCAGGTGTCCTGCCTGCCCCTACTCCCTCTATTTATTTTACCTGTTTGCTGTTTCTGCCTTGTAAGCTTGGGCTTGCAAGGCCTGGGCTGCTCTTGGCTGTCATGAGCCTATGCAGGAGCATCATTGAGAAAATGAAGTTGTTACAGTCAAAGGGACACCATGAAATGGGACCAAAGTGTGTATGTACTTGTAATAATGTGCCCTCTTGCTGTATCTGGCAGGGGACCAAGTCCCCAGGCTCCAGCAGAGATGGTGAGTTCTTCTAGTTTGCATCTCTGCTAAGAACCTGGACCTCCTGGGAGGCACAGAAGGAAAAAAGTCTGGGATCTCCATGGAGTGACCAGGGATGCACACAAGTTTTGCTGCAGCAGATTGAAGCAGGTAATTTTAATTTCTACTTTCTTAGAGCCTGTTTTCAGGAGAGCTCAGTGTTTAAATGAAGGCTCTGGGAGTGGTGTGTGGGGTGAGGAGATGCGATGGGTGAGGATCTGCAGGGATGCCGATGTTCAGATCCTAACAGGTGTATTGCAGGGAGGAGAAGAAACCAAAGAAAGAAATACCTGCTAGGGTACCTCAGATGCTGCCCAGAGATGGTGATTTCCTCCCTTTTTCCTTTGTTTCAGGAGTGGGAAGGGACATGTTTGGCTCATGCTGGCTCAGAGCTGTGGAATGCTTGGTACATACCAAGACAGGAGGCTTTTTCCAGGACAGCTTTTTAAGTCAGTGTTGTGGCTTTGTCTGGGATAGAGTTAATCTTCCTCCTAGTAGCTGGTACAGTGCTGTTTTGAATTTAATATGAGAACAATGTTGATAACATGCTGATACCTTAGTTGCTGCTAAGTACTACTCACTCGAAATCAAGGACTTTCCAGTTTCCCACGCTCTGCCAGCGAGGAGGTGCACAGGAAGCTGTGAGGCAGTGTGGCAGCAGGAAAGCTATGACATAGGCACCATCATGAAAACATGGTGGGATGGCTGCCGTGACTGGAGTGCTGCACTGGATAACTCTATGCTCTTCAGAAGGGACAGTCAAGGGAGGAGAGGCAGTGCCTGTCTATTCAGGAGTGTTTTGACTATTGAGAGCTCAGATGTAGTGTTGATAAGGTTGAGTGCCTCTGGGTGAGAATCTGGGGAAGGCTAACCAAGCAGACACCCTGGGGGGAGTGTGTTACACACCACCCAACCAGGATGAAGAGACAGATGAATTATTCTATAAGCAGCTGCTTCGTGGTTGCCAGCCCTTCTTCTTGTGGGAGACTTGCTGGATGTCTGCTGGAAGCTCGACACAGCAGAGAGAAGGCAGTCTAGGAGATTCCTGGGCTGTGTGGAAGATAACTTCTGACAGAGCTGGTCAGAGAGCCTAGCAGGGGTGCTGCCTCCGAGACCTGCTATTTACGGAGAGGGGCTGGTGGGAGATGTGGTGGTTGGAGGCAGTCTGGGGCACGGTGACCATGAAATTACAGAGTTTTCAGTTCTTGATGAAGTAAGGAAGGAGGTCAGCAAAGGGGGTCCAGGAAGGCTGTGAACATACATTAAGAAGGAAATTTTAAAGATGCAGGATGTCCCTATGTGCCAAAAATGAGCCAGCAGGAAAGAAAACTGGCCTAGTAGAACAGGGAGCTTTTGCAGGAGCCAAGGGAGGCAAAAAAGGGTTTGTGACATTTGAAAGAAGGGGCAGGTAACTCAGGAAGAGTACGAGAGCATTGTTAGGTCATGTAGAGAGAAAATTAGAAAGGCGAAAGCTCACCTAGAGCTCAGTCTGGCCAGTGCTGTGAAAGGTAATAAAAAGTGTTTTCATAAATATGCTAACAACAAAAAAAAGGCCAAAAAGAATCCGCATCCTTTATTGGATGCAGAGGAGGCAGCAATAAAGGCTGAAGAAAAGACTGAGGTGCTTAGAGCCTTCTTTGTCTCAGTCTTTACCAGTAAAACTGAATATCCTTAGGGCAGTCGGCCCCCTGAGCTGGTAGACAGGGACAGAGAGAACAGAAAGATCCCCTGCAATCCAGGAGAGCAGAAAAGATCCCCAGCAATCCAGGAAGTAGTCAGTGGCAAGGGCACTGGAGCTGGCAGAGCAGCTCACCAAGCCACTCCCTGTGCTGGCCCCAGGGCAGGGCTGCCAGGAGTCCACTGTGGGCACAGCAGTGACCTGAGCTGTCAGTCCTCCCCTCTGCAGCCTCCGGTTTGGCCACGGTGAACCAGCCCCGTCCCAGGACTACACACTTAAAGGCATCCAACAGGAACAGCTCTGTGGTTGGTTGAGTGTTGCTCTGGTGAGGAGGTACTGCTGCAGTTTGGCCTGAAAAGATGCTTATTCCTCTCAGCAGGGTCACTGGCACCCCCGCCTTTCAGCAGAGGAAACCAGGAGCCCTGGTTTCATTGCGGGTGGGGAATGAATGGTCCCTTTCAGGCCCCAGGACCTCAGCTCAGTGCTCTACTTCATTCCTACTGAGTGGGACAGAATCTGACCCTTAGCTTTACCTTGGGCTTCTTGATTGGTTGTTTTTAAGTACCACTTTGGTCATGGTGATTATTTTAAACTGGAAGGGGGGAACTCTTTTCTACTCAGCCTCTTGGCAGAGCACCCAAGAGAAGGATTTGCACCATTTTGTTTCTCCATGGTTTGTCCTTCCAGTTCAAAGAGTTGGTCTGTCTGTCACTGTCAGCTGGTTCTGCCTTTTTGTTGACCACCACAGATTATTGAAAAGGAGTGCTGAATGTAAGTTCTTAATTGTTCTCCTTGCTCTCTCTCCCATCTGCCAGGCTCCCAAAAGCTCAGCAGTGTTGTCTTCTCTCTCCAGCTAATGCTGCATGTCTCTGAAGCTGTAATTTCATAAAACCTGGTACAGAGAACAGATCCAGAGGAAGGTGGATTTAAAAATATTTAGAACTGCATCAGTTCAACATGTGACTACAGGATTTCTCAGGGGCACTTGGAAAGGAGCATTATTGGCAATAAGCACCCACTTACATTTGTCCAGTAGCATCCCAGGTGCACTTGCTTGTACCCCAGCATGATTGCATGCAGGCCATTTTACTGTCTGTCAGTTAGCTTGTGCCTCTACTGCTGGCTCTGCAGCTGCAGAATAATCTAGCCTAATTATAATCTTAATTTAAATAACCATTTTATGTAGAAGTTGCTACATACATGTATATATGTATAATTCATTGTATTTGCATATGGATTACTTGTTCTGTAGCTACTTCTTAGACATCCTTTTGAATTGGCGGAGGGACTTGCAGGTTTCTACAGACCAAAGATTGGAAGCCACCACTATTTTCAAGCAAGTGCTGGGCCTGAATTTTTGCTATGGCCATGCCCTGGCCTCGTATGACCACATCACTGAAGATTTTATGATGAGATGCATGGGAAAGGTTTTCAGCCCTCTGGCACCTACTCCAAGACGGTTTGCTTTGAGCATGAGTAGTTGTCCTAAATTTAGAGGCTTGTTACTTGTGTTGTAAGTGTTCAGAGGAGTGACAGGGCAGCAGGGCAGCATGCTTGATGTGGCATTTGTGCAGAGCAGAAGAGCCAGGTCTTTGGAGACTTGACCCAGTTGCCTTTTTGAGAACTTTGAGAGGAGGCAGACTGAGATGGGAAGAGTGCCAGCAGATCCCATGGGTTTCCTTTGCTCCCCTCAGTCTCTCCAGGGGTGCTGTGAGCACTTTTAGACCTGTTGTCTCTCTCCTGTGAGGGAAGATACTGCCCTTAAGAGTGTTTTAACGTGTTGTCCCTCAGTGGAGCAGGACTCTGTGTGTTCTCAATAAGATGACTGCAAGCTCGTTTGTCCTGCTGAAACCTTCCCTCCGGTTCCCTCAGCTTAGCATCCCCGATGTCTTTGATATCAAGACTTCCCATGTGAGCCCTGGGTGAGTCACTTCTCCTAGGGGCTGTCCTTACTCATCCCATCTTGGAGCTTAGTTGCAAAACTTCCAGGACAAGGACTTTTCCTTGGCTGAAGGTCAGAGCAGCCCCTAAAAGGACAGATCCCAGGAAGGCGTTGGGGCCTTTTGGTGTGCTGCACTACTGATACCTGTGCCCAGCTTCAAGGTGAGCATTGGCTTTCTGTCTCTTGATCCAGGGCAGTTACCCAAGATATGCAAAGTCAAAGGGTATATCTGGTGTTTGTTCCAGATCTGCACTGGCCTGTTCCCCAAGTCTTTCTGTCTTGGCAGATGGCTAGGCATCTCAGTGTTAAAGGGATCATGCTGATGCAAGGAGAGGCCTCCGTGGGACTGCCTTTGTTAAGCAATAGGGCAAATGGCTTCTGCTCCAATCTAAGTAAATTGCTGGGGTTTTGGCCTGGGGAAGCTCATCAGGTCAGGAAGGCACTTCTGTTGCTGCTCACAGTGCCTTTTGGAGGCCTTGCTCCAAGCCTTAGCTCTCACAGAGGTAACAGCAGGTGCTTGCTGTCTTGTCTTTACTTACTGCAGAGGATTTCTCAGCAGAGTGGGCAAAGTTGCATGATGCTGTACTGGGAGTGAGGGGCCAGCCTATGCTTCTAGCAGGATGGACAGCCCAAAGGGGAGGGAGTGTGAAAACTGGGTGTGTTCCTCCTACTCTTACTGCCTGGAGGCACCTGCTTCCCTGCTGTGTTGTCCCCTTGGTTTCCAGGATACCTGCTGCTCCACTCACTTTGATCCTTGCTTTGGAATCAGCAGCTGTGTTGACTTTCCTGGTGTGGCTGAGACCGGGCAGTCAAGGGGCAGTCAAGGCTCTGCCTGATGTCTTTGGTAACTCCTTTGCTATGACCAGGTGACCCTGGTGACTGAGGGCAGCGGGCAAATCTTGACTACTGTTGTGTGAATCTCCTGTAGTCTCAAGTAAATCCTGGTGGAGAGGATAGTTGGAACAGTGTGCATGCAGTATCAGAATATAGGATATTGCTGTAGTCCCAGGGGCTTCCAGGATTGTCCCCGGTGACACTTCCAACATGGCCCTGTTGTAAATCCTCTTCTGGTGCAATATTATGGGTGACTGCACTGCTTTGGATGTGGTGAGTAAGTATGTCTGCTAAGATGTTGGACTGTTTTTGTTCAAGGCTTTTTTTTTTCCTAAGCTGGAATGTTGTCATAGACACGGGGTGTTCCTCAGGCTGCCAACTGTGGTTCAAAATCCTTCTGTAGGTGAAGGGCAAGTCAGTGATGGAGCTGGAATGTGAGCTCAGGAGTCCTTATTGCTTATCAAGAGTTTTGTTCCTCTTTTTCCCCTCTGTGGGCATTCAGGTGAATCTATACTGCCACCAGTATGAAAACAGTTGCAAAGCCAAACACCTCCACAGCATGCCTTCGGCCAGGGAACTCAGCTGTTCCTTTGTGGCACGTGAGAGATGTTTCCAGGCATTCTCTCATCACGAGGCCTCTCAGCATGAAGTTAAGGCTCCCCAGGGCTCAGGGAGAGTGGAGGTTGGATATGGGGGCAAAGTTTGCCTGCAGTTTTGCGGAGGTGCCAGCCTGGCTGTTCTCACAGTGATAGGAGTGGGTGGAGCGGGGGGCACGCATCCAGACCAGCCTGAGGGATGCGACACGAGACACAGGTCAGTAGTGGAGGATGGGAAGGTGCTGCTGGAGCTGAGTCCTTGCAGGAGCTGTTAGGGAGGAGTGCCCTATGTGCCGAGCTCTGCGTCCCGTGCCTTGCCAGCTGAGTGGGCGCTGTGGCACTGAGCTTGTCCCCAGAGGGTGTGAGCAGCCAATGGTGCAGGCGGCTGGCACCTCCCCGCTGGTACTTTGGCCTTTTATCACCTGAGGCAAGGGGAAAGGCTGCCTTTGGCTTGGTGCTTTCACAGCCCAGTGTGATACGGGTACGGCTGGCTGCTGACCACGAGGCAGGTGAGTCTGCATGTGCATGGCTGGGGCTTCTGGCTGGTGGCAGAATGGTGTGAAGGGGCTGTGCTGTCTGTCCCCTGTGCAGCTGGAGAGGTGACACACTGTGACAGCGGGGAGCATTCACCAGTGTGTTTGAGAACTGCTTTGTTTTTTAGAGGACTAATGCCTTGCCAGGTCCTGCAAGGAAATTGATGACAGTACCTGCTCTCAAGGGCCTAAAGGCAAGCAGGCAGCAGATTATATTGCCGCCTATTTTCTCCAACCCCTCTGTCCCAAAATGCCCTGAGCAGGCAAGAGCCAAGTTGACAGCTTCTCCCCAGGTGACCTTACCTGTCACCTGTGCCTGTCATGCATCTAGAAAACAGCTTCTCTCAGGAAATATTTGCAGTTTTATTTTGCACTCCTTAAACCTTATTGTGATGACAGCTTTTCTCCAGTCATTGACAAAATTTGGCAGTGTCCGCCCCTTCAGACGGGTGTGTGCCGTGAAGGAAAGTGTGCTGATCCTAGGGGGTTTCTCTTCTCGCAGCAGGTGCTCATTGCTGATTGCTTCCCCCTGCCATCCCTGACTCTCGATGGTTGTGTGGCTGTATCCTCTTGGCACAGTGGATGCTGGCACAGCTTTGCTTCCTCTGCTCACCTTCTGAGCCCTACTTCTTGACATCAGCGTCTCTCACTGGGGCTTTGAGTTTGTCTGCTCTCAAGACAAACAGAAATATGTGGAAAGGAGTCCTGACTTCCCCTTCTGCTGTTTATTTGTAAGTCAAGGTTGTAGTTTGGAAGTTGGCTTTTAGTGACAGCTTCAGCATGTGCTGGCCTCCAGTTCTGTCTCATTCTTGTCTGACTGCCCGGCACAAATATTTGCGCTGGCATGAAATCAGGGATGGGAACACATTAGGGTGTAGGGAAAAGACAGATTTGCTTTCTTTGTCCACAGCACCAGCTGACATTTGCTAAAGGTTTTCTGTCAAACCGGCAGCCTGTGTGTGCTCGGGTAAATCAGCATATGCAGCAGGCTGAGCCTGAGAGGATGTGCTCAGCTGCACTGGGGCTGCTGAGGAGGGGTCTGGAAAATGGGAGTGCTGGCAGAGGGCAGAAGTGAAGAGCTGGCCTCTGGGAGGGGTGGGGCATGCTGCTTGCAGGACTCGGGGAGCTGGTGGGCTGGGAGGCCACAGCTGCCTTGGAGGATGCCAGCTGTGGCTGTGGCAGCCTGGCAGGGGAAGAGCAGGAGAAGGAGGGTGCGGTACTTGCCTCAGACTGGGGTAGAGCAGTGGCATCTGGGGGTAGAGGTGGCAACCCACATCTGTAGAGCAGTGTGGTGTCACTAAATGCAATGAGCAAGGTCAGAGGGGTGTGGGTAAGTTTAACCTGTTTCTTCTCCTGTGGTGTCCTGGCTTGTGGCGATGTTGGGTGCCTGTATCTCCAGTCCAAGCTTGCTGGTGTGATGCATTAATGAGACACGACGAGGACTGTGGGCTCCCCTCCACGCCTCATGCTGGGCTGTGATTATCTAGTAAGCACTTTTCCTTCAGGTGATAAGGCAGAAACTGAAAGTTGAAAGTTCGGCCCCATGCCCCATGGGATCAGGAGAGCAGATACAAAGGCTAGCCTTCCTGGAGAAAACCTCACTGTGTGAGTTGTGTGGGAGATGTGTGACAAGGCAGGGGAGAAAAATAGCACGACCTCCCCGGTGTCTTAGGCTGTGAGGACTAGATACATCCAGAGCTGTCCAGGATCGCATGGTGGTACTTCTAGTGTGGCAGTTCTGTCACTGTCTGGAGCTGACTTTTGGGAGGTGAGAAAAGGGAAAGGCACGATTGAGGAGGCTCCTGGGCTATTTATGTGTCAGCATGAGCTTCGGGCCATTCGCACTGCTTCGGTGTGAGTGTGGCTCTGAAACTAATTTGCCTGATCATTTTAATAAATGTAAAAGGGATGTCCTGGTGTGCAAGTAATGGGGCATTAATCCGCGCCTAGCTGTGTTAACAGCACTCTAGGAAGGAAATATTCCCATGCTGTTCTCACTCTCTTAATTATGGGATGTTCAATTTAGGATCCCCTTCCACAAAGGCTGCTCAGCTTCTTTGGCTTTCAGGTGGCTCTCTGGTGACTCTTATTTTGCTTACTACCAGTTTCCTCCCAGTTCCTCAGCTCCTCATCTGTGCAGGTTCCCAGTTCCAGCAGTGCCACTGTCCTGAAGTTTAACCGTACAAAGACTTTCTGAGGCATCAGTGCCTTTTTGGTGCTGCTGGCTTTCTGCTGCCCCAATGCAGGTTCTGATGGGAGGTTTCCTAGGAAGATGCAGACCCTGCTCCCTGACACTTTTCCCACAGAAAGTCTTGGAGCTACACCCTACTTGGCTGCAGATGCTTGCCTGCTTTTATGTGCAGTTTTTGGCTCCTGAGAGCACTGTGCTCCTGGGAAGATATACTTAGGTCTTTATTTAATCTCTTTCCTTTCTAGGTTAAATGTATAATGTTGTTCTGGATTTGCTTTTTAAATGTCCTATAAAATTCCCGTTATTCTCTTCCTGGCCTATTTTTCCCTGTCTTTGACTGCAGAACAGTAGCAGCTATTTTCCTGCCCTGGAGGCAACTTGGGGTCTGGCTCAGCTCAGAAACTCCCTGACCAAGCCACTGGAGGCTTCATCATTCACCCTCCTTTAAGGGACTCAGGGAGTTCTCTAGATTACAGCAAAGTGGTCAGAATAGAGCTTGGGGTGACTTAGGGTTTGTTTTGCAAATGATCATTCGTTGGAGCTCTGTTTAAACAAACAGAGCTCAAATAAACTTTCCACTTCATTGCATTAAAATCCCTTAATTCATTAAAATCCCCTGGCCACAGACATTCAGGCCTCTGCTGTGCCAGGTGCTGTTTAAACAGTTATCAAGTGCTGGTGTCTGCTGTAAAATGATCACATTGTTCGCTTCCCATCGCTCGTCCGCTAGTTGAGTGGCTTTTGTTGGGGGAGATGATACTAGTCCTGGTATTTGCTGGCTGTACAGCCAGCACCAAGGAAACCTGTAACTTTGCCCAGCTTTAAACCCAGGAAGGTTGTTTTTGCCCTGTCTCTCTGTGCCGTGCAGTGCAGCAGGAGCATCTGTTCCCTGGTGGGGAGCAGCAGCAGTTTTCCAGCCGGATCAGATAGCTGTGGAGGACTCTGTAGTTACTGGGCAGGAGGGGAGCTGAAGCCAAAAGTCAAAAGAAAAAAAGGCCAGAGAGAAGTAAACTCAGCTGTCCCAGGTCCCTCTTGGTGCACAGGGATTCCATTGCCCTACTTGTGTCGGCAGGTAAGAAACAGCGCTGTGGTGTATTTGTGTGTCCATCTTGGTCTCTCACTCTTTCGGCTACCTGGCTGTGGGGAGCATTGGCAACCTTGCTGTCTTTTCTTACTGTTGCCCTTTGTGGTGGATGCCTGTCCTCCTGAATGCCCCTCTGCATGGAAGAGTGCAGCAGAGGCAACAAGGGGGAGCGTTTTGCCAGAGCTTGGAGCAGGCTGTCAGGACCATTTGGTGCATGTATTTTGTCAGGCCTGTCTCAATAAACACAAGTTTATTCGGGGTGTAGACATTATCAAGTGAGTTTTCATGATTCTTGGCTTATTTATGACAGGGTTACAGGCTTTCAGCTATGGTCTCCCTATATTTTTATATTTTTGTTTTATTCTGGTTAATTTGGTAGTAAATTAGATTAACCTAAACCAAGCTGCTCTTGTGGATATGCATATGAAAGCACATGTAATGAAGGGTGTTAAGTAATTTTCACTTGGAAAGTGCAGACTTAGCTGATCTGGAGCTTTTTAAGGTCTGCAGTCACAGATCAGCTGAAATCAGGTAAACTGTCTGAAGAGGGATCACAGAAGGTATAACAGCATAGTGCAGTGGGTGAGGTTTGTGTGCGGTGTTTTGAGGAGGAATGCCTTTCCTTAGGGAGCTCCATGTGCTGGTCTCTCACAGTTCCAGTTGAATGTGGGGCTGCAGAAAAGGCAGTTTCAATCTTTTGTTGCCCAGGAGTGGGTCTGTACAAATGGTTTTGTGCTGTCTTACCCCTGGCACTCGATATAATGGGAGGGGGAGCTGAACTCCTTCCCATACCTGTTTGCACCATCACTAGCTCTTCACACTTTCAGGGACTTTTTATTCTCAGGAATCCACTGAGAACCAGAGGTGTCGGTCCTTAAGTCACTCTGTTGGATGTGAGATTCTGTGTGGTGTAGGAAATCTGCAGTAAAGGAGCAAATTTCATTCCAGAGGCAGTGGGCAAAGGTACCTCCTTTGCTTCTGGCTCAGCATCCAAGTGGCAGGTGAAAGGGAAGAGGGAGGAAGCTGGCTGAATATCTCTGAGACACCTGCAGAAAGCATAGGGCAGCTGATCCCAGGCTGGAGATGAGGAGATGAAGACATCTCCAGAAAACTGAAAGTTGTGGCCACTTCTGAAATTTTCTCTGGTGTCCAGATTTCTTTGTGTGGTGACTTCTAACAGCTCTCATTAAACAGTAACAATTAAGAGTCATAGAGAGAACTGGTTCCTGCAGTCTGGTACTGAGCTGAAAGGAGAGGTCCAAAGGGCAAAGTGGCATCAGTAGCTTGGGGTGGGACAGGCGTTGCTTAGAAGACAATGTTGGCACAAGACTGGCTGTCTGTCTAAGCTTGGAAGTAGGGGAAGGATAGTAACTCCTGGAAGAGCAGTTTTTTTGAAGGCTGTCCTTTGGACACAGCATGTATGTGTTGAAGGGAAGTGCTAAAAGAGTCTTGTGATGACACTCGACTGTCTTGGGCTGGCTGGGTGGACCTGCAGAGGGTTGAGGATGAGCATGGTATGGTGTGAAATGCTCTCTGAAGTTTGAGAGAAGTGACAGACACGGCTGTCCTGGCTGCTGGGCAGAGCTTGTGCCTTGCCTGGCTGCTGCCCTTCCTCGCATGCTGCTAGAACCTGATGACCCTGGCAACTCTTCCCTCCATATGTCCTTGTACATTTATATTTGCACACATACATTTATAAGGCTCCCTCCAGAGCTCAGTCTCCTCTTTGAGGAGATCAGGTGCACTCTTAAGTTACTTGTGCCTCAGCCGTCCTCTAGCCTGCCTGCCAAGTAGCCCCTGAGCTTTAAGAAGACTGTACGTGTCTCAACTTTGTGTTCTTGGTGTCTTTCTGTCCTTTCCCAGGAAGAAACTGAGGTGAGAAAGAAGTGACTGAAAAAGAACAATTTGAAGGAAGAGATTCATTTCATAACAAGATCAAGCTTGAATTAAATGGCTGATAAACAGATCAGGTAACTTCTAATATTTTTTTTTTTGAAGTGTGCTTTTGGTTTTTCTTTTAAAATCTTCCAAACTTATTTCCATTTGGATCCAGGAGATTGGAGGAAATCACCTGATCATCTCTTGTGGCCTAAAACAATTTTGATTCTTACTCTTCTCCTTTCTTACCTGCTTTTTTTGAACCTTCTCTTATTTTCTGTCTCTGCCATGTTATCACATCTCTGCTTTCTTCAGTCCTTTTTTCTCATTGCCTTTTTCTTTCTACCCTCTGCATTCTATTCTGCATGAGTCCGTTCCTTTTTGTTTCTTATTTCAAAGGTCACCCTGACCTGCTGACTTCAGCTGCTGGCATCAAGGGAGCAAAGCCAGGTCCTTGACCAGCCAAGGATGCAGTACTTGTAATGACAAAGTCCACATAGCCTTGTGCCCTTACTCTGCAGACAGTCAAGGCTTGAGTGATAGCAGGAACATGAAGTTCCAACAATGATTAAGGATACTTATGTGCACAGTGGATGCTTTAGAGCATTGGTTCTGGTAAAGGCTGGATTTGAGTCTTCCCTGGAAATGACCTGGGATGCATTTCGGAAAGACACAGTTCTACCCTTTGCTTCCTAAGAGCTGTGTCAGGTGGATCTGCACATTCCTCCACACGGGTTTACCTTTTTGCTGCTTGTGAAGTTGCCTCAGCTAAGTGACTACTGCATGCTGTGGGGTTCCTGTAAGGTTTTTCATGTCGGTTTTCTAACATCTACTTTTCCAGGTTACCAGCTCAGGACAGGTCGGGTGAGTGGGTGAATGAAACATGGTGACAGAGGGACAGGACTTGGCAGTGCATAAATGCTGCAGGCAAGAGGGCTGCCCCTTCTTAGCATTTGCCATGATTAGGGTATCTTCCTGTACGCCTGTCCTCTGCAAATGTAAACAGTCCTGAGCTGTGCTGATAAAAATACAGTGTTGTGGAGTGTTTGTGTGCCTAGATTTGCCCATCATCCGCTGCCCGATTTGGAGAGCATTTGGAACTCTTCCAACACACCCATGAAGGGTGTGCTGAGATTCACCTCCATGGAGCCTGGCAGGTCTATGTTCCCAAAAACCTCAGCAAAGCAAAATGATCAGATGTCTGTGACTGTTTGAAGCTTGGTATTCTGAAGGAAGAGGAGTTGTGTCCTACAAGAGGAGTTGTGTCCTACAAGATGTGCCCTGACTCCTCCGGTGCTCTCCTGGTGGTGCGAACAGGAGCTTGCTGGCTACAGGCACTAGTTAAAAGGGCTGAGGAGGAGCAGTAGAAGAGGAGAATTGGGATGCCTTTGTATCCCTTCTTGTATTAAACTGAGCAAATGGCTTCATTTGCATGCTAGCCTGCATTGTCCCCGTTTCACTAAGCCCTGCACATGTAGGTAGTGAGAGGCAGTAGCTGTGCAGAAGCTAAATAGGACAGAGAGACCAGGCACAGTGGATTTTTATCCCTTGAGAGAGCAGCGAGCACTGATGTGTGAAGTGGGATGACTCAGTCACAGGGGAAAAAGCTTCTGATGCAGGTGCAATGGTCTTTGTCTCATGTTTTTCTCCGTGCCTCAAATCCCTCACCTCTCCTGCTTTGGTCAACTCTCCAGTCGATGAGACCACATGTCACAGGTAGTGGTTACCGGCAGCCAAGCCAAGGAGATTTGTTTCTGTCACCCCTTAGAATAACAAGATTGATAGCAAAAGACTAAAATCAACAGCAGTGGTTTGCTGCAAGGTGAGATCAAGGGCACTGCATTTCTGCAGCAGTGCATGTGGAACTTAATCTTGGTGTCTTGCTGGATACTGCCCTGTAGTACATCTATACTCGTTCCCCCCTGAAGTGTTGCTGGAGAGATCTGGATGGTTAGATTCATGTGTGATGGGAGTATTGAGCAAGAGTTTCTCCCACACAGGCAGAGGGAGATGCTGCCTGCAGCCTCAAATTTTTGGCTTGCCCAGGCACATCAGACCATTCCCCTTTACTGTTGGGATCTGGGCTGAAACTGGGAAATCTCTTGCATTTAAAGTAGCAGCAGGCAGGACCTTTGTGTCTGTGTCTCAGTCATACCTGGTATAAACTCTGTGCTGATTTCACTGTTGGAACAGGTTGAGAAAGGCGAACGTTTGCCTGTCCCAGGTGTTTCAGGGACACTTAGAGAAGTGATGACAGTGCTGAGGATGGAAGGGGGCACCGGTTGTGCCTCACAGTCTGTGACCTGCCAACAGTGACTTCAGAGCTGAACTTGGGAGGCTGAGGTGATCCTGTCTTCAAACACCTTCCTTCTCCGTGGTGTCTCCATCTTGGCACAATTTTATCTCGTCTCTAACCTCCTCCTTCAGTGTGACTGTGGGTTAAATAAGGAGAGCACAATGATGTGAAGCTTACTGTTTGAAATTTTCCCATGTCCTGAGAACAAGTTGAGTGTAGGAGTTTGCAGGCAAATCTATTCCGTTTTCAGACTGTGGCGCAAAGATCCCTGAGGCAACTGTCTGGAGCTGGTGAGGTCTGAAAGCCTGGCTCCGCACTGAGCTTGTGCATGGATTTGGGTTTGCCTTCCTCAAGTACTGTGCTGATTTAATCTCAGTCAGCGCTGTCTAGTTTGGAGCTGTAGGCTGAGCTCAGATCTTGGCACCTCTTCTTCCAGCTGTACCAGCCCTGGGGCTGTGTGTGTGTTGTATCGTGCAGGTGTTGAGGAGGAAGGACCTTTGGGTGCAGGACAGCAGAGGCTGAAAGGAGTGTATCGAGGTGTGTCAGTGTGTCAGTCCTGAGGTGTCAAGATTATGCTTAGCACTTGTGGACAAAGTCTTTTATGTTTTTTCCATTCCTAATTTGTCTGCTTCCCTCAGGGACCCTTCAAGTTGAAACCTTGAGTCTCCATATCCTGCCTTTCCCTCAAGCATGGCAATTTTTTCGATCCTCTCTGCAACTGCCCCTTGATGCAGAGTGCTCTGGAGTGCTGTTGGGGGGAAGATGTTTGCAGAGCTTCACCCCCCCCCATGCCACGGCCAGCCTCAGCACTGCTGCTTCCAGGGGGTAATGCAGTCTGTCCCCCCATCCAGAGCAGCAAGTCACCGTCATGAAAGGCAGCGTGCCGGTCCCGTGATGGGAGGATAGGCTTTGCAGGCTCACCCAGCTGCAGTCTAGGACTGCTGTCAGCCACCAGTTTAATATCTGACACATGCTGTGTTCAGGGAGCCATATCCTGTGCTTTATTGGAGGGAGCTGGCTCAAACAGGCTTTCTTTGTCTCTGTGTGCAGTGGTTTATTGAGCATGTAAGTGCAGGACATTTTTCTTAATTGAATTTGCTGGGAACCCATGTTTAGCTGATGTGGCTTTCACTCAGTGCCACTTGCAAGAATTCTCTGTGGGAGCACAGAGGGGAGTGGAAAGGGCCCCGTGCTTCGGAAGCACGTGCAGCGAGCCGGGTTTTGATTTCCCCCAGAGACACGAGCTCACGTCTCCGCGTCTGCGGCCATGCGGGCAGCCAGCCCGCTGGTTTGGCCAGGCTGCTGCTCTGTGTGTGTTCCCCTGGCCCTGGGGGGTGGCTCTGGAAGCAGTTTCCCGTGGCTGTGGCCATCTGCTCCGTGGCTGCCAGCTGGGTGCTTCTGCTGGGCCCGTTCCCACATGAGGGTAGCAGCTGATGTGTCACGAAGCTCTCGTTAGCTGTGGGTATGATTTGGTGCAGGAAGGCGTTTGTCGGTAAACCTGCTGGCTCAGATGCCATCGGCCCTGACTGAAGGATGTCCACGGGGTAGATGGTTCAGCACTCAGTCTTTTCTCCTCTAGGGACAACAGAAACCCCTGGGTCTTGGGCAACAGGATTTTTTCCTGCTCCTAGTAATGTGTGGGTTAGGTGTTTGGCTTCACTCCACTCATCAGTGGCTTGTCGTGATGGTATGTGCTGCTTTCTCTGCCTTCCCGTATACGCAGCGGGAACCAAGCTTTGCCTTGTAGAAGAGCTTCCTTTGTGCCAGGGAAGGCAGCCTTGTCTCACAGCGATGCATTAACTCTGGTAATGCAAAAGAGCTCAGCCCTTTCCTCTTTCCCTTCCCTTATATTACCCAGTGCTAAGACATCTGTTTCTCTCCCTCTTATCCCCTTACAGTTTACCTGCCAAGCTGATCAATGGAGGGATAGCTGGGCTGATCGGGGTCACGTGTGTATTTCCTATTGACCTGGCAAAAACTCGCCTGCAGAACCAGCAGAATGGTCAACGGATGTACACCAGCCTGTGAGTACTGCCCACAGGGGCATCATCCCTCGGGGCTTTCCACGGGGAGTCCTTCCACTTGGTGGTCTCTTCAGAGTGAGATCAGCATCTCTAGGAGCTGGGCTGTCCTCTGGAAAGCCAGGGGACAGTCTGGAGCCAAGCTGTGCTACAGCAGATAAAGCAAATAGAGCAGCTCTTGAGGCTGCTGAGCTGAGCAGAGGAGTCCTCTGCAGGGGGCACATCTGTTTGCATCCCTCGCTTGGGAGCAGCGTGTTCACTACTGCCAGGGCTCAGAACCAAAACACAAGGAATCCCCATCACCTGATCCCAAACACAAGGAGTCTGCTGAGCAGTCAGGTCCCTGAGGGAATTTCTGTCTCTGTTCTGTTTCCATTGCTCTGATATTGGAGATCCTTCCTTTGCTGTGTCAGTTTTTAAAAGAGGAAGCAGTCGCTCATTCCCAGTGTAGAGCATTGCATGTGGACCTTTTGAAGGATCACAGATTGACACATGCTGTAGTTACACCAGCAGTTCTGTGTCCAAAGAATCCCCAGGTACTGCAGGCTGTAGGAAAAGAAAGCATGAGTGTATCCAGACCGCCTCATTCACCTGGAGTTTTTGTTGGATACACAGCTTAGGGCTGTGTATCTGCTGTGGGAATGTGTACCACACTCAGCACAAGATGCTTTATCCTAGGAACCAGAGACAGACCCTAGTTTTCCAAAAGAATTGATGGTATTGAAGGGAAGAAGAGACTGGGACTGGTGAAGTCTGTCCTGTCCTCCTATAACTTTGTTTAGAGCTAGCATTACCTGCTCCCTGCTGCTCCAAACTATCTTTTCCTCTTTCCTGCGCAGGAGAATTTGAGGCAGAGGGGAAACAGGGAGGAAATCTCTGTATGTTGGTGGCTTTAGTCTCTGTGCCTCCTTGCTCTAGCTGATGATGTGAGCTTGGGCTGTAGGCTCTGGTGCTTCCCCTGACAGTTCCCATGCACTCTGCTCCCTGTGCAGCGTGTTCACTACTGCCAGGGCTTGGTGTGCCCTGGCTTGTTGGCAGGATGTGGCCCCCGTCTTGCTTTGCCTCCCCTTTTGTTGTGTCCTTCTGCTGTAGATTGCTTCACCTCCCTGAGGATCACTTATCCTCCTAACCTGGCATGTGTCAGCAGCAGGAATTTGGGCAGGATGAAGAATTTGTAGGCACCCCTTGGGACTGCATGCTAGAATGTCTCATGCCTGGAAGGGAGCTCGGTAGGAGAGAGGTTTTTAACCTCCAGCAGTTAAGTGCAAGTTGGCTCCATAGCCAGGAATTGCTGTAAGATGAGGGGCTGTTAAGGAATACATAAGATTTCCCTGTATATTTGAACTGTCTGCTTCTAAGAAAGGGAAGGGCTGAGCTTTCCTAAGAAGGTTTCTGCAGTTACAGGGGCTTATTTTTCTGGAAATGCTCCGTGCCCATAATTCTAGATTTCCTGATTACACCGATTACCTGGTGTCTGCTGAACACCCAGGGAAGCAGCAAGTTCCTTTAAAATGTTGGCTCTCTTACTTTAAGATAGCATGCCTTATTTCTGCTTGGCTCAAGAGATCATTGTCATCAGGGGAACCTTTCACTTGAAAAAGATGAGGGCACTGGAGGATTTCTGAGGGCTGGAGAGAGCTTGGCTTTTGGGCTGTGCTGCCCCTGGTATGTTATGTATCATTTTAGTTGGCTGTTGGCTCCCTTTTTCCAGGTAGAGAAGGAAGCTGGATGTGGTCTTGGCTGTACATCTTGTTCTGCTGCAGCTTGAGGGGCTTTAAGTGACATGCAAGCTCTATCCTGATGCAGCAGGGCTGTATGAATATGGTGGGGAGCAGCTCTTCTCGCTCCTCTCCCTGCTGCAGCTTGTTCAAAGCAGCATCACTGGCTCAGGGAAAATGTGTCGCCTCCAGCATGGCAGTGGAAGAACTTGATGGGATGGATATGGAAAAGGTGCACTGCGATTTCTGGGGCTTGCAGATGTGTTGGAGGGACTGCTCAGAAGAAGGAAATGAGCACATTGCAAATTGCAGGGGCTGGGGTGGAGTGTGTGAAAAATGAGATGCCAAAGGATTCAGGTAGTTGCAGCAGAGAGGGGAAGCTCATTGCCATGACTGGCAGTGACATAGGATGGGCTCTTCACAAACAACCCTGGAAGAGTCTTGACCTGGGCAGGGCCACAAAGCCCTAAAGGGAGCTCTGTATTTCCACCTCAGCGCTACTGCAGAGCTGAGAAGAAGTTTAATCCTTGTGTTGCCAAATCTCTTAAAAATGTATTCATGTTTTCATCAGCCACACTTCACTTATTACTGCTTAAAAGAGCCTTTAGCTCCTTAAATTATGTACACATACATGCCTCTGCACCTCTCCCTTCCCCTATGGCCACAAGAAGTACCTGATTCTTCCCAAAGACCCTAAAGCCACCTTCACCCAGCATCCAGGCTTCATGCAGCTGTGGTCCAAAGAGGGAAACTGCCAGGGAATCTGTGCAGCCTTCCTGAACCGTGCCTTTGGATTTACTAGGTGTGTGTCTGTGCCTTCAAAAGCCTTTGAGCCATTCCAGTGCTCTGCATGGTCTTCCCATCTGTAGTAAATGTGTTTGCAATGAGGAAGGTGACACTTTTCCCCTTGGAGCACAGTTTTCCCCTCTGAGCACGGTACCCTGCTGTGCTCTCCTCAGGGTAAGAGCCTGAGTGCTTGCTGCCTGCTGTGGGACTCGATGTGTTAAAAGTGCATGCTTTTATCTGCGTGGGAGGCCACAGATGACTGAGCGTTCGGGGTCATCTCGTGTTTGTGTGCCTTGTGTCAGATTTCACTGAGTAAGTCAAACAAGTCAGCATGGGGGGGGGTTTGGCCCCCTTATTTCCCTTCCAGAGCTGGGTTTAAAAATGCGTACATGGGGATCTGCTTGTTAGAGCATCTCACGTGCATTTGCCACAGGGGACCCTGGATAAACAGCCCTTGCAGTGACACTTTTCCCTTTTGTGTTTCTAGCAAGCAGACAGCGTGCGCAGGGTGAGCAGAGGGTTTCAAAGCCCCTGTGAATTTGGGGTTGAAATTGGACTCAGGCCTCAACAAGGGCACATTCAGAGGCTGACGCAGTTCCCAGCTCAGCTGAGGGTTTCGCTGACAGAATGTAAATGGAAACCACTCCAAGAAATTTGCTTTGTTTTTTCTCTGCACTCACTTACCTTTGAGGTCCTGTGGTTCATCTCCCTCTGTTCTGTTTGCAGGTCTGACTGCCTCATTAAAACAATTCGGTCGGAAGGCTACTTTGGCATGTACAGAGGTAAGTACAGCTGACTCAGGCACAGCACAGCTTTTGCGTTGGAAGCACTGGTGCATAAGTAGGAGGAAAAGCTCTGTTCTCTGGCATATAAAGCAGTAACCTGGCAGTATCCTAGGAGGTTGAACAGTGCAGCTGTTTCTGAAAATAAACTCCATGCAGGTGTCAATTCAGATACCTACCACCGAGGAACCGAGGACTTGAGCCCTCCTCGGGACTGTTTTGATGTTAAACCTTACCACTTAGTGAAGTTCATCTTTACTAGCAGTGTAAGTGAAGCTGCTGGACTTTGTTTCAGGACTGTATGTTATGCTTCCCAGCTTGGGCGTGATAACTTTTGACAGAGGGGCAGTAGCAAACCAACTCTTGAATTTCTGTGGTTAATGATTGAATTTATGTCAAAACCCTCCACCAGCATGGTCAGGCCTGCTGTCTCAAGCACGCCCAAGTGCTTTGTTCAAGCATTAAGACTAGCTGCAATTTAAAAAAACCCCTAAAAATAACCTGCCCTCCAAAAAAACTCCCTTGGGATAGCAAGAAAATCAAAGATTCAGGGTGGAGCTTCAACTGTTTGGTTGTTGTGTGGTGACCTGCTAGAAACCTCTTGGCTTCTTGGCTCAGGCTGTCTGTTGCAGCAGTGAGTTCCTCAGCTGACATTATACCTTTTCTAGTTTAAACACAAAACCCCTGTAAAATTTCAAAGATTTTGAGGAGAGGAGACCAGCAGGCCAAATCCTGACTTTACTTGTAGCAGAGGAGAACGTGGAATACCTCCTTGGCTTGCAGCCAGTCCAGCTGGCTTTATTGACTCTGAGCTCTGGTTCATTTTGTGACCTGATAGTCACTTGCCTGCATATGCAGTTTTTATCTGGGCTGCTCAGATAGCATTCTTGGTGGCACTCAGGCACTGATAAAGCCTGATTAAAGTTATGCTGCTATGATTAAGCTGAGTCCTTGCTCTTTGTTTTCTCAAGCGGAAGTGCAGAGACGCTGACGCCTTGCTCTTGGTGTGTGTAGCGTCTCTTGCTTCTTCCCCACTCCTGAGGAAACACAGCCATTGTGGCTGGCCAGCCTGGGAGCAGGCACTGGCTGTTCAAGCAGCGTCTCTTGCCCAACTTCCTGGTGGGTGTTTCAGGGGAGTGTGGTGGATGGCGGGGATGGATTGGCTGCTCTGCGTCAGCTTGCCTGGGAGCAGGCAACAAGACAAATAACCTCGAGGAGCCCTGGCAAGCTCCATCTTTGATGCTAGCAGTGACGCGTTCCCCTTTGATTTTTTCCAGAAGCTGGCTGCTTCTCTGTTCCTAGCCAGGAATTTGAGCTTGTGTTGACTTTGGCTGTAAATGTGCAATGGCAGGTTTCTTGGTGGGAGGCAGAAGGAAGAAGCTGTTTGGGGAAACTCACAGGGGAGACCAAGAGTTTTTGTGAGAATCAGGACTTTTGGGAAGACAGCTTAGTCCTTTAAGGCATAGAGTGGTAGAGAGGATGTGGATCTCCAGGCCACTTGTCATCCTCAAGCAGAAGGGTGCAGAGGGTTTTGCATACCTCTTCCTTTTCCCAGCCTTTCCCAAGTCTGGTCAGCTTGGTCCATGTCCCTAACTCTGTTCAGGGTGCTGATAATTGCTTCAAATTCTGACTATTAAATAGGTAACTGGGTTGGAGAGGCCCTTTTTGAATAGCTCCAGGTCCCTTCAGAAAACTACAGATGCTTCAGCATGGCCAGGGTGCAAATACGAGTACTCCCAAGAGCAGCAATCCTGGTCTCTGTGCCTCAGTACTGTGAGCTGACATGAGTAGCCCTTCCCTGCCTGTCAGGGAGAGGGTTGGTGGGTAAAATACATCCAAGGTCCCTGAAGATTATGTGAGCACCTTTCTGGAAAAAAGGTAAAGAGATGTCTGAAGCTGGCAGACAGAGAAAGATGGAAATCAGGTGATGGGATTGGTTCCTACTTCCTCCAGCTGTCCTAGTTCCCCACCAGAATTTGCTGCATGACTCACAAGCTCTTATTTGCAGGCTTTAAGGTGAAATTGGGAGGATTATGTGTTAATGTGCTAAAGTAGTAGCTGCTGCTCCCCATTGAGGAGTCAAAAGCACATCAGTTGTCCCTGCAGATACTTTGGCCTCTGTCACAGGACAGAGAGGGCCTGTTTGGACACCTCCATTCCTGCTGTGTGACTTCAGGGCTCCTTCATGTGTGAATCAAATCTCCTCTGTGCAGACAGGAGAGTGGCTTGTGCTTGTAGGATGCTTTTCTGCAAATCACCTCTTCAGTGTTTGTGTGGGCAAAGTCTTTGCTTTGTATGAGTAGCCCGTAGCAAACTGTGTGATGTATAAGGCAATCCCAACATTTCTCTCAAGTTCTTCCCCAAAAGTTACAGGGATTCTTGGATTTGTTTGTGGCAGGAAGAAGAGCAGTTCCCTCGTGTTTTTTTCCCTAACATCTGTATAGCAGCAATGCCTCGAAGCTGGATGGTGCTGTCTAGCTCTATCTGTGCTCAAGGAATTGATGGTGTGCAGCCTTAAAACACGATGCCAAGTGAATGAATCCCTAGTGCCTGTGGGCTCCTGGTCCCCATGGGCATCAGTGATAGGGGGCCTTGGAGAGATGCTCTCTCAGCTTCCCACTGCAGTCCAGCCAGAAGCCGCCTGAAGATCCCAGCACATGTTCTGAGCAATCCCAGTGCTGTCTGTACACCAGCTGTTTGGCCAAGCTGGCAGGAGCCAAAGGCCAGATCAGGCTGAGGAAGTGCCCTTTGCTGTTGGTGACATTTGGAGGGTAGCTGCACTTCAGCTGCAGTAGTATGGCAGCCTTCCCTGGCCTCTGCTAGTAATATCTCCCAGTGCTGCACTGGGGATGAGTCAATCCCCCTGTATGTAGGTTGCCAGTGGTGTATAAGGGATTCGGTGAGAAATATGTTTTAATGAAAAACAGAAGCTTCATGAGAAGAGGGCACTGACAAGTTTAGTTGGCAAATGAAAAAAAAAAACAAAAAACCACTTGGTTTTGCCTCTTGTTGATTTTGTTCTTTGTAGTGCTTCCTTATTTCTTTTTGAAAACTTTTTTTTTTAATGATTGCTATTTATTTTTCCATTCTGTTTGTCTGCCTTTGCTTGTGGAACATATAACATTGCTTGTAGGCCAAGGCTGCCTTTAGTTAGGGAAGTACTCATTGGTGTGGGCAGAATTGAGGAGATTTTACAAAAAGAAGATGCTGTGGAAAGCATACAGCCAGCAGCTGGAGTATCTAATTTCTCCTCCTCCAGTAAATTGAAGTTGTTATGGATTATTGAGGACAGGGATTATCCACTCTCTGCTAAGCAGCTTTACTGAAAATATCAAAGATGTAGGAGAAAACCCAGGTTAATTAACTTTTTTTCTGTATATTGCATGTTTTTACCCTCTGCTTTATTTGCAACTGAAGAGAAAGTTCTATGAAAGCCCCTTGGTTCCTGAAGGTCAGCATGTGGAAGTGTATTTTTTGTGTCCCTTCCTTGCTAGATAGTTTGGAGTTTGTTTGCTTTCTTCCAGTGAATTCTTTGCATTGCTGTTAAGAGTAGCAGGTTTATGCTTTTTTCTTTCTCTTCTTGTTTTTCCAAGGAAAGGGAAAATACACTGCTGTGTATCAACATGCAGGTGTTATACTTTATAGCCATAGGGAGTGTCGTTGAAGTTGTCCTCAACTTGGCATTTGAGGAAACACTTCATGGGCAGCCACTTCCACTTAAAAATTAGGCTGTGTGGATTTGTTTTGTAGATCCTGATAGGACTGGCATTAAAAGGTGGATGTGAAGCAGAGGGTCATTTCTGTGTGGCTTCTCTTTATGTGCAAGAGCCATGGCATGGGGACACGATGTGTAGGAAGAATATCAAACTGAAGCAGCACAGTCACTGGTGCCCTTCAAAGCTTGCAAAGAACCAGAAGTGTGAGAGGCCTGCCCTGCTCCCTGCTAGTTGATTTGTCTACTGTAAAAGATGATGGAATATCCTTGATAGCATGGCCAGAGTGGAATGAATGCGCTGGCTTGGCTTGCTAGGAGGCAGCGTTACTTTGTATTTTCTGCAGAATCTGAACGTGGGAATTGAAAGGGGGAAGATGTGTTGGGCTGCCTGGCCCCATGCAGCAAAGGCTGTCTTTTCTTGCTGCAGTTTCTTGAGTGGTGATGTGTCTTCTGAGCAGATGTTGTAGAGCCGAGGATTCTTGTGTCCCGCTCCCTGTTGTAGTGGTCCCAGAAGTCCCACTGTGACTTTGCTTCCTGATCTGAGGAGAGCCTTCCTAAACTTATGTCTCAATTATTGAAGGAAAAAGAGTCCATCCTGAGGAATAAAGGATTGAGCTGACTTTGTCTAGGTATGTTTAGCCCTTATATCCAACTCCTGTCAACTTGGGTTCAAAGGTCCTGAAAATGAACCCCGCCAGGTCTTTGGAGCCTTGTGGGCGTACTGGCTTCTCTGGCTGCTTCTCTTTGGAATATGAATCTTCGGATAAATTGTTTAAATCTCGAAGACAAGCATAAATGCCTGTACTTGTGTTTATTCTTAAAGAGGTGCTCTAGGTCATTAACAAGTCTCAAGTGTAGCTCCTTTGGAGGCTTGGAGTTCAGTACATTTCAGTGCAGGTAGGGAAAGCTCGAGGCTATCCACTGGAGGGATTTTGAGCCATAGGATTTAAATGGAGGAGAATGTTCTGGAGTGTTAATCTAATGGTGCAAGCCCCACTCTGCTGGGAAGGGACTGGCCCTTCCCTCACCCCATTTCCCCCAGGGCAGCCTGAAAAATGCTCCGAGCCACTGTGTTGCACTAATGTTGCACTAATACCACAGCAGCCAGCTTGGCCAAGCCGGCCTTTCATTGTGACAGGCACAATGCAGGGATTTGCTGTTTGTGCTCCTGACAAAAGGGCACTGCAGCGGGTGGGGGGTGCAGGGAGCCAAGGCTTGTTTACACCCCAGGTCCCCCAGCAAACCTTGCCATGGAGCTCAGAGGGGAATTTCTGTGTGCTGCAGCTTGTGGTGGGCAAAAAGCCACTTCAGCGGTGGCCGTTCTGGGGGTGACACCCAGTGGTGATACACAGGGGAAAGCACCCCGCTCTAAGGGCTGGTCTAGAGCTGGGTCTGTGCTGATGAGCCAGGAGACTTCACCCAGCCTCCAGGTCTTTCAATGGCTCTGACTTTTCTGAGCTGCTTGGTAATCAAGCTGCTCCGGTGTTTTTCGGGGAGGAAGCAGGGAAGGGATCCAGTGAGAAGGCACAAAATACTTGCAAAGGAGTTGGGACTGGTTGCTATACCATCTTGTACTCTTTTTCTGAAGGTTTGATCTGCATCCTTCTGCATTCATAGGAATGTATCCTTGGATGAGAGATGAGGATGCATGTATACATGGTGGGAGGTAGTAGTAAAGCTGAAGAAATTACAAAATACATATGGCAAATGGAATAGAAACACATCTGGGGATGTTTTCACAAACCCAAGGTGTTGGGAGGCAGAAATACTGTTAGTTTTCAGTGGTGTTTTGTATTTCTAAATCCCTTTGGTGCACCGGGAGCTTTCCTTCATCTGTCCTTGGTTTTTTTCAGAAGTTACGACACATTCCTGAAGGATGCAGTTAACAGTTCCTTTATTCTCATTATCCAATGGCCTTTTTCTGTTTTCCTTGCCCAGGGGCCGCAGTGAACTTGACTCTAGTGACACCAGAAAAGGCTATCAAATTGGCAGCCAATGACTTCTTCCGGCATCACCTCTCCAAAGACGGGTGAGTAGGGAATTGACCTTTTGCAGTCAACTTAAAAGACACCGACTCTTGGAACATGTCTGGTGAGACATCAGGAAAAGGTGGAATGGGATTGTGCAATGACTGAAATTTGAGTTGACCTTGAACAGCTCAGCTGGTGATTACGTTCATGCTAAGGATGCAATGTCTAAAATGGGAAGCGTGAAGCACTCCATTGGATGGCTGCTCTTTATTCAAGCTTCTAAAAATAGTCCCAGCTTTAAGCCAAGGTTAGCAGATCCAGAATGTGTAGTCTAAGTATTCGAGAGGAACCCAATGTCACTGATCATTGCTCAAACAGCTGCTGGGAGGACTCTTCTCCTCAGCATCCTATTGGATCCTCTTATGCTCCTTCTGGCTCGAGAAGGTATCAAGTCAAGTTCTGTAGACCCCAAACTTAGCACCCCTCTTCTCCTTTTGTACCTTGAAAATAGTTTTAGAGAGGTGGTAAATGTAAATCTGAATTGATTAAGGGTACTTGCAGCAGCTGACCTTCAAATAAATGCTGAAAGAATGAAATTACATATTCAGCTTGCAAGTGGAGTTTGGTTCATGCGAATTAATTGTGAGTAAAAGGCGTAAAGTGGAGCAGTTGAGAGGAGCTGGATCCTGAGTATTTAATGCTGCTTTCACCAAGATGTTTTCCAAATTGCATGAGAAGTGGTTGTGTCTCCCATCAGAGAGAAGTCTTTCCCCAGAGGCAGACAAGGCCATTGTCTCCAGTCCTCAGTGACAGTAGCTAGAATGACAGCCTGCTTGGGATATGATCCCAACAATTCCCATCAACAGTTGTGGGGTGGGGCCTCAGTGAAAATGCAAAGCTCCAACACAATTACTGGGCTTAACAACTTCCCAAAACATATCACGTCAGTCTTGGCTGCTGCAGATCAGATTCTCAGCAGCTTCAGTGGAGATTATGGACTGACACAGATTGAGAATCCATTTTTTTCCTGTGCCTTTTCTTTTTTTTTTTTTTTTTGCTTTTGTTCTGGAGTCCATTAAAGTAGCAGCTAACATATGTCTGTGTGACTCATCGGCTCACAGCTCTTCGTGATTTTCTGACTCAAGTCTTTGAATAGTCTCTCTTCTGTGCTCTGCTCAGACAGTGGGAGGTAATGATGTCCTCTACCAAGCACTGTGTCTCATCCCTGCAGCAGACAGCCTGGCACACCTTGGTGTACTGCAGTAAACAGCAGCACAGCTCTTTGCCACCACCTGCAAAGGGAAGGCTTAGTAGCTTGTACAGGCCCAACAGGGTGCCAAGCTGCCACACCGTGTACTGCCACTAAGGGAATGGTTTCATGGAAGAAATCACATTAGCATTGCAACATATTTGGCATTCTGGGAGAGTAATCACTGCTGTGATGTTTCAGCCATTAAAAGCCTGTCAGTTGATGTCCTGCACCAGGAGAGGTAAAAGCTTCCTCAGAGGACAAGTGTGTGTGTCTCAGTGCTGAGTCCAGCTTTGGACAGGTCTTTGGGTAAGTGGGATGCAGCTGTTTCCATGAGCTGCTGAGGTTTTCACTCAGACCCCTTCCAGTTTGACTTTTGGGTCACTGGCTGGTGCCCACATTACATAGATGATGTGCTGCACTTAATTCAGAATAAAGGAGCTAGAGAATTTTTCTGAGAGCAAAACACCCTGTTCTCCTAAATCTTATATACTGATGGGTTTGGCACTACAGTGACCTAGAGCAGGAGCATGATACCACCCAGGTAGTGGGAAGTCTTTGTGTCTCAACACAGAGCATTTTTAGTTCCTTTAGAGAAAAGCGAGGTTGGGCCACAGTTAGGTGACAAGAGCTAGAGAGCATGTGGAGTCAGAGTCACTCATCTCATTTAACCACCATGAGGGGCTTGGATGAGTGAAAGCTGGTCAGCTGTGCTCTTGAGGGTAGCCAGTGTGAGCTGGCCAGAGAGGCAGAGCCTTGATACTACTCTGGTAGATGATTTAAGGTGTTTCTTCTTAGAAATGTCACCCCAAAATATGATGGGAAGAAAAATGCCTTGCAGGTTTGCTGTGGCTGGTGTAGGCTATGAATGTGGGATCTGGCTGTTTTTTCCCTTGGGATGCTTCTGTCCCATCCTCCCCAGTTGCCTTAGTAAGATGGGCAGGATTAGTAGTGCTGGAATTTAAAGGCCTCTCCTACCCAAGACCCAACAGGGTGCATATCTGCTAGCACATCACAAGTCTGGGCCACCCATTTCAGAATTCCAGCCAAAGCCTAGTTATGGACAACAAAATAGCTTGGAGTTAGAAAGGTGAAGCCTGGAGCTGCCTGGCCCGTGAATGTGGTTTCATTTCTTGATATGTAATCACAATAGTCAAGGTGTTACACTGGGCAAAGCACAGTGAGGGGGTCAGGATCAGTGTAAGGCTGGATCAGCAAGATCTTGGTTCAGCTCCACCTTTTTGCACAAGCCAGTCTGTCTGCTGTGTTTATTCATAGATGCTGTACCCTTAGGTCAGTATCCCAAAGGATGCTCTGACTAGAGGCTGCAGAAGTCCTCTGGACCTGTTTACATTGAATGCCTTTGTGCTAGGCATCTAGCACTTGTCTTGATTGAAATATGTTGCATGAGTTGGTAATCCTTTTCTGATAAAATGTGCATGTTCTACCAGTATTTGCTGATTAAAATATGTGGTATTAAAATAGACTTCAATGGGCAAGAGGAGGAAGCATGTGTGGAGCAGAGAGAGTGTGGCGAATCCAGCATGACTCAAAGTAGCCTCAAGTTAAACAACAGCTTTCAGTGTACATTAATGTATTTATTTTTATCCTTTGAAAAACTTAGTGTTGAAATTGCTTTTAAACTGCTAGGGTAAAAAAGTGGCATAAAGCCTATTTTTGAAAGGCCAGACTGAAAACAGCACCTTGTGGTGTAGGAAGCTCCTGACTGCAAATTGCTAGGAGAGTATTTTAGGGATGTTACCATTACAGGTTTATGCCAGACTCCCTTTTCCCTGACTCTGCTCTTGGACACTGCTGGAGGTGAAGCATTGGGGCAGCAGGTCCTCACAAGGGATCTCATGCCCTTGCTGGAACAGCTCCCTCCCTGAGTGTGTGCAGGTGTGTGTCCCTGCAGCTCTCTCCACCCTGAGACTAACTCAGGGAGACACTCCTGCCCCTACCGTGCTTTTTCCCTCCTTCCCGTGCAGGGAACATGTGCGCTTACAGGCTGGGGGATGTCACTTCTGCTTCTTTGCCAGTTTTTATTTCTTTGCCAGTTTCTATTTTGATGTCAAGGCCGTTATGACAGCCTAGAGCTACAGCTTTTTGTTTTCTCAAGAAACAAAACCGAGTTGGTCCTCCCAAGCTGTCCTGGTCATTTAGGAATGAGGGAGGCCTGAGTGAGTGCTGAAAACATGCTTGCTATGCCCTGGAGGAAAGGAGGGAGACCAAGATACTGAAAACCTTGAAGGACACCCCATGGCCATGATTGAAAAAGACAACAAGGGTCAAGTGATTCTGTGATGATTTTGACCTAAGAGCCTCAGCAGTTCCCAGGAGAAGAAGGTGACCCACAGGAAGAGTCTCCAGGCAGGTCTTTGTTCCTGTGTCATTCTGTGGGAAAGTTTTCACTAGGCTGGGGAGGGCAGAATGTGGAGAGAGGGGAAACATGCAGTCTTCAGGCTGCTGGAAACAGATGGGTTTTTTTTTTTAACTCTGGCTTTTTGAAGCTACATGTCTTGAGAGACTCAGGCTCATGGCTGCTGTTAAAATAGGAGTGGCTTCGTAGTGCACAACAGAGGGTGTGAGGAGTCACCAAGGCTAAGTGAAGCACTTGGGTATGAAGCTGAGAAGGCAGTTTAGATTGATAGTACACCATTAAAAGTACATACGCACACATTTAAAGTACATCATTGATTATTGGGTGCTCCGTGTGTGAGGCCTCTTTGATTGATTTAAGTGTTGCCTGCTTTTTATATCCTCTTTGAATCTGGGTGTTAAACAGTTAATAAAATCAGTTCCTTTAAAGTCGGTTTCACGTTTATCTCCAAAGTGTGGAGTGCCAGATAGCTGTTTTGTTGGGCATGTGTTTGCCAGGTCTTGTTCATTTTTCAGGTTCTTGGTTAAATATTCTGCCTTGGCTGCAGTAAAAAGTGTCTCACGCCTTCTTGCATAAGCAATTCATTGCTCATAAAAACTTCCCAGTGTCCCTGGATGAGTCTCCTGCTGCTCTTCTCCAAGGTGTTATTCCCTTAGTTATCCTTTCCTCTTTAATCTTGACCTTTATTTTGTTTGCTGTTCTGAAGCAAAGGCTGGCAATCTGCTGTCTTAGCAGCTCAGATTCCTAGGAAGACCAGCATGACTGACTTAATTCTGCATTTTCTGATGCTAGAAAATTTTCTCCCACTCTGTTTCCTCCTGTCTTGTATCTTTGCACAGGGAAGAGAAATAGCCAGCTGGTAATCTTGGGACAAGCAAGGTACTTTTCCTTCAGTCTTACACAGATGTGGAGACAGGAGCTTGTCCATTGCCTTCCCAGCTGATGCATCTCCCCAGGGCTCTTTCCTTCATCTGCTCCTCTTTCAGGCTCTCCTAAAATACTTGGGCCATCTCTTCTGTGGCATGAGTTTAAGTGTCAATTGTGTGGCCTGGTTGATCCTTGAGCTGCAGAACGCTCTTAGTCAGGCTGTAAAGTGAGGCTCTCAGTTTAGGAAGGAGTCCTGTTGCTAGTCCTGGTCCTGAGCTGCTGTGTCACCCTGCACACACTGTGCTTGGTCTTTCTTTGGCATTTTTGTGCCCAGGCAGCCTCTCCTGCAGTTATCCACTGGATACTCAGACTTCTTTAATGTAGGTAACCCTCATCCAACTCACTGAGACTTGGAAGTGGGGAAATCTTTCCCTTCCCCTTGAGAAGCAGACAGGAGCTGATAATGTCACTGTGGCAATTCAGGAACAGCTGTTTGGGAGAAGCTCTTTTATTTAGCACACAGAGGCCAGGCAGTTGCAGTGGGTTGAAGCTGTTGACATCAAAGGTCAGCCAAAAAGTAAATGCACTTTCAACTGTTAATCTGGAGGGAGATAGAGATGTGCTGTTTAATCACAGAACGCACCCATGGGAGGAGTGTTGTCCTTGTCATCATTCCAGGCACATGTCTTGGGACGAAATGTGGGTTGTGGCAGTGTTCAACATGCTCAGTCGTGTTACCCTGTCCATTGTTCACTTCCACAGAGGTTCACATTGGAACAAAACACTTGGGATTTCCTGCCAGGGCAAACCTGAGGCAGTACAGAGTCAGTCTCCTCTTGATTTATTCCAAACACACAACACAGAGCTCCTGCACATACCTGGAATAATGACTTCCGGATTTAATCTGGCAGCGTTGCTTTGAAATGTGTCTGTTCCACATCAGTACTTTATTTGGCTTGTCGAAGGCATTTCTGAGCTGGCACTTGAAGTGAGAGGGAGCTTGTAGCAGGAGCTCTATTTCTTTTACATTAGCAGCATCATAGCTCCAGCTTTTCTGAAGTGCAGTTGCAGTAGCTTGCTGTTCCCCCTTGGAAAATCAGGGGTTGGATTAAAGGGACTGACTGGCAGTTTGCGTGCACATCCCCCTGTGACTGTGGCAGAGAGGGTGCTCTTCCTTTGAAGGACAACTCCTATGTGCTGGTCTTCTCATCTATATCAAAGGCCCACTATTTAAGTTGTTTGAAAGGAACTGGCTCTGTCTGCTTGGAAACTCCTGGAGAGCTTTCTACCACCTCTTGGGCTGACAGAGAGAGGCAGAGGTTATTTTATGAGTGAGGAAGGTAGTGTCCAAGCTGGGGACAGTAGCCTCTTGGGTAGGAAATAAAAATGGATTGCTTTGTCTGGATGTTTCTTTAGCTCAGAGATTTCCTCTTTGGAAATGTTGTCATCCTGATTCCAGAATGGCTGGTTCTGGTCCCTGCCCAAACACAGTAAATTCCCACAGGGCCAAGATTTTTCAGAAACTTGAAAACATCCTACTCTGCTCCCACATGATGTCAATATACCAATGCTGTCAGAGATCCTAACTTTGAACTGATTGCTCCCAAAAAGCCTTCCATAAACCTCTAGTTCCTGCTTTTTTACTTTATTTTTCAGCTCTAGTTTGAAACTCTTAATTTAAATCAAGGGTGAGTTGCCTCCCTTTCCCATTTGACATTTTTGATTTGTCACAAAGTAATAGTATGTCAGTAAAAAATGTTGAACAACTGATTTCTGCCAGTGCAGAATTTGAGGCTATTATATATATGTTATATTTAACACTCTCTTGCTGTGATAAAAGCAGGTTTCTGCATTTGTAGGACCAGATCTTTGCTGGTGTTGCAGCTTTTGAAGTTAGTTGAGATGTGCCAGTTTTTAAACCACTGAGGATAAGGCCAGTGGTGCCTTAAATATTTAAACCCCTTTGTTGTCTAGAGATGAACAGTTTTCAAACTCCTTTTGTGTGCAGACTGGTGAGATTTTGCAAAGAGGTTTTGCAGTTTGACCCCTGTATGGCAACTTTTTAACTTCCTGTCAAAAGATTTACTTATCGTAAGCTACTTTTTTTCTTGGACTCACCCCAGTTCCCAGGATGTGCAAACCAAAAGCTTGTTCTAGATGCTTTTGGTGTACCTGTTTGACATCTCTGAAATACACCCACGTTCATAAATCCCTCCTTGGGTCGCACTGGCACAGCTCCATGGAGTTCAGTCAAGTCAAGGCTGACTTCAGTTGGCTGGGACAGTGGTCCAAGATGAATATGTAGGCCAAATCTTCCTGATCTTGTGAGCTGGTTATCAAAGCAGTTGCCCTGGGTGAAAAGCAGAAGATTTGTACTCCAGGGATGCTCCAGGGCACTTGCTGAAGTGGGAGGTGCTCTGCTGTGCCAAAGAGATTCTGGCAGGCAGCTCCTTTGGGTGGGTTGCTTTTTCCCACAGCCAGGCTGGGGGTTGTGCAGCCTTGCTGCTGACTGAAACTCATCGTGCCGCTCAAGAGACTGGTGCCGTGCTCAGGCCACCCAGAAGGCACAAGGTGGCCACTTCCAAGTGGCAGCAGCAGTGGGAACCTCTAGATTTGCACACTCTAGTTCCCCCCATACCTCCAGGAAAGCTTGCTGTGCACACTTCAGCACCCGTGTGGGTGACTCCGTTGGGGGGATCGCTCTTTGCAGCTCATCGGTGGGGAAATTTGGAAAGAGGAGACTGAAATATTCCTTCTTTCAGCCTCATAGGAGAGCTCTATATTTAGATGCTGGTAATCTCTGTTGTGGCTCTGTGCCTCTAATCCCCTGCGCTCATATCCTGTCTGGAGAAGATGAGAGGTGGAGAAATGGGCCCAGCTTACGTGGTGGGCCAGCAGGATTACAGTGCATCTGCCCTCCCTTTCCTGTAGGGTTGGCATTGAAACTGCTTTGCTGGCCCACAGCTGTGCTCTGTGTGTGCTTGTGAAACCCCTGGGCTGTGCAAGGGCATGGGGAATATCACTGTGGGACTGCTTCTGCCACGGTGTGGGAGTGTGCCTTGAGCAGGTTAAGATGAGGTATTGCTGTAGAGCAGGGCTGGGGGAGGTAAAAATAGGACTTGCATTTAAAACAGAAAGAAGAGGAGGCTGTTTCTCTCTGGCTGTGTGATTTGTACATGCTGCTTTTTTAAACCATTTTAGAAAAAAGCAGGTCAGATGTACTTTTTAATCAAGTCAGTGTTTTCTGGTGCCAAGGTGTGAGGGTTTTTTACAGGGCAAAATCACATCACTTTCTGAAAATTGAAACTTTATGAGGTTTTGCACCCTAAATTCCTCTTTGTAGTTTTTGCTGGGCTCTTTCATAGTTTTGGAATGGAGGAAACGATGAAATGCTGCATTTTACTGGGTGAGAACATGTTGCTGATAATCGGTGCTCTGTAGTGCAGAGAATGGACAAATCTTCATTGCTAGAGGTCCATCCCATCCCTTGTCTCTCAGGGAGGACCAGTTTAGTGCAAATGGCTATTAGTTCAGGTTTGGAAAGCCTGGTAAGATGAAGCAGCTCCTAACCTCAGAGGAACTGCCTCCCTGATTTATATTCACTGTTTATTTACTTTGCTTTTCTCAGAGAACTCCAAAGAAGCAAGTGGAATACTTTCCCTCCTTGCTCCTTGTCCAGTGGTCTGTGTTTGTTGACAATTTTTAAAGGACTAAACTGGCAGGAGGAAAGCTGCTTATCACTCTTAATGCTCAGGTCCTCTGCTGCCCTCTGAATTGATAACCCTTTCTAAAAGCTGTGACCTGACCAGGGGCACCACCAGGCTGGAAGACAGCTGCAGCGCTCTGGCTGTGGATGGAGGGGATTGTGTGCTCCTGTCTGGGTCTGTTCTGACAGGGCTCGTGGCTTTTCTGAATGTTCTGTGGACAAAAATGAGTCTATTCTCCAGGACAGGTGGTGCTGGCAGGGATGCCAACCCTGGGCTGCGCTGAACTGTCAGGCCTAGCAGGTTCTGCTGCCCCCCTGGCTGCCTTTCCTGTAACCCCCAGGGTCAGAGATGTGCCCTCAGCCTTGTACCCGGCTGCCCAGGTGTTATTCCAGGCCGTCTCCTCTGATGGACTCTTCCTCTCTTGGCGCAGGAAAAAGCTGACGCTGCTGAGGGAGATGCTGGCGGGCTGTGGCGCGGGTACCTGCCAGGTGATCGTCACCACTCCCATGGAGATGCTCAAAATCCAGCTGCAGGACGCAGGACGCATTGGTACGTGCACTTTTCTTTCTTGTGCCCTGAGCAGGGAGAGGGGACAGAGCTGGGACTGGGCTTTCAAGGCAGAGCTGAGAGGATGAGTGGAGAAAACCCTTTTCCCTCCCCCTGCTCTCCCACGTCAGAGATACCGCAGATGTAGCAGAAGTTTCTCCTCCTCTTTTCAGTTTACTTCCCCCTACACTTTGCTCAGCTGGCTTTGCAGAGGCCCTTGCAGTTACAAAAGGTGGGGGGTTTTTCCTCAAAGCAATAGGCTTGGCAAGCGAAACAGCAAATGCTGTTGGTGGATGGAGAGGCAGGAGAGATGCTTGGGTGGTCAGCTTGTGAGTGATTCAGACTTGGTGCGCCCAAGAAGGTATTAGCATCCTCCAGTGCCTTTCCTGTGCTGTTTCCTCCGTCTTCATGTTTTCTGACGTCTGTTTTTTCTCTCTTCTACCTCCCTGTAGCACCTCCCTAACTGCTTCCCAAGGGGCTGTGTTATTTCCAAATGACTTGTCTCCCCTTGTACACTTTTTTTCTCTCTGACAAAAACAGCAGTTCTCTTGGTTGAAACAGTAAATAAAATTCTCCCGGTGCACTGGATTTGAACGAGGTTTGGGATCAGGCTCTTGGGACTGTGGGTGTGAGCTGGCAGGCAGAGGCAGGAGGGAACGTGAGCCTTTTGGCTGAAACACTGTAGAGTGCTTCTGGTGGGAACGGAGACCAGAGTCTGGCATGGAGATTCTGGGGGAAAGAAAGAGCTGCTTGCTCTTTCCTTAGTCTCTTCCAGAGGTCAGTCTGGGCTATGGCCTCGCTTCCCAGGAGCCCTGCATGACGCTGTTAGATACCACGTTTATGGGCCTTCCTGGAAATTGGGCCAATTTGTCCTTTAATCTCTCATCTGATGTGGCGTTCCTGAATAATAACAGATTTACTTTTCCTTTTCTCTCTTCACTGGTTTTACTGCAGACCTTATCCTCTTTGTGCGTATTATTTTAAAATGTTGGAAGGATTTAAGCCATGGTTTGAGGGTTCAGGAGAGGTTTTCGATGCTGTGAACAGCCTGTTCTCTGTGAGGCAGGAGAGCTGTGGTGTGCCGGGGATTGCTTACAGATTGAGGTGCTCTCCATCTTCTGGCCAAAGGGCCGAAGTGCATCAGTCGGAAAAGTGAAGCCGGAATGTGTTTATAAATGTGACTGAGAAACTCCCCAGGTTAATGATTGCTTTCAGGGGAGGGAGGCAAAGAGCAGAACTTGGGAAGCTGTCTGGTTTATGAACGTCTCGTTTGTTACACCGGCAGCTCAGGGACACCCCTGGAAGCAGGGACTGTCCCTGCCTGCTCACAGCAGCTCCCGTTCTCTGCACTGCAGAGAATGGTGCGTGACAGGATGCTCCTGCTGGTGGGAGCGCGCAGCCGACAGCCTTGTGGTGTGGCAGCGCTGTCAGAGACTGGAGCAGGCTGAGGGAGATGGGCAGAGTGGGGGGAAGCTTGCAGGGCGCCTGCCTGGCCTTTGCACGCCGCGTTGCCGCGGAGGTGCCGCTGTCCCGCGGCAGCAGGTGCTCTGGGCACGCTGCAGACCGGTGCTGGCGCTCTGCTCCCCAGCGGCACAGAAGAAGCTGATGGCGGCACAGGCCCACATCTCCTCCTCCCCCGCGGCGGCGGCGGCCGAGCCAGCGGTGGAAAGTCGCCCCACGGCCACCCAGATAACCAGGGAGCTGCTGCGGAGCAAAGGCATCGCCGGACTCTACAAGGGCCTGGGAGCCACGCTGCTAAGGTAGGATGGCCTGGGCTGAGCGCAGGGCGAGGGCGTTCCCAGCCTTGGACCTAAGGCAGCGCCCATCCCAGGGTGAGCCCGCAAGGAAGGTGCTGGCTTCAGCGGCTGTGGGCTGGGTTTGGTTCTGTTTCCGTGCACGGGTTTTGTACATTAAAGAAGGGAAGGTCGGAGAAATGAGGGAGGGTATCTTTTTGTTCCCGGAAGATTTAATTCCGCTGCTTTCTCTGAAAGGTTTTTGTCTGGCCCATGGTCTGCGTTTTCACACTGTACAGAAGTCCCTGGGAGCTGGCAAAGTAAAACCGTCAGCCTGAGACCCCAGAGTGTGCAATGGGAGCTGGCCCACAGAACACGCTGGATGCACTGCGGTGCCTGCTCTGACACTCTGCCTGGGCTTTCACAGTGTGACTCTCCTCTAGCTTTAACAAAGGTAGAACTAGAGCAGCACTCACTCAGGGGGATGGAGGGCAGGATGGAACCTCTCGTAGTTAACAAAAGTGGTCAAAACAGTTGCCCCCTGAATGTGCTGGTGTCTTTGGTATCTTTTTTCAACTTTGAGTGTTGAAAAAAGGGGGAGCCCATTGACCCTGCAGGGCTGCATGCCTCCCATGGGCTGTTGTCCTTTGTGCAGTCACTTTTTCCCCACCGAGTTTCAGCTCCTGTCTGCTTTGCAATCACAGAGGCAGGATATCTGCTTTGCACTCATGGCTGTGCTGCCAGTGTGTGATGCTTGCAGCTCTTCTTTTGCTCGATTTGTTGGTGTTCCGTGCTGACCTTGCTCATCCTTGTTCTCGCTTCCTTTTGTTCCTGCCCCACTGCAGGGATGTCCCATTCTCCATTGTTTACTTCCCGCTGTTTGCAAACCTGAACAAGCTGGGCCAGAAGGACCCCAATGTCAAGGCTCCGTTCTACGTGTCCTTCCTCTCTGGATGTGTGGCCGGCAGTACGGCTGCAGTGGCCGTCAATCCTTGTGATGGTGAGTCCTGAGTAGCCTGTGGTGGTGGCCTGGTACCAAGTGACAGGAGTCAGAGGCCCAGGCTGGGCCAGGTGAGGGGAGAGTGGCCGTGCCAGCCTTTTTGCAGCGTGAGCCCACAAAGGGACAGCTCTGCTGCCTCCAGCTCTGATGGTGTGAGTTCAGCCGAGCGACAACTTTGGCCACGGCTTACACAGATGTTTGCAGTACTTATTAGGTATGTCAGGAAGAGGGTGTCATTCATTTCAGTTATTCGTGGCAGGAAAAGCACATTTCCATGTGGAGTGGTAATATGCAGACCACTTACAACTATATGGTCTGGGACAAACAGGGGGAGCCTCAGATCTGTGGCTTCTTCTCCTGCTCCACAGCATCTGCTTTAAATACCACCTTAGTTTCTCTCCTGTGAAAACCACCAGAAAGTAACTGCTCTCTCTCCAACACTGCACGTGCTCCAAGGTGTAAAGAAATTCTGCTCTGTAGGAGCAGAATTGTGTATTTTAGATACATCTTCCTGAAAGAAATGAGCATTTGAAAATATCCACTTTGCAGAGAGATATCTGAATATGGAAAGTTTAAAGCTTAAGTCAGCTTTTGAAACCTCTATCACAGTGGGAGGAGTTGGGTTTTGGGTGGCTTTGTATTTCTTTTATCCATTTGTTAAGGAATGGGTTTGTTTTCCCTGCTGTATTCTTGGTAGTTTTGTTTTGAACATTTTAAAGGCATTACTCTCAGGGTGGCTGTTGCCTGCTATGCCCCCAGTGCTCACCTCACCCCAGTGTCTCCCCTCTTTTCCTCGCCAGTGATCAAAACACGGCTGCAGTCCTTGCAGAGAGGAGTGAATGAGGACACCTACTCGGGGATCCTGGACTGCACCAAGTAAGACTCCTCATGACAGAGGCACCTCATCAGGGGTTTGGCAGCTGCTGCTGCCTGCTGCCAGCCACTGTGCTTCATGTTCCCTCTGAACCTATGCTATCTGTCTGTCTATCTGGAGATATATATAGATATATGAGCAGATGTATATATGCAGTTTTATAAAAGAGAACTTCTTCCCATATTGAGCAAGAAAAACATAGCACTTACATTTAAATATGTCTGTCCAAACCCCAGTAGTCATAACACCGAGATTTTATTTCTGCAAAGGGAGGCAGTGCTGTGGTAGTCTCTCCCAAGGCCCCGCTGTTGGACAGTCCTACAGTATTGAGTCTGATATCCCTCCTGGGACTGCTCTGCACAATGTCTGCAGGAGCACTGCCAGAGTGGGCTGTCCCCAGCTGCATTATCCTCTGAACCTTTGCTAAACTATGGTCTGGTTGCTTCAAAACACAAAGGGACTTTTTCTACTTTTGTGTTTCTGTGGTAGCCAGAATCTGTTGCTGTCTGGCTCTGTCCCGTGCTGAGGGTGGAGCTTTTGAGCAGGGGCACCTCGTGTTTCAAGCATGGGGTTGTCTGAGGCGTACTTGCAGACACAGGCAGCCGCTCCTGTGTCTAGCCGGATGTGGGGACGTGGCAAGTTTCTGCACGGCCACTTGGCAGAGCACTTGGGCAGCGATGGGCGATTTGCTGCGGAGGCCATGCCACGCAACAGCGCTTGCCTGGGTTTAGTCTCTGGAGGGAGGCAGAAAGGCAGGGCGTGGCCAGGGGCCCTCCTGGCTGGTGGAGGGGTGGGATGGACGCTCACCCGTCTGTGCCATTTGTCCCCAGGAAGATCTGGCAGAGGGAAGGGCCCACGGCCTTCTTCAAAGGGGCCTACTGCCGAGCCCTGGTCATTGCCCCTCTCTTCGGCATCGCGCAAGTCGTCTACTTCGTCGGCATCGCGGAGTTCCTGCTGGACATGCTCCCCAAGCACCGGGCCTAGCCCCGGCGTGGCTGCGTGTGCCCTCCCGCCCTCCGCAGCGCTGGATTCATCCCCGTGTTCGCCATCCGTGTCGGTCGATGTCAGAGCAACAGCACAAAGGGTTCGGCGGGGACGCGAAGGGACCTGGTGCCCAGATGGGCACACGGGGGGAGGGAGGGAGCCCCTTCTCCGCTGCCGTCTGGAACCCGCCCCCTCCCGCTCCTTCCACGGACAATACTTAATTATGCATCTCCCTCTCTTTTTAATTGCCCGTTTTTTGGTTTTAAATTGTCATTCTTAAGGACATTGGTAAGCACAGTCTGGGCTTGCAGACCCAGAAGTCTCCTCTCAGTCTTGGGGAGGAGGAGGAATGGGAAAGAAATAATTTCAACCCTCATCCACCTCGGTTTCTCTTTCTTTCTGGAGCTGCCAGCTGTCCGAGGAGGAGCTGGAGGGGCAGCTGTGTCCCCCCTCAGCACCTCCTTGGTCTGCTGACCTCGGGTCAAGAGTGCATGCTGCACAACGGGGGCTTATCTCATTGCTGCTGGAGGCACGGGTGGGGGAATGCTGGGTCTGGCAAGTTCCTTGGCCTGGAAACCTTCAGTCCTCCCTTTTCCCTTTTTAAAAACTAGATGGACTTCAATGAATTCTGATTGTTCCTATTGATTTTGTAATTATTTTTGTTTTAAAGCAAAGGGATGTCCCTCCTAACTAGGTGTCACAGGCACATCTTGGTGAGGTGCAGAGATAAGGTATCTGCTCTGTAGGGAACATGTGTGTGGGATCACATGAATGTCCAAAGCTGCTTCCCTGCTTGGGTACAGGCGTGGAAGGGAGAGGAACTTGGGATCAAGTTATTTTTGTTTTGGGGTGTTTTTTGTTGGTTTTTTTGTGTCTTTTGGGGAGGTGGGGGGTGGGTTTTTGTTGTTATGTTTTTGGGTTTTTTTCCTTATTTCTTTCCTTTGTTCGTTTTTATGGGGGGGTTGTTTTTGTTTTGTTTTTGTTTTGTTGTTTTGTTTTGTGGGGATTTTCTTTAGTTCTATTTTGGTTCTTTCTTTTGTTTGGGTTTTTTGTTTTTTTTTTTTTTAATTCAAGGAGGGAATTGTGGGGAGGGAAAACCAAACAAGAAGCCACTTAACATTCCTTCAGCCTGCCCACCCCGGGGTGATAAAGCTGTGGCTGCAGGTGTAGATCAGCTGATCTGATTTTTTCCCAGCCTGACCCCAGGAAGGAAGCCCTGGCTCCAGTTCTGGTGCTGCCCAAACTCATGGAGCCACAGTAGAAATGCTGCCCCTGTGGGCCCACCCTGCCAGTGAGAACACAAGGTCTGGTTGTGTTCTGATGTTTGCCTTGGGTGTGACTGGAGCCAGCGGGTGTGGAAGAGGCAGAGGATTTGCATTCTCTGAGCAAGGAGCTGTTTGTGTGTCCATCACTTGAGGGGGTGAGTCCCCTGCATCACAAGAACATCCTGTTTGCTCCTGGGGTGCGGATCTGTGGCAGGGGCAAATCCACACCTACAGCCTGCTCTGTCAAAGGGACACTGCCCCAGCTGATATCACTTGTCAGAGGAATTCCTCATTCAGTACTCTCTTGGGCTGTGTAATTAATTCTAGTTAAAATGATCTTGAGTGTGAGATCTCCCAACCCAGTGTGATCTTCTCCGTTATTTATTCCATATGATGCGATCCACCCAACTTTGGTGTTGAAATTAAACTGGTTGAATTCACTTTTCATTCCTTTTTTTTGCTTTATTCTCCAGGCGCCTGCTTGGTGTTTGTGTTTTGAATGTGTATTTAAATTAACTTTAAAAATATCCTTGTTTATAACGTTTAAAAGAAAACGGCCTCTGTTTCACCATTCTTTGGTTAGGTTTTCGTGAAACCTGTATGTTGAGGGCCTTCTTCCTTGATGAATCCTTTTTCTCTTTGAAAAAACTGTTCTGTGGCTGATTTGTTACTTGTCACTTTGCATATGTGAATAATTTTTGGGTTTTTTTCTTTATTCTTAATGATTTCTCCGTGTATCTGGGAAGGAATCTGTGCAAAGGCAATGATAGATGTCTGTGCTGTGTGTTGTGCTGCGATGCTGCTCTTGCTCTGGATTTCCCTTGGGTGGATTAAAAGAAAAAGGTTTATTTTATTTTTTTCTTTAAGATGCCCCATTCCTTGCTGCTTTTTGATTTACAGGAAGGGTCCACAAAAGAGACCTTGCTGATAAAACTTGTGGGGTTACAGCTTGCCCTTCTTTCTGCCAGGATTGTCCCCTGAAACTGGCCGACTTGTGGCTGCAGGGATGTGCACGGGGTGCAGATTTATATGGTGGGGTTAAGTTTGGGGGAAAATTTGGTGCAATTAAGGGCTGAGATTCAAGGAAAGCTCTCCGTGTCCGACTTTGAGACTTTTAAAAACTTCTTTGTAAAACTGACTCTTCCTCCTGAAATCTCCATCTCTTCTTCCACTGTGCAGGAGCTGGTGACCTAGATGAGACTGATTTTTAGCTTCCTGGACATGTCCCTGAGGCAGCAGGACCTGGGGAGGTGGCAGGGGACAACAGCTGTGGCTATTCAGGACAGGTAGCCCCCTGTCCAGTCAGGCAGAGTCCTGCTTCCAAAAAGAAAAAAAAAAAAAAATAAAGTTTAAAACGGAAGTAATCCCATCAATTTAATTAATCACCTATTAACTGAAACTGACCTGCATTGATTGCAGCATTGAGGAATGAAAGTAAATAAACACGCCTCTGCTCCCCTCCCCGCAGGTGCTGCTTGTCCCTGGGGCAGGAGCTGGCAGCCAGCACCACTCCTTGTTCTTCCCACCTGGTCCTCTGGCAGAGAGTCCTCCACCCACCCTGGGTCCTTTCCAGTCTTACCTTGTCCATGTCAGTACCTGGCAACTGACAGGGGAATTCCTGGAACACAAAAGGAAACCATCCTGGGGAGCTGAACAACCTAGACAACAAAGGGGAAATTTTCTGTAAGGCAATGTAGGAATTTCCATGTGAGGACTAGGAGCAAGTCCTTGAAAGCAAAGGGGAAAATATTCAGGGAATTTCTAGAAAGCAATGGGGGAAATTCCTACAAGGCTGTAGGGGGGATAGCCTAGAAATAAAAGGAGGGGGATTCCATGAAAGAAAGGAGGAAATTGCCACAAATACCTGGGAAATTCCTGAAAAGCAGAAGTGACATTGTTAAAGAAAGTAAGTGATATTTCCGAGAGAGGAAATTTCCCAGAATGCAAAGGAGGAATTGGTGGATAGCAAAAGAGGTCTCCCATCCTTTCCTTCCAGCTTAGAAGTCCAAGTCTCTGGGGCTGTAGAGACCTTGACAGGAGTGTGATGGGTGCATCCATGTCCAGCTGTCCTGGCTGCTGTCTCTGCAGGCCTGGCTGGATGTTACAGACAGCAAAGCCCAAAGGCAGCATCTGTGTGTTAACTGGGCTTCCTGCTCAACACAAAAAACCTCACATAACCCCTACCAGGCACTCAGTGACCTCAAGTAACCCTTACCAGGGCATCAATGACCTCAAGTAACCTCAAATACCTCAAGTAACCTCTACCAGGGGCTCAAGGACCTTGAGTAATCCCTACCAGGCACTCAATGACCTCAGGTAAACCCAAGTGATCCAAAGTATCTCCTACCAGGTACTCAATGACTTTAAGTAATCCAAAATTATTTCAGATAACCGCTACCAGGGACTCCGAATCACCTCAAGTAACCCCTGCGGTTCTGCACCCTCAGCTCTCAGGAGGGAGCAGCCCGCAGCACCCCACATCAGCTCATCATAACCAGGCTGGCAGCGGCAGGGATGTGAAGCAGACTCTCCCCCAGCTTCCTTCCCCTGCCTGGTCCCTCCATTCATCATCTTCTCGAGGAGTTGGCTCCTCAGCAGCAGGATCTGAGCAAGCCAGAGAGCTCGCCTGGCTCATGGCAGCCCTTCAATTGTGCCGCACACAGTCAGTACAGAGTCTTAAACTGAGTTTAAAAAAAACCCAGAAGTGATGAATATTGTTACACAAAGTACAAAACAGCTCAGTGGTCACAAGCCAACTTACTGTTCATGTCTTGTTCTTCCTGGCCTCTCCCACCCCTGCACAATGTGTTTGAATGGAATGGGCAAAGGCAGCCATGAAGATCACACTCACAAGAGGTAATTCGCATCCACACACACATTCTCCATTAGTGGTTGAATAAAGTGCACCTGCTCATCTTTCCCACTTATTAAAAGAACATTTGAACAATCATTCCCCCTTTGGCATAAAATCCAAATCAGCCAAAGAAGTTCCCGTGTCTACTAGGAAACACTTCCTGGTTCAGCAAAGGCTGAGGTGTCATGAGCCCCCGGTAGAACAGCAGATCCTGACACCCTTAACAATCCATTTCTAATGTTCTGTTTTACAAATGGCACGCTGACTCCTTCCCAATTGCTGTCCTGGTGAGCATCTCCTTCCCTTTGGTCCTGGGGCTTCCTGCACTTTTTTCCATTGGGGGTTGTAAAAGCTCTGCCATTATCCTTGCCTGTACCTTTACCTTTTCTTCATCCCTTCTTTCACATCTTTTATATCTTTTATATGCCTGAGATGCCTTTCTAAACAATTCCTGGAAGGGCCCACTGTAATGGTTTTAATTTAATAAAACCAGGTGGAAACACCAATTAATGTAGGGGTTTTAGTGTTAATATTTTTGTGGGACAGAGAGATTAAGAGAAAAACAAACAAAGCAGGCTTAAGCTTAAAAATGAACAAAAATAGTTTTATTAACATATATTAAAAGACTGAGAAAAGAAAAAAAAAGTTGAGAAACAAGAAAAACTTAAACTAAAACAGAATGATACCTTAAAACACACTTCTTTCCTCTTACAAACTATTAACATTCTTATGGAAAGACACAATTTAGGATTTTCAGTCAGTTTCACCACTTAGACGTAGCTACTCATTACTTTAGGAGAAGAGTCCTTCTAAGATCTTTTCATGAAGATGTGTGCTACAAGACAAAATAGTCCAGTGCTCTCAATGTCACACATCTGCTGCCGCCCGGAGTTTTCGCAGACTGTGATGTTCTATCCGCAGAGCTTCTCAGTGCATCTGGGGTACTATTTACAAACACTTCTTCTGATCTAAAATTATCTTTGTCTCAAAAGGCTGAGACCTCCTTTTGACCCAGGAGCGGGGGTTTCAAAGTTCCCAAATAAATCTCTATTACATCAGTCCTTAATTTTGATTAGAATAGCATTCTACCCAAATAACACTAAGATGCTGCAAAGAACAGTTCATTTCTTCATAATTTACCTTAGAAAATCTGGTTAAAAATGTCCACTTCTTCAATCCTATTCCAATATTATTAGTTCTTTCACTTCTCATCTAACTGACTTCATGCAGTGTCTGTTCCATGTACCCTCTGGTTTTTTCTTTCTTCTTTCTCTCAAGGAAGAATTGTGCTTTAAAAGTTCCGCGTTGCTAAGAAAGGGTTAAATCCGCCCGGGCTTGCAAAGGCCAGGTGCACGCGTCGGGCTGCAGGGCTGGAGAAAAAAATGCAAGGCCGTGCTGATGGAGGAAGCCGGTAAATGTCCTTTTTTCCACCCCTCGGTCTCATCCAGGGCGGTCCGGCTCAGAGCTGTTACGCAGCTGCAGCTTGCTCTCTCCGCTGCCAGCGGTGATGAGGCTGGGCCGTGTTTTGGCCCCTTGTGCCGCGGTCTGAGCACACGGCCCCGCGCTGCCCAGCTGCAGCTGCCCCCTCCCCTGCCCGCAGCAAGGGAAAGGGCTCAGCCGGCCCCGGCGCTCCCTGTGCGGGCAGCGGCCCCCAGAGCCCGGCCAGGCCCGGCCCGGGCACCCAAAGGGCAGCAGGGCCCGGCCCGAGGCCGCGTGCTTCCCCCGATGTTACCCCACTGCTGATCCTAAAGCGAGAGAGCCGGCGGTCAGCAGCAGATCAGTTTTAAATGTTCCTTCCAAAGTCGCGCTGACATTTCTCATTGGTAACTTAGCTGCCAATATCCCAGCCTGCTTTTTGATAGGGCCTTGTCCTCCCCCCCAACCCACGCTACGGTCAGGGCAGGGGAAAACATTTCACATTTCTCTATATCTAGAAAACAAAATTGTGCCAACCCATGATACCCACTCAGCCTCCTCTCCAGTCCCTGCTTCTGCTGCCTCTGGGGTCTTACCCTCCCACAGCAGCCAAATTCTTTACAAAATCACTTGCCTCCACGATGACAAACAAAATCCCTCCTTGTATCAGGCCTGGCTTTGGTGACACATTGTCTCTTACACCGTACACCAAGGCCAGTCGCTGTCCTTACACTGCCCACCAAAGCCTCTCCCCCCAGCCACAGTGTCCAAACACCCCCGGCACACCCGTCTGGGCCCCCGTGCCACTCCCGCAGCACCGCAAGCTCTGTAAATCACCAGGTGCTGGCACAGCTCAGCGGGCAGCACAGCCCACAGTGCCACAGGGATGGGCAGGTGGACAAAAGGTCCCGCAGCCTCGGGCACCGGGGGCCACTGCAGCCCCTGCCCACAGGGGTGGCACTGCCCAGAGCTGAGCCCCGGCTGCCCCACGGCCTTGTCTCACTCACAGAATCACAGAATGTGTAGATGGGAAGAGATCTTCAAGAACATCGAGTCCAACCCATGCCCTAACACCTCAACCAGATCATGGCATCGAGTGCCACATCCAGTCTTTTTTTTAAACACATCCAGGGATGGTGACTCCACCACCTCCCTGGGCAGACTGTTCCAGTACTTTACCACTCTTTCTGTGGAAAACTTTTTCCTAATGTCCAACCTTTATTTCCCTTGGTGCAGCCTGAGCCTGCTTCCTCTCGTTCTGTCAGTTGCTGCCTGGAGAAAGAGACCAACCCCCAGCTGTCTAAAACCACCCTTCAGGGAGTTGTAGAGAATGGTAAGGTCACCTCTGAGTCTCCTTTTCTCCAGGCTGAGCAACCCCAGCTCCCTCAGTCGTTCCTCACAGGTCTTCTGTCCCAAGCCCCTCCCCAGCCTCGTTGCCTCCTCTGGACACGCTCAAGCGTCCCAACGTCCTTCCCAAACTGAGGGGCCCAGACCTGGACACAGCACTCAAGGTGTGGCCTCACCAGTGCTGAGTACAGGGGAAGAGTCACCTCCGTGCTCCTGCTGGCCACACCATTCCTGATCCAGGCCAGGATGCCATTGGCCCTCTTGGCCACCTGGGCACACTGCTGGCTCACGTTCAGCTGCTGGCACCAGCACCCCCAGGTCCCTTTCCTGCAGCCACACTGTCCCCAGCCTATAACGCTGCAGGGGGTTATTGTGGCCAAAGGGCAGGACTTGGCACTTGGACTTGTTAAACCTCATCTTGTTAGACTCTGCCCATCCGTCCAACTGGTCCAGATCTCTCTGCAGAGCCCTCCTACCTTCCAACAGGTCGACATACGCTCCCAGCTTAGTGTCATCCACAAATTTACTAATGAAAGACTCAATACGCTCATCCCCATCATCAATTAAAATATTGAACAGAGCTGGCCCCAGCACAGACCCCTGAGGGACACCACTGGTGACTGGCCCCAGCTGGATGCAGCACCGTTCAGCACCACTCTCTGGGCCCGGCCATCCAGCCGGTTCCTAACCCAGCACAGAGTGCTCCTGTCCAAGCCACGGGCTGCCAGCTTATCCAGGAGTGTGCTGTGGGAGACAGTGTCAAAAGTCTTGCTGAATCCAAATACACAACATCCACAGCCCTTCCTGCATCCACCAGGTGAGTCACCTGGTCATAAAAGATCAGGTTGGTCAAACATGACCTACCCCTCCTAAACCTGTGCTGGCTGGGCCTGAGACCCTGGCCATCCTGCAAATTCTGTGTGAATTGAGGTCCTGCACCTCCCCACAGGGCCCAGCCCATGCTGCCATTCCTGTACTCTCTCATCTGGCCTCAGCACTCCTCACCATGTAGAAACACCCTTAAGTCCTGAATAGCAAGTGGACGAACCCAAATTCTCCACTCTGCCTTCATAACGGCCCGGGGAGGGGTGAGGGTGTAGGAATAATTCCTCCCCGTTTTCCCTCTCCGGGAAGCAGCTGGCCCTGTATTACACTGCAGATTTGAAGATAAGGCAGAGAACATCCCAGACCTTACTCTTCTTATCTTATCACATTAGCATCACGCTGCTATTTGCCTTGACCATATTTCACCACTCCCTTCAACCTTTCCCAAACCAACACCATATTGCCTGCTTGGGGATGCGGGTTGCCAAGACCCTTTCTTGGTGCATCTTAATGTCCCCTCTGGGCATCCACGTCCTTGACTACCACTGAGAGAATGAGTGCAAACCATCTCAACATTCTCCCAAAGGACCCTTCAAAGGTATTTTGGGATCATCATCCCTCTAGCCAAGACCCTTTCTCAGCTTTCCTTTGCTGCCCACCCTGGGCATCCTGCTGTGTTTTACTCCCCAAAGTTGTGCTCACTCTCACCGGTGGAATTTGCCAAGACCCTTCTTGACTTTCCCTTCCCGCCCCTTCTAGGCATCCATGTCCAGTGGTCCTTTCCCATGAACTCTTCACAAACCCCCCTGGTGTGCCTCTTATCTGTCTCCTGGACAGTCTTGGGTACCCAATCAACCTCCTCGTGCTGGCCAGCGCTGAAGGGAGCTGGTCACCAAAACAGGGTGAGGCTCCTCCTGCCGCATTCTGGACCCAGACAGTGGAAGGATCCCAGACAAGTCCCCAATTAACAGGTAAATTCCACAAATGCCAAAGGTTTGTATCCAAAAAGGAGACAGAGGAGCCGTGCAACTCAAATAAAGGGAGAGAGCCCACCAGGGCACACAGCTTGCAGGGTTCTCCCTCCCCAGGCTCCAGCGGGGGCACCCTCCTTTTATCCTGAACTCCCGGCCACACGCAGCCCTCTTCCTCTCCCCCTTGGCCGAGGCAGGAGCAAGGCACCGCCTTCCCGAACTGCCCAGCACATCTTCCCCCCTTGGCCCTGCCCTTTCACCCCAGAGCTCCGAAACTCGGGCCCTGGAGCCCCGTGTCTGTGTCAGGAGCCGAGCTGTCCGGGCTCTGCAGCAAAGCCGCTGCCCAAAGGCACCGGAGACACGGGACCCGTGGCAAAGACGTCAACGCGCAGCGCTTCACCCGTCCAATTGTTTTAAAGACGTGAGCTTTCCTCGCAGCAGGGAGTAACAGTCATGGGGAAATTTCCCAGGAATGCAATGGAGATCCTCTAAGCAGAGGGGAGAATCCTCTAAGCAGAGGAATGGAGGACTCTAGAAAGCAACAAAGACATTTCCCAGGAAAACAAGGAGGAAATAGCCTGCAAAGTGACTGGGAAATTTCCTGGAGAGCAGTGGGGGATGTTTTAGGAAGGAAGGGGGAAATTTCCTGGGAAGCAAAAGGCAGTGTTCTGAAAAACCACGCAGACTGCCTAGTAGGCAGTAGAGAGTTCCTGGAAAGAAGAAATTTCCTCCAAAACAAGCAGCACATTGGGCAAAAGGCTGACCCCTCCACCGCTTCCTGGTGCTTGGGTAAGGAACTCGTGAAACCTCTCAGAGAGTCTGGGCTGTTTAGGTGCTCCCCGCAGAGCTCAAAGGGCTCAGGGAAGAGCGGGGCGGCTGTTGTCGCTGCCTTTGACCCGCCTCCTGTCGGGGCACGGGTCGGTTCGCCTCTGCCTCGGTGCCGAGCGCTGTCCGCCGCAGTTTGGTCTTTGTTGGTTTGTCAATTTTGGCAGCACGGCCTTAGCGTGCAAGTCAAGGCAGCCGGGAGAAGAAGGATTAAAATAAACATCTCGACTTGCTCCGGGGGTTTCCAGCCCCGGGAAGCCCCGGCTGGAGCGGGTGCGGCCCACTCGCTGCGCTCCGGGTGTCCCACGCTCAGCTCTAGGTCCGGTCTTGTAACTCATAATTATTTATAATTCATTTTAATTACTGCTCTTCTGGGGAGGCGGTGCGCGGGGCTTCGCAGCGGCATCCCCGGGCCCGGAGCATCCCACGGGCGCTCCCGGGAGCGGCGACACCGCCCGACCGCGGGAGTGGCGGCACTTTCACTTTCGGTAGGGACACGTGATTTCCAGGAAAACGGGAGACCGATAAAGGAGCGGGCAGGAGGCGGCCGCCCCCCGCTGCCAGGTCACCGCCCGGCGCGGCGCGGCACGGCACGGGGGCTCTGCGGACCCGGCACCATGGCAGCGCCGGAGAAGGAGAGGTAAGCGGCGCCCAGCACCTGCGGGTCGCCGTCTCCGGGTGGCCCCGGTTCCCCCGGTGACGGTCCCGCGCCCGCAGGGAGGCCCAGAAGCTGCGGTTCGGACAGTGGCTGCTGAACGCCATCAACAGCGGGAGCTACCCGGGGCTGCGCTGGATCGACCCTGCGCGCACCACCTTCCGCGTCCCCTGGAAGCACAACGCCAGGAAGGACATCACCAGCAGTGACCTGGAGGTCTTCAAGGTGGGTGGGATGAGTGTCACCAGCAGCGGCGTGGAGATCCTCAAGGTGGGCGGGGTGGGGGTCGCCAGCAGCAGCCTCAGGCTCTTCAAGGTGTGTGGGATAGGGTGGTGACCAGCAGCAAGCTGAGGCCTTCAAGCTGGGAGCTGGGAAGGAGAGGAAGACCAGTCATCCCTGGAAACCTCCATGCTCACGGAGCCAGGGACCCCACGCTCACCTCCCTGCTCCCCCAGGCCTGGGCAAAGGTGAGCAGGCGGTACGAAGAAGGCTCCGAGGACCCAGCCAAGTGGAAGACCAACTTCCGCTGTGCCCTGAGCAGCACCCACATGTTCAAGCTGGAAGAGGACAATTCCAAGTGTGGTGATGACCCCCACAAGGTCTTCTCCATTGTCTCAGGTGAGCCTTGTTCCATGGAGAGGCTGTGCTGGGTGAGGTGGGCAATCTCAGGACCTCCTGTTCTTGCTGCTCTCCTTTCAGCCAACCTCCAGCACAGCAGGGAGGGAGCTTCCAGCATCCCGAACCTTGTGGTGGACCAGCAGGCAGCACAACAGCAGCAGCAGGCACCACAACAGCAGCAACAGGTAGCTGGGTGGGCACAGCAGGCCGGGGGAAGTCCCTGCTGCCACTCCACAAGCATTGCTCCTAAGCTGCAGCCCAGCACCTGGCCAAAATGTGGGCTGGGGGAGGCTGGGTGCCTGGCAACCACAGCAGATCCCATTCTCCTTCCCTTTCCAGCTGGAGCTCCACCCCCAAGATGTGGCCTCAGCAACTGCTGTCCCAAGTAAGCACTAGTCCCACAACCTTTTTTTGGGGGGGAGGACATCCACTTTGCTCAGCTGGGGCTGATTTTGTGGCTATGACATTCTACCCACTGTGCTGCCCCTTAGGAAGCACCGACTCCACACAGCTGTCAATTCTGGAGGACCTGCTGCAGCAGTGTGACATCTCTCCCCACGACCTTGACTCGCTGACCCCATCCTGGGTGCCCACAGGTGAGACCAGCTCTGCTCACGGGATGCAGAGCTGGTGACTGCCTGTGTGGGTGACCCCACTGCCATCCCACAGGTGCTTTCCCTGCAGGGAACACTCCCCACCAGGACACCCTGCTCCAGCCTTACGCAGACTCCAGCCAAAACGGCTGCTTCCATCCCACGACATTTGCACAGTGGGTGCCCACGGTGGAGCAGCCCACCTTGGACACCTACCAGCCAACGAGCCTCATGCCACCTGAGGAGACTGGTGGGTGCCGTGGGGCGCGATCTGGCCCTGCCTGTGGGAATGCCGTAAGGGGGTGGGAAGAGGCCGGGGTGGTGCCATGGGCACCCCATGCCAAAGCAGCCCCCAGCCCGCCGCACTTGGGGCGGCGATGCCGATGCCGCTCATCTCCCGCTGCAGGGGTCATGGCACCGCCGTGCCACCTGACGGAGGGCACGGTCCCCGTGCAGTACGCGGCAGAGGTGGCCCTGTTCGTGCCTGCCGCCAGCCCCGTGCCACAGCCACGGCTGCTGCTGGATAACACAGGTGAGGGTCATTCATTATTAACAGCCGCAAATTATTATTGCAATTATTAACGGTAAATATGCTTGGGGAGCGCTTTGGCGAGGGGGAACATTTGGGTTTGGAGGATGCGGCTGCTGATCGCTTCCTGGTGCAGATGGCATCGTCTCCATCCTGGACGTCACCATCTACTACCGGGGCAAGGAGTTCCACCGGGAGGTGGTCGGCAGCAGCCGCTGCCTGCTGACGTACCAGCCCCCCAGTCTGCCGGAGAGCCCGTGCCCCTGGCACGTGGTGCACTTCCCCAGCCCCGCCAGCGTGCCCGACGGCAAGCAGCGGCGCATGACCGAGGAGCTGCTGGGCATCGCGGGGCTGCAGCTGGAGCAACGCGCCTACAAGGTCTTTGCCACCCGCTGGGAGAAGTGCAGGGTGTTCTGGGCCTTGTCCCAGCAGCTCGAGGGGGTCGAGGAGCCCCCACCCAACCTGCTCTGCCGGGACCAGGAAACGCCCATCTTTGACTTCAATGAGTTTTGCACAGGTGGGTAGCGGTGCCACGTAGTTCCCTGTGTGTTGTTTCCCGCCCAGCCTGGTTTGGGGCTCATGGGAGCCAGCCCCAGGATGTTACGAGCATCCAAACCCCCCCAGCCCCTCTGTTCCCCCAGGCTCACCCCAAAACTGAGCCCTGTTTTGCCTCACAGAGCTGAGGGACTTCCGCAACGGCCAAAGGCGGCGATCCCCTGACTTCACCATCTACCTCTGCTTTGGGCAGGCCTTCTCCAAGGCCAAGCCTAAGGAGTCCAAGCTCATCCTGGTCAAGGTGCAGTAGCCAAAACCCACCACTATCCCACCGCTGCTCAGGGAAGGGTAGTGACTCATGGAAGCCAGGGAAGCTGGGACTCTGGGTGACTGAGGAGAGGGACCCCTGAGATTGAGTTGGGTGGGAGATGGAGGCTCTGGGTGCCTCAAGAGGGACCCTTGGTGACTGAGACAGGTGGGATTCTGGGTGCCCAGGGATGGGGACTCCTAGGTGATGGAGTTTCTTCAGGGACTGGGCAGAGAGATCCTCAGGGGCCAGGGAAGGTGAGTGCTTGAGTGCCCAAGAAGGGAGGCTGTCGGCGTGTAGTGGAATGGGAATTTGGGAGCCCTCAGGATCTGGGGCAGATGGACATCTGGATACCCTAGGAGAGGGTACTGTGGGGGCTGAGAGAGGTGGGGGAGTTGAGTGATAGGGGAGGGGTACCCTTGGAGGCATGTGGGGCTGCATGACCAGGGAGGGAGCCCTTGGGGACCAGGAAAAACATGGGACCAGGGTGAGCCAGAGGACACTCAGCATCTGGGCGGGATGATGCAGAAGGCAGCTGCCCAAAGCCAGGGACCCTCAGGGGTTGGAGGAGACAAAGGGTGCCACGGACATCTCCTCCCTGCACTCCAGGACAGGGCCATGCAGGTTGTTGCAGCCATATCAGGCAGCTGCCTCTAACCCCGATGTTTTGCCCCTGCAGCTGGTGCCCAAGTTCTGTGAGTACTACTACGAGCAGGTGCTGCAGGAGGGAGCCTCCTCCCTCGACAGCCACACCATCAGCCTGCAGCTCTCCAACTCCTTCGACCTCATGGAGCTCATCGAGCAGTACAACATGCAGCTGGGCTGAGCCCACCTGCCCTGCTCCCCATGGCACAGGCAGCGGGACCACGGGGCATCCCAGGCTCTGCAAACCAGCACCCCCCAGCCCAAGGACAGCTTCCCTGACCAGTCCTGGAGCTCACACACTGCTTTTCGCCTCTGTCAGCTTCTAGCATGTGTTTTTGTGGAGTGGGTAATTTACAGATTTATTTTCTTAATTTTTTCCAAGGTAAAATACATATATGTAAGGAAACGTAGTTCTCTCTTGCTGCTGTTGCCTGGGTATCTGCCTCTATTATCAGTCTAAAATCTTTACCACCCTCTTCTATCCCCAAAACCATGGGGGTCTGTGCCCAGCCTTGTCTCAGCAACGTCCCTGCTGGCAGGGGCAGGCTGGTATCAGCTTTATCAGTGCCTTCTTCCCCTTAAATTTGAGTAGATGAGATGGCTTCCAGGGTGAAGAGATGCATTTATCAATGCATTTATTTTCATGCATTAAGGCTACAAACATGACTTGCAAGCAGAATGTGTTGAGGACAGCTTGGCTTGGGCTAAACAAAATTCTTCGTTGAGCACTGGCCCAGACTTACTCACTGGAGATGTTCTGGAAAAATAAGGCAGTAACTACAACACGAAACATCAGACCGCCAGCTCAGAGGTGCGGAGGGGCTGGTATCTCCGGGAGGGGTGTGGAAACCAGAGGGCTGCCTGAAGATGGGGTGTTCCCTCCCCAGGCTGCAAGCAACCGCACCCCCTCATTTCAGGAGCCTGCCCATCCCTGTTGGTCCCTGGGCAAGGGGAGGCAGCAGTGTCCTTACCTGCCAAGTGACCTGGACGCTGCTGGGCCCAAAGGTGGTGCTCCCGTAGCTTGTCACGTGATAGTGAGCAGAGGGCTGTGCTGGGGGCTCCTCCAGTGGCCTGGGTACTGCGGGAATGGGTCACCCTTAGCACCTCAGCTCCATGAAACTCCCAGCCCTCTTTCCCCTGAGCACAGTTGCAGCACAAACTCGGCTCACCTTTGGGCAGGAACAGCTCTGCACCGAAACGGTGCCCACGCATCCGGCAGGTTTTAACATCTTCCTTTGTCCTGTGGAGGAAAAAGCCCAGGAAAGAAGGAGCAGGAGCTGCCCTCAGCACTTCCCATGGAATATGATACCAAGCAATGGAAGAGGCTTGCTCTTCCCACCCTGAGGTTGGTGGGACAGCTGCTGCCCTCCCAGGTGCCTGAACACCTTCAACTCTTCATGACACAGGGACCTGGGGGCACATGTCCAGAGGGAACATTATGTGCCTGAGCCCCAGAGCCTCAGCTTCTTCACCCTTCCCTCCATGCTCCAGTTTCCCACAGCAGTGAGTGCTAACACCACCTGGGACACGAGCTGCCATGGTCGGGAGAAGGGCACTGTAGTGCCTGGTGAGTTTCATGACTAATTCCACGCGGCTTTTAGAAGCTGCCCGGCCACACCAGGATTGCAGTAGTGACCACCCCGGTCCCGCCCTTGCTCGGAGGGCACAGCGTGTACGTCCGGCCAGAGGAACCCCGTGGGACAGCTGGATATTCTGCAGGGAGTCCACACACGTGCAGCCCCAGCCACTCCTCAGCGAGCTTCCGGATGATGAGCGCAACTGCCACGAGGAAGTCCCAGGCAAACTGGAACCCTTCCAGGCAAAAAGAGAATGTCTTGTTTTCTTACAGCCCCCAGCCACAGCAGCCCAGGAGATTCTGTTGTGACCCACAAATCACTTCCAGCCCACAGCCTCAGCTGTCAGACCAACTCCATTTCTCCAGTCAACCAAACCTCCATAAGGAATCTAATGATATGTTGGAAGAGCTCCCCAACTTGGGTGGCCTTTTTGCTTATCACTTGAAGACCCAGCCTTAGACTACTCTGCTGGGGCCTTCTGGGAAAGGACAACCCATTTGCTCCATGACAAGAATGAAAACTTGACTTTCCACTTTCATGTGATACCTTTAGAGGAGTCCTGAACAGAATTGCATGGAGAAATGGGAAACCTTTAAGTGGACTGCTGGTGGATCCAGGCCAGGCCAGGACACGTGGCAGAGGCTTCTTGGAACACTTCCCATAGGGCTGGAGGTGGCATTGGCAGAGCTAAGGAGAGACATGGGGTTGGGAGTCATAAAATATGGATCTTCCCTGTCCTTTCTGATGGCTTCCTGCAGCAGAGCTCCAGGTAGCTGTAGGCCCTCTGGTTATTCTCTTTGATCTGCAAAAGTTTGCTGTTGCATACAAGCAGGCCGGTCACCTTGGGCATCCAGTGCCTGGAACAGGAGGAGCAAGCTTTCGCCAGAAACCTGAAAGGAGATTGTCCATGGATTTCACCACTTTTCTCCTAGCTTATCCCTAATGCTTGAGAAAGCGTGGCACCAGGTGGATTTGAAAATATGAACCAAGTTTCAGTAAGAACAGACACCAAATGAGGCCCTTCCCCTACTTAAAGCTCAAGCAGCAGGAGCAGCCTCTTAAACCAAGAGATCCAAGAGTTGGCCATCTTGTCCTGGTTTTGTCTGGGATGGAGTTCATTTTCTTCCTGGTAGCTGGTACAGTGCTGTGCTTTGGATTTAGGATGAGAATGACGTGGATGTTTTAGTTGCTGCTGAGCAGGGATTACATCAAGTCAAGGACTTTTCAGGTTCTCAGGTTGCTCTGCTGGTGAGGGGCCTGGGAGTGCACAAGAAGCTGGGAGGGGACAGCCAGGACAGCTGACCCCAAATGACCAAAGGGTTATCCCATACCCAGTGGCATCACACTCAGTGTGTAAACCTGGGGGAGAGCTGGCTGGAGGACCATTGCTTGGGAACAGGCTGGGCATGAGTCGGTTAGTGCTGAGCAATTGTTTTTAATTGCATCAACCGTTCTTCTTGGGTTTTATTTCTCTCTTTGCTGATTTCCTTTTCATTACAATATTATTATCGCTATTACTGTTATTATTATAATTTATTTCAACTATTAAACTGTCTTTATCCTAACCCATGAATTTCCTCACTTTTCTGATTGTGAGCGAGCGAGTGGCTCTGTGGTGTTTGGTCGCTGCTTGGGGTTTAACCACAACACCCTCAGATAAAACTCTAGACACAAGTCCAGAAAACTGGGAGGCGTTCCAAAAACTGGTACAGTTCCAACACCCATAGAAACTAGAACATTCTTGGGTGAGACTGTGAGACCTCTGCCTGCCTGGATGGGCACAGATTAGCCAAACACCCCCCAGAGGAAAGGTGAACCAGCAGGAGCGTGGCCTTTGCTCACATCCAGGCAGTGAGCATCACAAGGGGTTCACCCAGGGCCCCGCACGTGTGTGGCACCCTGGTATCTTGACTCCCAGCCTCAGGCCTCAGCAGATACAGTCTCCACAGCCAGGGGCTTGCTGAGAGTCATCCTGGCACTGGACCGAGCAAACTCAATCCCACAACCTCATGGATGGCCGGAAACCAGTGCTTGCCTCTGGAAGAAGCCCTCAGGTATCTTGGGTGAGAAGCAGGCATAGATGTGGAGGTCCTTGGGGTGATCTCCCCACACCTCAGACACTTCTGTCTGGTTCACATAGGTTGGGAACAAGTGCCAGGACTCGCTTTGGCTCTGTGTTGTCTCCCACAGCTTCCCAGGCACAAAAACCCCCTGGCCTGCAGGTTGAGTGCTTCAGTGTGCTTCACCTCCAGGCAGAGCCCAGAGTGCTCCAGGAGGCTGAAGAGCTTCCCTCTTCCTCCGTGAGGCCTGTGTCCCATGATTTCCTCAAAGCCATGCCACATGCCTTCTGAACGGAGCGGGTGCTTCACCAGGGCACGCACAGCCTGGTGGCACAGCGTTGCCTTTGACCCGAAGGTCCACACCCAGTTGGCTCTGTCTCTGATGGTGGCATGTTCCCCGACCAGCGTCTCCATGGAGATGCTCTGGAGCTGCTGGATGAGGTGGTGCCACACCAGGAGCTGCATGGGAAGAGGAGAGATGAGGTGGCAGTGAGGGGAGCCCAGCAAAGCGGCAGAGCTTGGGCTCTACAGAGATGGTCCTGATCCCCACACTCACCTTGAATATCGTTATTAAAAATGTAGGCAGGAGAAAGATGGTGCTTTCCAAGTGCCTGATTTCCTCATGCCACACAACGAGCCCAACGCAGGATGTCCTGGAGCAGCTCTCTGCTCAGGCCAGCCAGGTGCTCTCGCTGTGAGAGTTTGCTGGGTATGTACTGGAGGTTCATCTTGCCTAGAAGGACATGCAGGAGCTCAGCACGCATCTCTCAGACGCAGCATTCCAAGGCGGATGCTTCAGAGAGCCAACAAACACCAGCAGCATCCCACATCACCTATGCCATCCCTGGGGAAGTAGCTGGGATCTGAGTGATGCTTGGTGACTGTGACCAAAAATGTTCTGCCTCTCCTCAGCTGTGCACCCGCCACCCTGAAGCTCCCACGGTCCTGCCTCGCCTCAGCAGTGGCAACAGCCTGCCAGGACTTTCTGAAAAACGAGGCTAGTACTGGGCAAAGGGGGGTTATTATTGTTCGAGGAAGCAGGTTTGTTTCCAGCCAGAGAACCTCAGATTGCCACTTAAACTCAGACTGGCATTCAGCAATGCAGAAAGACAGGCAACAAAATCTGGCTTATCTCCACAAAAGAAAAACATCTGCTCCTCGTTCTCTAATCCTACAGTGGCCAGAGATGTCACTGGGAACTGGTGGCGTTCATACCTGCTTTAGGTATATAAGCAAGGCGCTGGAGCTGCCTGCTAGTCCTGCCAAGTCACAGGACACATGGAAAAAGGGTCTAGGGAAGGGTAGGGACCATTAAATAAAGTTAGCAGGATGTAGATTTGAAAACCACACAGTTGCATTCAAGCTGTGGGGCTCCTTCCTGCAAGATGCTTTTAATTTCTTGTACAGGAAAAAGGGGAGAAAGAAAATCATCACTGGAAAGCAAGATACCGGACAGCGTGCCCTGCTCAGGCGCGCTCAGCATTAACCCTGCACGGTCCTCAGCAGCGACCCCACCGCCACACAAACAGGGCCAGAAGGCGCAGCCAGCACTGGAGAGCCCATCCCCAGCTCAGGAAAGCACTGAGAGAACCTGTCCCAGGCACGGGACAGAAGCTCCTCTCAGAAAGGCAGGGGTGACAGACCGTGGTCTGCCATCTCCTCGCTCTGTGCAATACCCACCATGGCAGCTCCCGTCCGCCTGTGCGCGGGCGGCAGCACTCGGACAGCCTCAGGGAAGAGCTCCTCATCCTTCACATGCTTCAAAATGGTGGCCTTGAGCTTTTTGATGTCACGGTGATCTGTGCAGTTGACAGCAACTAAGTTTAAGGTCTGGAAAAGAGGCAGCACACACACCTGGCAAAAGCACATCCAGAAGAGTTTTCTAGCCTGTGAGGTAAAGCAAGGGCCTAATGCCCATGAGGGTGAGACACATCACCGTCTCAGCTTCAGAGGGCACTTCCTTCACATCTCTCTTCTGCAGCAGCTCCTGAAAATCACCTGGTGATGGCAAATGACCCCTCGCACTCCTCCTCAGGAACTTGTTACAATCCACAGGAGGAGATGTCCATCACCTACCAGGGACAAGGCCCCTGCAGGTCACAGCCAGGGGTTTCCATGTCCACCCCAGCCTAGGGAGGGGCTGCAGTAGTGGCCTGATGCATTGGCACCAGGTCACCTTAGCCAGTAGCACACTGGGCTACCAGAGACAGCAGGGTGACCTCAGCCAGCCAGAACCCAGGATAAGCTCAGCCCTATGGTTAATGTGCAGCTCTCCATCTCCTTCAGCCCATCCCACTGGTCCACGTAAAACCTGGGCTCCTCACTTCCCTCCAGGCTGTCGATGAAGTGAGAGAGGGGGCTTTTTCTCTCTGCCAGCATGGCTGTAATCCTGGCCATGGTGTCATGTGTCATCTCTGCTACCTCCTGCTCCTGGCAGCAGTCCACATGGGTGCCCACAGGAAGCACCACTGAGTTTGGGACTCACATGGACAGGTTGTTGATCCAGAAACCAATGAGCTCCTTTAAAGTTCTGTTGTTAGTTTGGTACACGGAGAGGGAGAAAAAGAAAATCCCAAATTCACATCTCACCCTCTGGATCTCCAGCCAACTTCCACCAGTACAGGCCTGACCACACACTCTATGCTGTCACAGGAGCTCACTGGACAAGAGCTCGGATCTCAGAAGCTGATGTGGGTGAAACCCTGCTGTGGATGAGAGCATCCCTCTGTAGCACCAAACCCAAGCCAGATGCTCCCTCCACGTTCAGGGAACACCACAGGAGACAGGAGGGATGACAGAAACCAAGTCCATTTAGATGAAGCTCAGTTGTCACAAAAGGAGTTGATGCTTATTCGACCCCTCCAAACAGAGGCCTTTGGCAAGGTGATGACAGAGCTGGTGGACTAAAAGGTTGATTTGCAAAAAGGGGGAGAGCCAGCTGTGTCAATGGTGAGACCGGGAGTCACGGTCCAATGGAAATGGTGTGAGTTTGTGCAGTGATAAGCAGCTCCTTTTTAGTTTCCCCACTCTACCTGGAATCCAAACCAGCTCAGTACTCACCTGTGAAAATTGATGATGAGTGCCGGTGGGGTGATGAGCACGTGGTGAGTCATGTAGCATTCCAGCTGGCCAGAAAAGTCCCAGAAGAGAAATGTGAAGTCCTCAATCTGGAACTCACTGATGTCTCTCCAACTGTTGGCTCTCCCTAGGGCACCAGTTTGGATTGCCCTTGCTTCAGGCTTCTGCAGATGCTGGACTTCCCCACCAGTGGGGCCCCAGGAACATGTTCTTGTCCTCTTGTCCTCCTGCCCCAAACCATGCTGAAGTTGGTTGAAGTAATTTCAGATCTGCTGAATGCCACCAGCACACACTTCACTGGGTGGCTCCCAGAGGGGTTCCCTTAAACATTAAGGGGTGGCCTTAAACATTTTCATGGATTGTCCCTGGAAGAACTCCTTGGGGAGCTGGCGAAGGGCATTATTCTGCACACGGAACTCTGTAAGTGTGCCAGCTGCAGGACAGGCTGCACAGGTTGAACAGGTTGTCAGGGATGTTGAGGTACTGTGGGCTGCCTTGACAAGCTGCCATCTCCCTGGGGAGGGCACAGAGATGGTTGTTGCCCAGCCACAGGTGTTTATGTCTGAGGACATGGGAGAAAATCCTCTCCAGGATGATCCAGATTTGATTCTGATTCAGCTCAAGCCTCTCCAAACAGACCAGGATTTCATTGGGAAAGTCCACAAACTGATTCTTGGACAGGATCAGCTTCTTGAGGTTGCAAAGCTTAGAAACGCCGGTGATGCTCCCGAGATTGTTCCTGTCGAGGTCAAGGCTCTCCAGCATGGAATTGCTCAGGACTGTGGGAGGGAACACATGCAGCCTCTGGGTAGAGAGATTCACTTCATACAGTCTGTCCTCCTGCTCCTGACCTGGACACATGGGACAGGGAAGATGGTTAAAAGAGACTTTGACCCTTTGGAATTGCAGACCGTTTTTTCTATTTTTTTTTTTTTTTTTTTTTTGCATGACTTTGGGATAATTTTGGCCAGCAAGGAAAAGCCGAGGAGCTGGTTGAACAGTGCAACCACAGTTACTGACAGCAGCTCCTGTGTCTTCCTGTTCCAAGAGAGGAACTGAAGCTGAGGATCTTGGCTGGGACTGAAGATGCAGGAACAGTTCCCGCCAGATGTTGACACGCAGCCCAACTGTCGCATCAACAGATTTGCTCTCATGCTTTGAGCCCTGCAAGAGCTCCAGCCACAGATGCACCTACCCCAAAACCGGGAGTTTTCTAACCCCAGCAGTGGGCTGCGGGGGCAGAGCCGATGTCAGGACAGCTGCTCCCCAAATAACTCGGCCAGCCCCCTCGCAGCTCTTGACCACAGCTATGGGGATGGACTGAGGCCAGGGTCAGTGAGTTCAGACACTTCCTCTTTCACATCCTTCCCCCTCCAGATGAGGCTGCGATTCCCCGCAGGGATGCTCCCAGCTCTGGGAGACTGGGGAAATAACACAGGCACGGTGGGGTTCCCCAAAGGACAGGGCACACAGGCAGGGACTCAGTGGTGGCTGAGAATGTCCCCAAACAGAGGATGTTTAGAGAAGAGATATTTGCAGGTGAGGAGAGCACCAGCAGGATGGGAATCACACGATACCAGAGCAAAACATGGTTAGATTTGCTTTCCTCTCCCTCGTTTCACTTCCTCCCACGATGCCAAGCCTGGCATCCCCTTATGCAATGCACCCTGCTCAGGACTGACTCATCATCATTTCTCAGCATCACCATGGAAATGTGGGACATGCTCCAAGCCCAGCAGGAAAGCAAGCCTTCACCCTCTCCCAAATGCCCAGTCACTCCCTCAGGGACAAGCCAAAGAACTCCCACCACAAGTGAGCCAGAGCAGTGAAGAGCCAGGGCAGCTGCTCACAGGCTCTGGGCTGCGCCATGACCCCGCAGCGCGGCACCAGCTGGATCCACCAGGAGCTCACCTCCCGCTTTCGTTTCCTCCTCTGGTGTCGCTCCCACCTCCCCGACTTCTGCCAGGGAACCCCACCCTCCCTCCATCCAGCCTCAGAGGACCGGAGCACCTCTGGCCGGATGGCCGGGCCAGGGTTGTGTGCCAAAAGCTGTACTGGACGTCACCTGTGAGACAAACATGGTGGCAGAGTAGGTCCCGAGTCAAATTCCTGGTGCAGCATCCCTCCCTGCCTGCGCTGCGTGAGCTTTTGGCAGCACCAGTCTTGCACAGGAATGAAAAAGAGGTTATACTGTTACCAAACTACAGCATGTATTGAATAAATAAGATTTCTTTCCTTAAACAGGTATCAGCATCTGATCCAAGAGGGTTGACCAGAAAGGGGCAAAGAAAGTAAGCAAGTAGTACACACAGTATACTAGAAAAACTGTTTTCTAGAACATGCCAGAAGAGGCATTTTCAGGTATGTTTCTCACTGCCTGTCCCAGCAGGCAGCTTATAATTTGATAATTAAATTTTAATGGCAGACAGAATGAAAGGACCAGTATTCTTGTTCATGTAAATTCATCAGAAAGCACAGAGTGTAGTTTTTGGTCTCTGCACTCCTCAGGCAATGGCAGGTGCAGAGGTAACAAATTTAACAGGCCTTACAGTGCAGGCACTCCTCATGCACCCTGCAACAGGCTCTTATCTTTATTGCTAGTTCAAGGGTAATATTAAACAGGAATTTAAAGCAGTGAAACAGCCCAAGGAATGAAACAGACAGATGCTGTCTTCCCGGTAAACAGTGTGGTTGCTTCTATTATTTAGTCAATCCTTGTTTTTCACACTACCTACCCTTTTTTCACTCTGTATACAGACAGGTTATGGCAGAATTGCTCCTCTGAGATATTCAGAGGTGTCCAATTTCCAGCCTAAGTGTATGCACAACTAGATCACGTTGTCTCATTCTTGTGCCAACAGTGCCATTCAAGTTCCTGAATTTTCAGTTTGTCAAGAAATCAGCAGTGTTTGTATTTACAACCTCACACCCTATGTTCCACATAGGTATTCCAACTCCAGGTTTAGCTTGAAAACTATACCTTCTCTGCCAACTGCTCTTCAGCAGTCAGTACTGTGTCTTTTCCAAAAATATGCAAAGCAACTCCAAAGTTATCACTTCCTTACCATCCATCCAGGCTGCACTTCCACAGAGAAAGCAGACAGAACCAAGGAAGATTAAGCCCAAAATGCCCAGGATTCATCCCTAAACACTCCTCTAGCACAGTGAGTGATGGGAGCGAAGCATTGTGCCAGTCCATACACTAGTGGCATATGCCCTTGTTTTGTTTAAATAGTGAAAAAATAAACTCTCCAAACCAGTTCCTGTGAAGGAAAAGCCAGTTTCTGAATGGTAAATTACTGGTTTTCTCTTCAATTTCTCTGTGAAACATCTCCTCCCTAGCAGGATTTGATGGGAAATGATTCAAGTTGGGTTCAAGGGTGCTGAATATCATTAAGGGACTGTATTTCAGAAGGCCACTTAAAAGACCTGTTGCTCTGCAGTAGCTGCAGGCAAGTTTTGCTAAAGCAATCGAGATGAAGTCAGAATATGTGCTGGACTCCTTTGATTCTTCATGGGAAGGCCAGTTCTCCTGCAGAGGAGGAAGGACAATCACTAATCCAACTCCAGCCCTCTTCCACACACAGAGAGCACTCCTTATGCAAGAGCCAAGCGTGCAGGTTTACACAGAATAGCTAAGCCAAGGGGCAGATGCAAGGCAAACAAATGACACTTGCTATAGGACAAAAACCATTCAAAATAACTTTATAAACTCTGTCACATTTCTGCTTTGTACATCAGTTCAACCTTATCCTTTGGGCTTGTTTCGGAAAATTGACAATGCTTGCTTTTTGTTTCACTTTTTCCTGAAAGGCAGACACAAAACCAGCCATCAGTGCATTATTTACACAAGTGCAACACGATCTCCCACCCCAAAATTAATTTTTTTCGCTAACCAGGTCCTTCCAACAGAATGCAAATGAACACCACAGCTTGAGCAGTGTTTCTGAAGTCAGTTCGTAAAGGTTAGCTTATTTCTGCAATCCCCAATGCCAGAGCGAGTAAAGCTTCGCTCACCATCCAATGGGCTAAAAATACAACATTTCAAGTATTAAATCCGAAATTTCTACAGACAATCCGTATTTCGATAAATAAACACAAGGGAAACAGTATACAGCTCTCAATATACTGTATGAAAAGTGGTGTCCAGTTTCAAACTTCAGCAAGACAAGTGCACAGCCCAAAAATGTGATCAAAGTAACCCTGAAAACTGCAGCAATCCAGGAGTTCCAAACATTATTCTCTTCTGTGTTTCCCCTTGAATTACTCTGCTGGTCTGAGGCATTTGATTGTTATTTTGTTCTACAGCTGTAGGTGATCCAAAAAAGTCCTAAATTCATTCCCATATGGAAACAATTCAAGAGAAGGTTCCATAATGAAGTCTATTATCATCTTGTTTCTCTGCACTCTGCTTACAATGGGATGCAACGGCAGGTCTGTTATTCCCATCGTGTCCACAGCTAGGACAAGCTCAGTCCAAGTCACGCTGGCTGTGGCTCGCTCTCAGTTTTCCACTTCACGTGTATCTTCGCCATCAGTTTTCTTATGTTTCCTCATGTGTTTGTACTTTTCCACATATGCCTTCACCAGGTTAGCCACCTTCATAGGGTTGATCTCTCCACTTTTGCTGTGGCAGATCTGCAGGGGATCAGAAAAGGCACTTGGTCAACGACAGCACCTCAGGCAAGTGGCAGAGAGACCCAAAGCTGTCCAGGGGAACCAATTCCTGCACAGACCCCCAAGGCTCATGGGAGGGTACATAAAGCAGATAACAAAGACAAGAGTAGTATTTTCCTTCCAGCATTCCAGAAATGGCCCAGAGCTTATCTACGGAGCACCAACTGAATGCAGAGGCATCTCAAAGCAAAATGACTCATTTTTACTATAGGCTTTTCCACCCATCCATCCAGTTTTACACAACATGTGGTAACCAAGGAAGGGTTGATATCCCATTTTTGGGATTTTTTGAGGAAGTAATGCTCAGATTAAAAGAATTTAGCAGTTCTGAGAACCCATTCTGAGACAGGGGAGAAATCACAGACCTTACACAAGTTACTTTATCTCTCTTCGGAGAGGAATTCACAGTGACTTCAGTAGCATTTGGCACTGCTCAGCTCTCTTGCAAACGGCACTTAGGGTTCATATGGGTCACACAGAAGACGTGAAATTGCAGCCATTACCATGGGAATTTTTATTTATGATGGAATTTCTCAGTGATAGCAAGAATGCAGAGCAGGGAGAAAATACAGTTCTCTGAGGTATCAATTTACTGCCTTGACCACAGGAGCATTACTTCCCCTCACGAGACAACATTTACTTGCTGTTTGCGTCTTTCTTAGCCGTGATCTACTCAGCACTAAGACTTAGGACAAAAATCAGTATCAGTGAAATTGCAAGGCCCTCTTCCAAGGTTCAGGGACACCACAGATAGTCAGGGACCTAATGCACAAAGTATTTTCTCACTTTATCAGAAACAGCTAGAACTCTGGCTGAATGTCTTGGTGAGGCGAATTTGACCATTCTCCCCCAGGGCAGATACCACGTAACACTTCAGCTCAGGCAGCCGAAGCTTAGCAATGTTCTTGTCCACTGAAAACATGACCTCCTAAAAGGACCAGACTGACAGCTCTCATCAATGGCACCAATCAGTCTTGCTTAAAACAACTACTGCTTCACCACAGGACTGCAGAGTATCAGCCAGGGTCCAAAGATTGTTGTGGCATGTAATTGCTGAAATGGCAAGCGCCATCTAAAGTACTGCCACCTATCTAATGACCTGCCCAGCTCCGCCTCTGCACTTCCTTTCACTGGGCCCTCACCTTTTGCACTGCTTTCCGAAGGATACTCTTGTACTCCTCCTTTGTAATCTCCCTCTTCTGGTAAAAAGGTTTGATGGCAAGTTTCACTTCTTCCACAGCCCTTTCTTGCATGTGAAGCTTCTTCATGTACTGCACAGGAAAGAGAACTTCATTACCTTGTGCTGTCTTGGGAATGGTTTCTGAATCTGTTTTTCTTAGAAACGCTCTAACAATGAAAATTCTCATTTCACAATTTCAGCAACCCAAGTCATCACCTCAAAGTGATTTCCTTTACTGTCAATTACTGTCTTGAAACAAATATCAGTTTGCGCTATGAGGAGCCTTGCTTTGTGTAACATTTATTCTGTTTCTTAAAGAACGTGTTTTAAACAAGGGACTACAACGTGGGCTTCCTGGTATTGATCCCCTCCTTCCGTTCCAACAGCTCTGAATTAAACACACATCCAACAAAAGGCATCAGATTCTAAAAGCAGCTTCAGATAGCTCTAAAGACAACCTGAAAATTGCAGAGCTGCCTATGAAGTAATGATTACAGGTGCCACCAAAACAAGTTCATAAAAGCTGCTGCTCATAAATGGAGGCTCAGTGGGAAATGCATCTTAGTGTTTTGTTTCATGGTACAAAGCAAAATAATGGTCGTCGTTCTTGTGTTAGCACTCACTGTGCCTACAGCAAATGGTCTGTGCAGCAAACCTAGAACTCGGCAGCAAGGGACTTGCATGGAAAGATCTCCAAAGCGTTTTATTATCTCTGCATTTTCATTGCTGATAAGCAAAAAGGTACAGTCCTACCTCTCTATAGGACTGTTATGAGAATGGACATTAATTTCAAAGCTGGAAAGGAAACGAGAAAACCAGGTGTTTAGAGAAACTTGGACATGGGGGTTTCTGGAAAGTCCCTTCCAAATATTCATGCAAGAAAGTTTCAGAATTTTAATACTGTATTTCAGATGTTTTAAATCCCTCTCTGTCCTACTGTCATGAACCAATAGAAACCAATCCATTTCCTCAAATGGAATAAATCCCAAATGAATTCAAAGAGAGGATCGCCTGCTGCTCCTGGGTTAGCACAGTCAGTCACCAAAACCAGCAGGGCTGGGAAAATACAGTACAGAAACTTTAAACCCCCCCCAAATGAAAAAGTTCAAATAAAGAGCTCATTAATTTTATGCATTCACTCACTTCCTCGTTTTTTGTTTTATCCACTGAAGGTTTGGGTGCTTTGATCTTTTCCTCCGCACTTCCAACAGAAGCAGCCTGGAGTCCTGGCTCAGATGCTGTAGCCAGGCTGCCCGGCTCTGGGGTGAGGCTCTGTCCTGCCACACAGCCAAGGGCTGGAACACTTCCCTGCATGATGAACTGAACCGTGGGCTGGCTCACCGGGGCGTACGGGGGCAGGCTGGAGGGCAGAGCTGGCGCCAGAGGGATGTTCTGACAGTACACCTGTGAAACAGACACCGCTCCATAAGTGCTTGTGCTGACAAGATACAACATCAGAGCAGGATTTTCAGAGCACCTCCTATCCACCAGGAGCTACCACCAGCCCCAACCCCCTTTTAACCGGTGGACAGCACAGACTGATGGCTCAGGCCAAGGCTACCAAGCCAATATCACAGTCAGGAAGAAGCTCTCAGCTTCTCAGGCAGCACCACCTTTCTGCAAGCTACTGCTGAAAGCAGAAGCTGCATGTAACAGAGCAGAATTGAAAGATAACACATTTCTTCAATTGTAGGGAGCACCTGAGAGATTAAATGATTGGAGGATTGCTGAGGTGTATGGGCTACGTGAAATGTACCACACGCAGAGGAAGGCAAACCGTCATGAGAGGAAGGTGTTGCACAACGAGGGCACAGATGAGATGGGATGCCTTCCACGACACTGGGGTGCTGCAATAGGAACCAACCTGAGAGGAATCTAGATCAGGAAACATAGGCTCAGGAATCATATAATTGGTTGGAGGAGGCTCATTTAACTGCACCTGATTTAATGTTTGGTTCAAGTCCTCTGCTTTCCAGGCCCCTTCTTTTGCTCGCTGAAGTTTGTAAAACGGCATCCCTAGGTATCCCAACAGAAGAAAAAGAAAACATCTTAAGACCAAAATAATCTGTCAAAGATTCAAACTCAATTCTATTTTAAAATTTAAATAAAAATAAAAAATATCTAACAACAAAATTAGCTATAAAAGGATTATTTTAGCAGTCATTTGCATTTTAAAGCTTCTGACAATAGAGAGCTTCTCATCCCTTAGAGCAATTGCTTTCTACCAGGTTTATCTGTTAAGAGTAACCAACAAGCACAACACAGGCAACTCCATCAACACAAATAACACAGGTTCCCAAGCCAAACTGCTTCTGGCAGCTTTGGTTTAGCAGCATTCAACGGAGTGGGCTACAGAGACTTGTCATGCTCCTTGGTTTTGAGAAACATTTATAAATTCTGAAGGCAAAGCAACCATTCTAGTTAAGCACAGAAAGGGTGTGACATGGGGTGCCAGTTCAGAGATGGGGCTGTTGCACACGCTTCACGAGCGAACAAGCTGCCGCTGGCTGAGCTGTGCTGACAGCACGTCCTCTCCAATTCGTTAACACACCTCACCTCCTGATTTCAACCAGTGCAAAATGCCAGCTCTCAGGATTGCAAACCACAGCATCATCCCAGCTCAGATGACAGAGCTCTTACTCTACAACCCGGTTTGGCCAGGCACCAAAACCCTAAGCCTTACACAGCCTGTTTTAACTGCTGTTTTTTTTCCAAAAGAGACTTACTTGGAGCTTTTCCAGCAGATAACATGCCACTTTCCTCCTCTTGAAGATTCCAGGTAACTCTTTTCACTGGTGCTTTTGACTTCAAGGCAGGACCCTGAGGTACCATTTCCAGTTCAGGCTTGGTGAAATGACTTGTATTTTCATTTGAGACAAGGCACTCCTCCTTAACCTCCCTCACACAATCCGTGACTTTGCTTTTGGATGAGCTTTGAATCGGTGCAGCCTCAGCTGGAATGTGCATGATAACTTCCTTCTTTGGGGGTTGTTCCATCAGAGATGGGCATAACGCAGTATTTTCTATTTTAACTGTAATCTCTAGGTTCGTTTTGCTACAGCTACTGAGCCCTGCTGCATCAGTACTATCCATTAAGTCCGCTTCAGCAAAAGAATCCACATCGCCAACTGGGACACAAATGTTTGAGATCTCTGGTGCAGGGAACGCAGTTTCACCGCTCACTTCCTGACAGATGGACTCTACCTTTACAGTTTCTTGGACCTCTCTCATCTGAACTGGGGTCTCAGTCTGTATTTCCTCAAGTTTGACATTTGGTTGGATGGTTATGGAAAGCCCTTCTAGTACTAGCTCCTCTTTCGGCTCCTGTTTCAGAGAATGGGGTTGCTCCAGACACCTGGTCACACTTTCAGCTGGAGGCTTTTGATCCTTTTCTGGTGCAGGAGGAAGCAAGGTCTCTTTTGATCTGTGTTTCCTTTCTTTGGAACGTGATCGGGATCGCAGTCTTTTTTCCTTTGATTTGCTGCTTTTGTGTTCCCGAGATCGAGATGCAGACCGAGACCGAGATCTCCACTTCCTCCTCTCCCGAGATCTGGATCTCGATCTCTTTCTGTCCCTTGACTTCAAACTACTTTCTTTATCATACCTCTCGTAGCTTTTGTCCCTCCTGTGCTTCCGCCTTTTAGTCCTCTCAGCGCTGTTTGACCGGGAGCGGTCCCTCCGCCTTGATCTTGAGCGAGACCGTCTTTTCTTTTTCCTGTTTTCGTAAAAGTCAGAAGTGCTTCCAGGACTACCTGAACGTGACCTAGATTTCCTTCTGTCCCTAGACCAAGAGGTTTTTGCCTTTTTATCCTTGGTTTTATCCTTTGTCTTCTTTTTTTTAGATCGTTCACGACTACTAGAGCGGTCAGTAGAAGACCTCCTGCTCTTGGATTTTAACGTGTGTGTTTTGCTGTGCTCTTCCCCACCTGAACAAGAGGTAGATCTGGAGCTTTGGTCCCTTGAATGTGCTCTATCTTTTGACCCTGAACGTGATCTCTTACGCTCTTTGACAAGTGCTTTTTTCCTTTTCATCTTCTTCTTGCTTCGGGAGCTGGAGTTTGAACGTGATCTGGAACGTGATCGCCTTTCTACTTGTTCTACCTTTTGGACTTTCTGCTGCCCATCGCTCTTTGAGGGACTATCTGCTTCTATTTTCACATTAATACTAGGTCTAATCAATTCCTCGGCGTTAAAGAACACATTAGGTCCTTCTCTGCTTTCCTCCTTTAAACACTTCGTACTTGAAATTTCCTTAAGAGCAGATGAAGTGCAAGGACTGCTTAGGACGTCTGCCTCATCCACATTGTCTCGTTCCTCTGTATCAGAGATCTGTTCTACAATCCTGCTTGCTACTGTCACATCATCACGAGACTCTGTGTTACTAGATGGCAGGTCAGAGTCAGTCCCAGACTCAAATATATTTTCTACCCTGCAAGGGGTGAAACGACGGACAGTTTGAAATGTTCGAACTTTTGGATTTTCAATGGAAATAGTCCTGGTGATATTAGTTAGCGGGATCCCTGAGCCAAGCCTTTCAGGACTGCTGTTAGCTGAACTCGAGTCCGATCCTGTTGGCTCAAAGGGATCATAGATTTCACTCTTGACCTGCTTTTTCTTTACTGAGAAAAGAGGTGAAGGACTCTCCTTCTGCTGCACTTCATCGTCCACAGGGCGGAAGGTATTACAAAATCCTGGGTTAGACAGCCTGCTAGGATGTCCTGTGTTCCCGGGAATATTGATTTTAAAACTCTCAAACGAGCCTGGGCCCTTGCCCCTCGAAGTGCCCAGCAGCGATGAACCGCTGTAGCCGCCGGGATGAGCGGAGAAAGACGCCCCGCTCGGACGCGTCTGCTGCTGTGGGTCCTTGGAATCTGACTTCTGACTTTCCACCCTGCTACCCTTTCCCGGCTGGTTAGTGCTCTCTTTGCCAGTCAGCTGGGTTATACAGGAGCTAGGGATATCACAGCTTTGGCTTCCTGCACGTTCCGGCTCCACCTGCTTGCTGCTGGTTTCTTTTTTAATCTTTGGTATCCTGGGAAGCTCAAAGATGTCAATTCTCTGGGAAGGTGGTTTTACTGGCTGCCTCACAGTCACAGCTTTTGAGCCAGAATTCAAGTTACAGCTCAGGGGCTTTGAAGATGAATCGGAGAGTACGAAGTTTTTAGATTTTCCATTAAATCTGGGCATTTCACCTAACTTTGAGCCATGCCTGCTCAAAGCTGCTGTATTCTGAGTCTGGACAGATCTGGGTGTCATTGAATATTCTGATTTTACAGTTGTCTTTTCCAGTGCAGTCTGTGCAGGGCTCCTGCTCAGTGAGGGCGGAGGAGATGAGAACAAGCCTGAGGAGCAGGGTCTGGTGCGATTGCTCAGCCCCGAGGAAAGGGAAGGTCCAGCCGTGGAGCTGCTTGCTGTGGTCCCTGAGAGCGCTGTACTTGGGTGGGCGCTATGCCCTGAACCATCCTCCACTCTCGAGTCAGTCGATGATTTTCTGGGAAATGGAGCTATGGCACACAAACAGACAATTCAGCTTTTCAGGACATATCCCGACATCTTCTGCCGATGTTAACAGAAGTACTAAGCTAAGTACTAATTATTTTACGTTCCATTGTGGTTTGCAGACATGCCACACAGTAGTAAGGAAGTCCAATAGTTCTTCTGGTCAGATACTCAGAGTTTAGTGCCAGACAACCACATCTTTGAGGCAAACAGTAATGTTTAGGAAATAAATGATTCTGTTCTGTAGGTATCACCTGATTAGTGCTTATTATCCTGAACTTGCTGATTGACGTAATGACTATAACAGAGGATGTTAGAGGCAGTTATTTTAAGAATAAAGCTCTAAGTTTCAATTTGAATAGATTCTTTTCAAGTAATGCCATGCCAAGGGAAGACATAGCTGGAGATGATAGAGTATATCTAGAGCTCTACTTTTGCAAAGAAAATTCTCGCCAAGGTCCTTCACCTCGCTCAGGTATGGCAGCAATGCATGACACATGCCAGAAAAACTGGGTGCTAAGATAACTCTGGTCTATCCAGTCCTACATTTATTATAATGAAGCAAAGCATGAAACCACTGTACAACTCTTTTGAAAGAAGAAAACTACGTATTAAAACAAAAATCCTCCAGTAACATCTCATCTCTGCATTTAAACACAGACAAACAACACTACTTCAGAACATCCATCTTATAAAACAGTTGGCAGCTACTGAATCTATCCTACATATTCCAGTGCTCAGAAAGAGTATCTCTAAGCTTAAGGTTATACAGCCTGCAGGATGAGCGCAGATGCGGATGAAACAAAGAGGTAACTAGCACTGGGAGGTGCCAAGTTCTTACCTTCCTTCTTCGCTGTCAGTGAACCATCTCTGTTGATGACCACATCTGAACTGCTCATCATGAGAAGGCTCTGTCCAGACAGGATACTTCCCAACAGATCAGGCACAGGAGCAGCTTCTGCTTCTTGATCAGGACTCAAGGCAGGCACACTGCTTCTGCATGTTTCAGAGGGGTTACATTTCCTTTACTCTTACAGAACTTGTTCTATACACACACATTACATTAAAAAGAAACCAAAGTCAAGGGCATAAACAGAGGTCAGCCAGGGAAGTTCACTTGTAGTTTTGACTAGAGTCATTCAGTCCCCATCTTTCTCTAACAAACAGAAAGTGAAGCTTTTACTGACTTCCCACGGGAATAAGACAAAATTAGAAAGTAATCATATCTGAGACTTTTGGTTAGCAAATGCTGGTGCTCACTGTGTGGTATGTCATAACTTTCCAGTGCACTTAAAATGCATTTTTATAGGATAAACCACTGATTACCACTTCAGAGATATTTCTATCCTAGCTGCCTCTCTTGCCCCCACTAAATCACAAACACAAATGTATTCCTCAGTCCTACACTTCTATCTAAAAAAGTGACAGAGCTTGAACCAGTGTTTAACCACAGCACTGGTAGGGGTAGCCAAGAGCATGGCATAGAGAAATTACACTGAAAAACAACTGCAATGCTCCCACACTTGGGACAGCACAAACACTCCTCTTTATGCTTTGCTCAATCTTATGAAGATGGTTTAAATTCTCAGTTCTTGAAATACAGACTGATAAGGTGTTTCTGGTATTGGGCGTTTTAATTTTTCTTTCTTTGCTTTTGTGTTGATGGGATTTGGGAGGTTGCTTTGTTTGAGTTTGCTGAAAAACAAACTTCCAAAGGAACCCAGCTCTTTGAGGGAGCTACATTTCATTTCTCTATGACAACAAAGCAAACTTTACTCATATAATGTACACCAAAATACTTGTAATAACATACAACAGAGACAAAATGGAAACACTAAGGGAATCAGCTGCTAAGGCCAGACCAGGGAACTCAGTGTAGCCCAGACTGATGGAGCCCTTAGAAGAGCTGAGTATCACCTAAACAGTTCTATCTTCTAATAAAAATGCTACTCAAATAACTCTGAGGACATGGAAAGCTTCCTGAAAGGCTCCCTTCGGGACTGAAATGGGAAAGGTAGACAAATAATCCAAGTTATCATACAAATAGACTACCTTAATCCTGAGAAACCAGCCTTCACTGTAAGTCAGATGTACTAGAACACAGCTACATAAAGCTTTCACACCTCTGACCACTTAAGCTGAGCTCCCTTCATTTCTCTTCAGCTCTCTCAGCCTTGCAGTTTTCTGGGACTCTGCTGTTACCTGCCTCAGTGACTTTCCTCATCCCTTTTCTTCTCATCATGCTCCTGATTCCGTGTCCTACCCATCAATCCTGAAAATTCACCGTGGCTGCCAGTGGGGGGCAGCCAGGGCTCCCTGGCCTTGGCAGGCTTGCAACACAGACAGCAAAGCAACTGTTAAACTGCAGGATCAAGCAAAGCTTTTCCTCAATTTCCTGAGCTCCAACAAACAGCAGCAGAACTGGCTGAGGTGGGTACAGCCCTCACCTCCTCAGGATGTGCAATTGGATTCCCCAGCCCTCTCGAAGAAGCAGGAGGTTTTTCAAAGGTTAATGAGACGGGGATTTAAAACATACTAATGGGGTTACTAAATAGTCACAAAAAACAAGGTAAGAAGAGCCAGATTAGGGTGGAAATATCAATTTTAAATTTCAACAGAAATGTTAAAGGTATGACAAAAGAGTGTATGTATTTAACATAAAACCAGAATTTTTTCACAAATTGTTGTGGTTATTTACCTACACTTGTGCAGGCATGCATGTACACACACACATGCACTTCTTAGAAGACAGGGTAAGGAAAGGGTCAGACAAGGATGATCACCAGGTTTACTCTTTTGTTAGGGTCATTAGACAACTACGAATAATAAAGTAACAATGGACTTTTACCCAGGAAGTCCCACAGAAATGGGTCTAGCTACAGGACGGTGAGACCTCAGCGCTGACTGGGAGAGAACCCTCCTTTTGGCACTCACTGGCGATTCTGGATTTGCTGGAACCTCTTCATTACTGTGATAAAACATACACACACATGAACCTTGAAATTGTCTGAAATGTTTTTCACATTAAAGAAATGATACCGCTATGACAGATATGGTTAGTGAGCATCATATGTTTTATTATATATATTAAAAAAATATCTGTGCAATATACTTATTTTCCTCCGTTCTGCCTAAATAGAACAGCTTGAGTCAAACAGCAGAGACCCAAATGTATTTTTTCATATCTAAAATGTTAAATGGACAATTTTCTTTTATGAAAGGTTCAAAAAGAAGTATTCAATGGAAAACTAAATTTCACCAACAATAACTTCAGATGCCCCCCTTCCCAAAAATTCGAAGTTTATGAGTGACACAAACTATGGCATAGTAAGATTTCTCCTGAATTTGAAGTGTCTGGAAAAGTGAAGATAAGAAAAGGAGAAACATGGAAGATTCCAGAGGTTCATTTAATTTTTGTGTTTACTGTATACCAAATATGTCAGCTGTCTTCACTTAAATAAATAAATAAAAAGCAAGGGACCAGACTCCTTCAGATTCTAACCTTTCAAGAGACCCACAGGTCTTACTGAAAGTTTTCCTGAGGCTGATTATTTCAGAAAAACATCAGAGGAGGCCAATTCCTTGTAAGTTTAGCAACTCAGCCCAGAGGGAAAGAAAGAACAGGCCATTATGTGTTACCATGGGCTTTCTACCCAAGGCTGCCCTCAGATGTGAGATTCGTACTCTGCAGGGAGCCGCATGTACAAACAACCCCAACACCTGTTAAATACCAGGTCCCTGATCACAATCCAGAGCTCTCTCACCTTTCATAAGGATCTAACTCATATGGGTCTCCAAACACAGAGAGAGAGGCTGCACCAATATCTGCTCTCATCAGCCCAAGCGAGGGCTCCGTTGGTTTGTACATGGAGGGAAGTGAGGCCCCACGCACAGGTTTACTGAGACCAAGGGTTCTTGCAATACGGGACCGAGTTGTAACTTCATTCTTCCCCTGCACAGACAAAGAGATCAGGTTATTTGTATGTTAGGGCAGGTAAATTTGTACTTAAAGCCTCAAGATCTTCACTTAGGCTGTGTACAGTCATCAGGTTACTACCATCAGCAGCATAAGTGGTATGCATTTATTGTCTATGTTTGTTTTAAAGCATTTATGAGACTTGTAACTATGGCCGATATGTCACTTCAAACAGAGACTGCATGTATGAGATATGAGTGACCAGTTAAATTAAGCTTCTAAAAATCTTTACTAATGTCAATTCGAAATTGTTGGTTCCTTACTAGATGCTGGAGCTCCAGCTCTAAGATGTAGACTCTAGTTAAAGTAGTTGACAAAAAGAATCAAGCTGGTGCAGAGTATTCTGCAGAGTAATTTACAAGAGAACACTACCCACAACTGAATTCTGAGAGCTCTTACAGCTGAAAAGCTGGATTTGCAATAACACAGCCACAAACATCCATAGCCTATTAAAAAGAACAGGTGCTGGCAATTTTAGCCAAGTTTGCATCAGTACCAAGTAAACACTACAGCTGAATGGCAAGGCAGGACACAGAGCCTGCAGGACATGCTTTACAACCTGATCTCTACAGTTCAGGTAACAGGAACTGTCAGCAAAGCCAGCAAACCTGGAAGTTGCAATTCACTTTCATATACAGCATCTTTCTGGAGTACACTGGACACGTCCTGAACAGTCTCCCACCAGAAAGAAAGGTGCCGGCTATGACTGCAAGGTGGCATTTCTCCCAGCTGAATCCCATGTTATAGTGCTTTTACAGAGGGCTGAAAGTGGCAGATACTGACTAGCAGAAACTCACACGTGATCTTACTCTCGTCTTTTTCCCCCTTCTCTTCTTTGTCAGACGCTTGCGTCTCTTCAGCTGTGCCCCTGAACTCTTTTTCCCAGCAGCAGATTTTGTCCGAGTTCTTTTTTTGCCTCCTACTTTCTTCCGCCTTCCTGATGGGACAAAACCCAATGATCGTAACGCTGGCACTAAGTGCTGGCACTGTATTTTACACTGTGCTCCCCTTTTCATCCCCCCATGACACACAAAGCAGCTCAAAGAGACACACAGAGTGCCACCAACAGCGGAGCAGAAAAAGTGACAAGAATTCATCCAGAAACAATCTTTGTGACACTTCTGGGCAGAGGTGGCATAGGGAAAGAAGAAATGCACGTGGGGTACCTCCACAGCTGTGCAGGTGTGGCAGCACCCAGCTGATGTGCAGTATTTTGTAGGATTCAGGCTCCCCTAAGGTGCCTGATGTCCTTACCAGTTTTCCTCTTCTGCCTGGTGGGAGCGCGTGGTGCCAGGGGACGCTGGTAGACGGCTGTGTTCAGGCCTGCCACAACTGCCTCAATTGTTTCATCCAGAAGAGAGGACATGAGGTACCCTGGCACACGCTGTGGGGAGGATTAGAAGTTACATGATACAGGTACATAAAGCTCAGCAACATTTACTTATAAAAGCATTTGATAAAAAATAGATTTGAGATTCAAATGAAGAAACCCATCACATCACTAAGCGGCCAGTTAAGCAACTATGTCACTTTTTAAATTTACTGACTGGCATATTAAGGACCTTGCTCTTCAGCCTCCTTCAGAGTTACATGCACGCTCCCAGCTTCTCACTGTACTTGGAGGACAACAGTTTACACTCCCATAAGCAGTGGAATTATGCTTCAGTCCACTCAAGGCACGAGCCAAAATAAGAACCGCTTTTGTTCAGAGACAAAGGCAATACATAACAGTGCCTTTCTAGGTATAGTTTGTAATCATCCCTGCACATTGAGAAGGGGAGCTAGAACAGCTTCTGGAATGGGAAGTGTCGGTTTCCCAGGATTACACTACCACAAAATAGTAAAGTCCCCAGGCACCACCCCTCTCACCCACAGGAGATGACTCCACACTATTCCTGAAACAAGTGGGCAAGGAAGGAAAAATAACAACAGTCACTTTGCAGAGTCTTTCACTTCAAACAACATTTTTCTCTATTTTTTTCAACATATAGCCCTGACTAATGAGTTGTAATTGCTTAACAACAATGCATCGAATAATTCATCAACCTTTTCTATTTTATTACTTCTTCTTAAGTTAAAATTGAAACTTCTGGGTTCGGACACAGTGGGGTTTGGCAGTCAAATAAGATCTCCATTATAGAGGACATAATGAATTTAACAACTGCTAGGGCATTCTGGGAAGTCCTTAAATCAAAGGAAAATGCGGTAAAACTTAAGGTGAGCTGGATCTTCATTCATGGCAGCTATCTCAAATTATATTTAATACAGTAAGAGAGGGACCCCGTGTATTTGGAATGCTCTCCTGCATAGATTCTCTAGTACTGTTAATGTGTTTGCACTCATGTGGCCACATTATTGAGGACACTAACAAGTTTTTTTCCTCTTCCAACAAGAGACTGATTTTCACAAACAGAGAAACCTTAAAAATACAAAAATCTTTCTCTTCAGTTGGGCTGAAGGCAGTCAACATGTTCTACTGCTATGGGCAGGGAGGTAGGAGGACAAAAAAAAATACACAGTTGTCAAATAAACATGCTAAAAAACCAGAAGTGGTGCACAAACATTTTACTAATAGCCACTAGGAATAAAAACATAATTTTGCTCACACCAGGGGTGATAAAAACACAGGTTAAGAGAGGAAGTTGGTGTAGCATTTCAAAACAGAGCATCTTGGTCACGTGCTGTACTCCATTAGGACATGTTGTATGTCTCAGATTAAAAGAGCTCCACAACTACTAACCACCATGCTATGGACAGTCAACACAGACAGCTGAGCTACTGAAACAGGGACTTATTTCAGTAACTGTTCCCCAGGGTTCCTGCAGAGGCTCCCTCAGAAATGCCCGTGGATACCCGAATTCGCTGTGCTGTTGTGATGCGGTTCCTGTTCACCGTGGCCCGGACGCGCTCGCTCTGCCGAGTCCTGGCTATGGCTCGGGTTCGGACGTGAGGGCGGAGCCTACTGGTGGTGGGGACAACATCGGCCGTGAGGGCAGCCACCTCCTCCTCACTGACATGGTCTGCATCTTGAACGAGAACAGGCTCAGGTTACTTGCCTTTCTACAGGTAAAATAATTTAAAGGACTTCAGACAAAAAAAAAAAAATCATCACTCCCTTTCTGAAACCAATCACCTCTGCAGGCAGCTGTTTTCCTCTCAAAAGTAAATGAAAACAGACACCATTGCTTCAGATTGTTACGCTTTTCTAGGTAACAGAAATTGCTGCTACCTTGGCAATCTGAGGTGAGGACACTAATAAATTCCTTCCAATGTAACACAGTGCAGTCACACTACGGGGCGCTGGGATTGCCTTGGAAAGGTTAAAGGATGCTTACAAGAAGCAGCTCCGCAGATTGTAACCGCAGAAGAAAATCTCCATAAACAAGATCCTCCCATAAGTCTAATGTTCAAGTCTAATCTTAAGGTTCAAGAGAGAATGCTTATCAAAACTATTATTTGAAACAGATAAACCAGGAGGCTGAACATGTCTTCAAAACACCACATGATTTGCACTACCTAACTTGGGAGAAAAATATTTACTTTGACTGGCTACCATGAAATCCCTACCTGCAGCACCATTGGCACCCATGGGGGCACAGGCAGGGCAGAACCATTCATCTACAGGGACTTCACTCAGAGGAGGATTAAGGCATTCCATGTGATACCTTGAGGGGAAAAAAAAAGAAAAATCAAACAATATGCTCCTTACTAAGGGAAGAGAGCATTTTACCCCTATCCAATGCTAGGTAAAGCAGACTCATTTTCTTAAGCCTGAAATGATGGTTTATGCATCTACTTCTACCAATCTGCAGAAAAACGATGCTACCTGCTGGCTATACAAGGGTCTTCAGTTCTAGATGGTATTTTCATCACTTAAGGCTCAAAGAAAATCTCAGAAAACTCAGCATTTTCCCCTCACTGTGCGGTGAATCACCTGCCATTTGAACCTGAGCTGCAAGAAATGTGCAGAGCCAAAACTGATGGTGGCAAGAGAAGTACAGAGGTGCTGGGGAGAGACAGGCAATCAGGAAACAACATCAGCTTCCTGAGAACCAACACGGTGTTAACAGTACTCATGAACATTTGAAGCAAGCTATTCTACATTTTTCTAAGTTAATCTCAACCATGGAGAGCTAGTAAAGACTGCATGTTCTTTCTCCAGGAAGTGCTTCCAAAAGTGCTAACTCTAGAAATCAAGCATATATAAAGAACTTACTTCAGGAAAAGAAGACAAAAATCAAACAAATGAAATAACAATGTATTTTTAAAAATTATAGTTACGTTGGGAGATCACAAAGTAAAATCTGAAGCAATACCCTGAGTTGAGACAGGCTTATAGAAATTCAGAAAGAACTTAAAGATGAGACTTCAGATAAGATCTATGAAACATTGTTTTGGCTTAATATTTTAAACTCAGTGTTCTGATGATACCCTTAACAATCTTTAGTGTTCCTAATTTTCTTTTTCCCAGAAGGTGAATCAGTGTATATGTGTGTAAGGACAGTGTATATGGACACAGAACACAAAGGAAAAACTAGACTTACCAGATGTCTAGTTAGCTCGCTAGAAGTAATTTTTGAAAGGTCCTTTTACATACTCATTGCTAGCATCTCTCTTTGTTCAGTGGGTAACTTTTGACATCTTCAAACTGACAATGCTGAAAAACTGATCAAGCAGCCCAAGGGCTTTAAACTCTAGCACAAAACTGTAGGGCCAAAAGTTGTGTTCAAATATATTCATGACTCTACTTAAACATTAATTTTATTAATCAAGGAGTGGGTAGAGACAGAAGTTACCAAGAGTAAGAGAATAATTTAAGAGCTGTGACGGTAAAGGAAATCTGCAACATTTCACAAAAGTCTGAACCTTAAGCACTTCTCCTGCACAGTCCTAATACCCAGTCACTTGGGACAAGTCATGCATGCTCTCCTCAAGGAGACATAAAGGATGTAAGGTTCTACCCTCCATACACCCAGATGCTGCATGGATGAGCACAAACACCTTCATCACTTGAAGGGTCATCTGTTTCATGGCATGCAGCCTTGATGAGTGCAGGACTCTCCACACATACATTGCTAAATGACCACAAAAGGATCCATCGCACCATGGGGATGGATGGCTGCACTATAACACATGGATACACAGCTGGCCACATGATGAGCCTGAAGAGAACAGCAAGGGGCAGCCTGCAAACCAGACAGTACCTGTGGAGCAAACTCTGGCCATGTGCAATCATGCAAGTGCTCCATTCATTTCAGCCTCTTACCCTGCATCGCAGCCATCGCAGAGCAGCAGGCGATCCTCACGGTCACTTCTGCCACACACCTCACAGAAGGTTGGATCATCCTCTCCATCAGCATCCTGAGTTTTTGTGTTCTCAACAGGAACCTAAATAGAACAGGGATTCACAGTTTATGCAGAACGTGGCACTTTTTAAAATCCATCGTCACACTAATGGTAGTACCTGCAGCAAAATCTACAAGTGAAGGAACCAAAACGGCTGTTACACACCAGAACCTTCACTCAGTTCATTCAGCACATCTAGGGCACGATCAAATGCCTGACAACATCTACTTAAGCTGTCTGTCAGACACCAATGACTATAGCGAACTGCATTTTAGGAATAGGCAAAACAAAAATCCACTAATAAGATCAAAAGTAGTCAAACAAAAAAAAAAGATGCCAAAAATGAGACTAAAGAGGAGAGGAAACTTTGCTGACCCCTGTATTACTTCAGTGTTAACTCTCACTTCTGTTAAAATGCAAACAATAATAAACCATCAGTTTGTGAAAACAAAGCATCAAACCCCTAAATGTCCCCTGGAAACCAACATCTTTCTGACAGCAATGACAACGCTTCAATGTTGTTTTGTGAGCAACTACCAGCACACTCAAGCAGGGCCTTTCAGGGCTCTCCTACTGCCTTGTGCCTCCCTCCCCTTAGAAACCCAACTGCTACACAGCATTCCTAGGAAGACATCATGGATGATCTACATTGTCCCTACTCAATCTAGAACAGCACTTGAAGAATGCAGGGCACTTCCCACATGTGGGCACTTTATCCAGGCAGAACACCGTTCAGTCAAATGTCCATTATACAAAACAGGCAGTTACAAAAAACATCCTTTTTCTGCCACCACAAATGATGCCACAACACAATATTGCAGGAAGTAAGATTAAGCAGGAATTAAAAAATTGCCACAGCTCTTTAAAAGGCAAATTGAATATAGGAAAGAAATAATGAATTCAGATAACAAATATTACATAAAACACCCTAAAGTGTAAACTTTGAATAACATTTTTGTGCCAAATGGCCTAGTTGTTTGCTCCAGTAAAAGGCTTACCTTTTTTAAGATTTTGCCACCAAAATGTGCCCGAATGTTAATATAATTAAAGAGGATTCGATCTACTGGACAGGAGTTTGCATTCTAGGAAAAAAAAAATTCCCAATACAGTTAATAAGTGCATCACTTTATTCAATTTTTAAAAAGAAATCTTAAATTATTAATGTAATAAGCATTAAATTGATGTAGTAGTCATTTTAACAGCTACTGATCTTGACATTTTAAGTACTTAAAACTGACTTATCTAGTTTACAAACAACATGTTCTATCAGAGAAAACATGCATTTTTAGAGAAGCATTTATTTTACTAAAGCAATTTAACTATTACTCAATTGCCAAAGCAACATGAAAGTTCTTCCAAACACTGCCTTGAAATAGCACTCATGTTTTAAGGCATTTACTTTCCTTTGGACAAATGAGCAACGAGAAATGGTTTACAAATATATTCATTAAGAGCGATTTATTTGCTTTTTAAAAAATTTAATCACCGCTGCTACTGCTGCATGCGCTCTAAGTTTTGTTGTAGTTCTCACCCTGGATTACGACTATGGGAGCTACACAGGTGGCAAGGAACTCTGACTGAAAACTGAATTCAGAGCAGGCGGCTGATTTGTCAGGATTCTTTTACATCTTTTCTATGCTTAGATGTTCAGGGTTGCAACAGATCCCAATCCAATGGTCACAATACAGAATTCAAGAAAAGATAAAGACAGATATACAGAGAAACATATATATATATATATACATCCAAGCATAGAGAAAAATTAGTATCTCAACTTTAAAAATCAAAAGAACTGTAGATGCCTACAAACACGCTTGTGACCTTACAGCTTGCAGAGAACAGAAAAAATCAGGATGGGTACAAGAAAAACAGATCTGAACTTCAAACATGAATCTTGCCAAACAGAGCAGTAACCCAAGTCTGTTTACAAAAGCTTAAGAAAGCAAATATCAATATTACAGTGTTTTGTTCTCATTACAGCACAACAACACGATCACAGGGGATAGAGCAGAGCACACCAGAAGGCCACAGGACATCACAGACAAAACAGCTCACCTTAGACCACTCCACAATGCAGTCCAAGCAGAAGTAATGGGAGCAGTTCTCAGGAGTCCCAACAGCCTGATCCCTAAATGTGTTGAGGCAAATGGGGCAGTTTTCACCCTCCTCATCAGAGGAGATGCTCACTCCATTCAAGTGTGGCTCTGATTTCAAAGAATCAGTCATTCCTTCCACAGTAGCCTCACTTTCTTCCTCCTCTTCCTCCTCTTCATCATCATCTTCACAATCTTAAGAAGTGAGAGATAAAAACCAGCTCGTGTGTGCTGCAGGGCTTCAGCAATGAGGGCACAGGGGGTGGGCAGGACAGAGTTGCAGTTCACAGAAAATTCCAAGTAAGCTTATTTTATGGGGCTGCAGGGGTCAAGTACAGCCTTCCCAGTTGAAGGCAATGATTTTTGCTGTTTTCTTGCTTTCTAAATCCCTTCACTAAAAAGGACTGGATTACTCCGGTGAAAAATAAAGCCTGATAATGTGAGTAGTCTTGCAAGAGATTAAAAGCACAGACACCAGAAAAGCAAAAGATTATCTAAAAACAAGACAGTTAAGATATGTCAGGCTACCACTGAACAATGAAGTTAAAAAATAAAGTTACAATAAAATTACTGCGTAACTTTTATTTTTCTGAGAGACATTCCACAGGAAAAGCAGCAGCAACACACTCTACTGCAGAACAGCAAATGAAACATTTCACCAGTAAAATATGATTTTGTGAGCCAAGGGATCTAAGTGCCTTAGAGACCACTTAAAGAAGCTTGGTTCTGAGTAACATTAAACACTCAGTACACATTGTCAAAAGGTATTTTTATTTTTAGTACAAAATACAAAGATGTGTAGTTTTTCCCTAAAACCGGTGAATTAAGCTGATATTTTCAAGAAGCAACAAAAAGTACCTAAAACCCTATACACTTTGAGGGAGGACTGGGGGTGGTTGTTGTTGGGCTGCATTTTTTTTTTTTTTTTTTAAATGAGAATGGGGCCCTTGTCTTTTCCACTGAATTCTCCTGTCTGGACATAACAGAGTATACTCTGAAGGATGAATTAATAAAGCTTTTTGGCACCTGGCATCAATTTTTTAGTCTGTGTTCAAACCAGTCTAACTAGTAACTTGGAAAACTGTGCTCTTGCCTTCCCAACAGGCTTTAGATCTGATAAAAATCTATTTTTGTCTATCCAAATATTAATTTGAGCTTAGCAGTTTCAGAAGTACATGTATCTCTAGAGTACGTTTTCAATAAAATTAACAATTTCAAATAACATCCACACTCCTTTTTCAAATAAAAATTAGTCTTCTTCCATCCTCCCTAGGTATTACAGAAATAATAATTTATTTCCAGAATTTCCCACCACAACATTCACTTAGAGCTCCATGCCAAAGCAAACTAACAAACATGCTTTTCATAAGTGAAAAAACAGCATGAGCCACTGCTGCAACTTCGACTTTTTTTCCTCCTCATGCTGGGGCAGAGTTCACTCCTGCTGACTACAACTCCACTGCTTTGGTTAGCAGATAGTCTTCAAACATGCAAATGCTTTAAAAGCTTAGAAATTGGGCACTATTACTTGTTTGCTTATTACTGTAGGATTTTGGCATCAGCCTGAAAGAGCAGCATCTGTGGATTTACATTTCACTCATAGTTTCTGGAGGAAGAGCTTTCATCTCGCTCTTCCTCAGTTATTAAAAAATGCCTGTTAAGGCGCATGAACAGACCTTACCTTCTAATTCTTCATCTTCACTTTCTTCCTTGTCCTCCTCACCTCCCTCTTCCTCAGTGTCATTATCTTCCTCTTCACTACCAGTATCATCTTCTGAATCCCAGCTATTTCCACCATTGCTTTCTTAAAAAGAGAAGAGAAGAGTAAGAGGAAATAGCAATTTGACGCAGACAGACAGGCAGAACAGGTACCAGAGCCCCTAATCAGGCCACTGTGGATGAAGCGAACTCCCAGATTTCTGCAGTGGTATCAAAGCTGCCCATCTGGAGAAACTCCAGGGAAGCATGCCAGGAGTCTGATATGCACGAGCTACGAAGCAAAGCAAAACAAACAAATTGTCAGGGAGAAGATGACAAATGGTCACAAATACACCTTTACCAGCCTTTTAAGGGTAAATCAACATGTTCTGTCGCCTCGAAGCAGAAAGGCGCAGGTGCAGAGGGGCCGCACTTGCCTGTTTCGCTGAGGAGCGCGAGACACTGCCTTTTGCCCTTTCCCAGAGCGGCATTCTTGTTGATCAGCTCATCCTGGCTGTCATCATCCATGGCGGGACATGGGAACCCCTGCGGGGCGCAGGCGTCGGGGGGCAGCGCAGCACCTACAGCAGCGGGGCGGGCACCGGGCCGGCACAGAGCGCCCGACGCATCTGCGGGGACCTGGGAGGGAGAAGGCGCAGTCACGTATCTGAGAACACAAAGGGCTCCAGCTAAACTGCCACCTGTAGGAATTCGTCATTATCATCAGCTCCTTTGGAACGTAGCAAAGTTACAGACACACAAACTGCTCTAAAAATAAGGAGAGCCTGAGAAACACGAATACCAAGACAACAAAAATAAGATAAAGGAGGCCATGAAGGCTGTGAACTGTAGCCAATCAAACTCCCTAAGGGACGCGTACCAACCTCACGAACAGAGCAGAGCAACCAATACCAAAATGCACGAATGCGTGAACAGCAGTCTGACAATCTGTAACTGTAACTTCATGTAAACAATTAAACGGCTTCTGCTCAGTCCTATCAGTCAGCTGTTGCTCTCTTACACGCTGCTCTCTGAGCAGTTTTCCCAGTCTCAATTCAGAGGTGGCCACAGCTATTGCTCCGTGAGGCTTCACAGCCCTGCTGAGCTGGATGAAAACAGCTCCTTGTGAAAATCAGTGCAGGTGAGAGATTCAGCTTCATCCCGGGCTCCTGGATGACAGCAAAAGGTATAACCAGAACTCCCCAATGAAAATAGCAATAGAAAACCTACAAACACTAAAACCATCCCATGAACCAGCAATTCACTGCAAAACTGAAGGGACCAGAGGCCCTGTGAACAAAGCGTAACAGGATGACAACACGTGTTTTAAATCAAAATACTCCATCTTGCCTGACTGAAAAGAAGAATAATTATGTAGTTTATTAAAAAAAGGGCCTTTCCACAGCCCTGTCATGAAATAGAGAAGTTGAAGACCCCCCAATCACTACCCCATGGAAAAACCTGATACAGTGCATATTAATGCAATCACATTAATTGCTGTGCATCAGCACAGACTGGCAGTAAAACTGACAGATACTGGGAGATGTTGCATGATCCAAATTCATAATGACAATTAAATCAGAGCTTTTAACACATTATGCTACAAAGCATTAAGGCAGACAGACCTCTGGCAAGCTTCTATAAGCAGTGGCTTCTATAAGCAGTGAAAATATATAATAGAAGCTTCTATAAGGAATGAAAATATATAATTAACAGACACTTAAAGCTAGGTGTCATACCTCAATATGAAAAAAAAAAAAAGATCCTTTTATAAGAGTGGCAAAGAAGTTTCAATCAGGTGCTGCTCTCCCACACTCCCTGCTCCCCATTACATATCTTGCATATTAAAAGATTTTTTGGAATAAAATATTATGTTTTATTCAAGTACTCTTGATCTGCACCTCTGCTTGCACACTCCCTCTTTAAGCCACATAGCACAGCTCTGCACCAGAGAGCCTTAAAAATGTAGGTTCTACTAAGCCAGACCAAACTACAAATGGAGTCTTCAGTGCTCAGGGAAAACAACAACAACAAAAAACAAAAACAACAAACTCAACAGAAAGAAGATTGAGCTTCAACAAAACTAAATTCTTGTAAAGATTTCTCCTAACTTCAGTAAGAATCTTGCCTTAAGAGAGGTTTACGTTTTCAGCTAAATTTGTGGCTGTTAACAGTAGTGTTTAAAAAACTGTTTAAAACCAATTTATGTTGGCTGAAAATATACAGACTCATCAAAAGCCAGTCACTCCACGATGCAACTGAAAAAAATATGAAGAAACACCCGGAATTTTTCAAGTTTCAGCAGAGCATATGTATGAATTATTCAAGCTGAAACTCAATTACATAACATCCTCACAAAAGCTCAGTTAGCTACAGCAATGCAAAACCTGTGGTGACGTGACAGGCAGGACACACAAGGGGAAGGACTGGCAGCACCAGTGCCCCAGCAGGGCAGTGGCAGGCACGTGTTCCATCCGTGGATTTGGACACTCTGCAGAACCTGGGCTGCTCCTCCACGGGCACCTCGTGGGAACAGAGCGGGTTCCTGCTGACCTGGCACTGCCACACCCAGCCAGCCACGGCACTCCTGAGCCACTGAGGATGACGGAGGCCAACCAAAGCCACGCCAAGTAAAAACCATGGATAAGCCTCCACTTCACTATGGCCATCACCTTCGTTTCCCTACTCTCCAGTCTTCCTTAAAGCAAAGCAATAAGCACAGGGCAGAAGAGATCTTTCTTTCAAAAAGCGATTCCTACAAGCCACAGTTCTGACCAACATACACGTCGCTGCATTTCCAAAGAGCACGCATTTCTTCACTGTAGTGGAATAAAACAACTACCCGTGATATTTTTGCCTTGCTACCCCATGGAAAGCTATCCTTTAGGCAGAGAGGCAAACAAATCAGCACTTGTGACTTGACAATCTAAACTGACATATTTATGCTGCAAATGCAAGCTTGTACTTTGCTCAGAGGCAAAACTTCGAGTTAAAGAAAATCTGGTACTGCAGCAAACAATCAAGTCTTCAAATCCCATCAGAAAAAAACCAGTCTGCTTTGTGGATAGCTGGAAACTGACAAGGAGAAACCAAGCGATGAAGCGATGAAGTCAATTTGTGATTCCTGAGCACATCATTAATATTACTTTACAAACAACCTTTTCCAAACGGGGCAGCTGCTCTCAAGAAAAAAAGAGGGAAACCATGGTTGACTATACACCTAATGATAGGGGCTCCTTCTATTTTTTAAGAACAATAAGCAGCACTTCCAAGTTGTTGGGGTTTTTTTTACAGGAGGCATTTCAAGCAAATTGCCACTGTGAAACACAAACACATTCACGATACATTTCAGAGAGCTCACCCACCTGTGCAAAAACCCCCTCTCTCCAGCACTTACCACATCAGAATTTTTCTAACCCCACTGAGCCAGAACTAGCAAATACAAAATAGATGGAAAGCATTTTTATTATTCTGTTAACCAAGATGTTTGGTTAAGGAAGGGATGGCAGTCGTTCCTGCAAGGCAAACCTTAACTCTGCATTCCCGTAACACAAAAGGCCAGACTACTTAAAAGCAACCAGTTATCTCTGAAGGCCATTTGACTCAGACAACTACAGCTACTTTTAGTTTTGGGAGCGTGAAGGATGTGCCCTTGTGGCTGTACCCAACCCCTCGCTGCTTGGTCACTTGGGACATCCCATGGTGTGCAGTACTCTCCACGCGGCCCTTCAGCTACAAGCAGCTCCCACATGCACCAATCCTCCCTTCAGCATCCCACCTTGCAAGTCTGTTCAGAGGAATTTAGGATGGAACACAGATGCAGGGTAATCTGACCAGAGATCCCTTGCCTTGTACTCTTCTCATACCACTGATGCTTCCAGCAAACCCCACTTCAGCTCCTTGGGCAGGTGCATCATCCACTCACACAGCGCATCTACCCAGTGCCTGGATTACAGCTTGCACACAAGGCTGGTTGAAGACAGGCACCGTCCTCCTCCCTAACATCCCTCTGTTTTCAAATTCCCATTTAGAGTACCCTAAACAAACATTAAACCACAGAAGTAACGAGTGCATGGCAGGTGTTCGATCACTTTACTCGCACCAGTGCTTTCCACTGCCTTAGGTTTCCTTCCCCAAGACACAACCTCAGTGAGGCCAAATGGGGCTTGCCCGCAGCGCTGTGTCCTTCTGGCAGCACAAGCCCAAGCTTTGCTATTAAGACAGATTACATTTTTACACAGAGATGCCTTAAGTCATTTTAACAGTACAATCAAAGAGCAATTACAAATACTTTCTTCAAGCTGTATTAGCAACAGGGCTTTCTGTAGGCTTCAACAACAGAGAAGATTAAGTGCTTCCTCCAGAAGAAGTGTTTATCAAACAAGCACTTCAACAAACATTTAGCTTTTTGAACTCCAGTCCGCATGCATTACCACAAATCAGTATTTTAACGTACTTTGAGTACGTTCCAGCGAGAAGGCGAGCGCAGGTTTCCAGCCATCAAGAGGAGGCACAGTCTGCAAAGGACACCGGAGCCCACAGAGCTGCTACAACAGCGAGCGCCTCTCCCAGCCACGGGCACTTTCCCTCCTAGCACCATCTCCTCCTCCACCAACTTCTTAGGTAGTTTCTACATTTTTTAGAAACAGAAGAGCGACTACAGAAGGCATTTACTTTCATCTGCTTGGGTAATGCTCTGGTTTATTCATAGGCAAAGAAAGGTTTCTCACAGAATTTTCTCACAGGGTGGTTTTGAATGCTGATCTAATTTCATGGGCCACTACCGAGCCACCATGTTCTAAAGACCTCTTATAACTAGATTTAAGCTTACTAAACTTTCAAACATATGGGCTTTCAGTTCTCATTGGCACATCTGCTTCACTGGGGAGGGGTTTTGGTTGTGTTTTTTCTTGGTTTTGTTTTTTTTTCCCCCAATCAACTAAATAATTCAGTTCTCTCCAAAAAAAAGTAATGTCACACATCAGAAGTAATTTAACTTTGTTTCCAATTTCATACCTTGCATTCAATGATAAGAAAATAAGAATTGTCAAAATCATTGTTGTACCCAGCTGGAAAAAATCTCATTGTGGTGTGACTACTGTCTGCCATCACCACATTCCAAAGGTAAATTAAGACAACTTGGCAGGGAAAGAACTCAGAATAACAAGACACTCCTACAGCCCAGAGTTGTGCACTGCCAATCTAGCATGCAGAGGGAGGTTTAAAAAAGTCCGCTAGATCTAAATTTAGACCCCTGTTTAAATTACCAAAAAAAAAAAGTAACTCTTAAATACCACTATCAGAAATGCCTATGCAATAATTTAAGTGGAAGCACCTAAGAACCTAATAGACAAGTCACAGAAAATTAATCCTGGGGTAGGTAAGGAAGTGCTTATCTGCCACCCATCCTAGCCCTGCCCTAAATTTAGCCACCCTGAATTCCAGGATGAAAACTGTCCACCAAAGCTTCCCCAGGAGCTGACACTGCACTCTTTGGGAAGTTTGTAATGCAAACAAAGCAACACACGGGCTTTGCAAAAGCACTTTGAAAGTACAGCATCTTACCCAGAGGGTCAGCTGAGCATTTTGTACCTGTGCATTCAATGCAGCAGCCAAGCTCTATGTAATTCCCAGACTCCAATTCCTTGCAGCCACTGACTCTGCCTCCAGCTGCAAATTAAACTACTCTCCAACTCTGCACATCCTCCTCTTTCTAAACAGGCTTCTTTTCCTAGGAAGAGTCACCCTTACTGGCGAGTTCCCTTTCAGCATCAGTCTTTCACATCAGTCCCGCCTGTAGCTACAGCTTCCCCTGCTGCTTATGGGCATGACTGTGGGAAAAGAACAAACCACAACAAAAACCAACAAACCCAAACAAACAAGAAAACCCAAACAAAAAGCTCACTCACTTTTATATCCTGTGCACAGCCCTACTGAGGAAGACCCACCGACCTACAGGAAAGGAAATAACACAACAGACACCCCTGAAACACACCAGCAACACACTATGTGGCAACAACCTGCAGGGAAACCAGCAAATGAAACTACAAAAATCCCACCCAGCCCGCTGGCACCAAACGTGGGGCGGCCAAGGGAAGGCACCAGCCCCTAAGCACACGTCCCTCAGGGCAAAGTTTTTAAGCCTAAACGTGGCCTTGTGATAAGCTGATACACGATTTAAAAAAAAAAAAAAAAAAAAAAAAAAAAAAAAAAAAAAAAAAAGAAGCTTGCACGCAGCTCGTCAGCCGAGCTGGCTGAAATAGCCGGTAACTTCTCCAACACCCGTGTGTGCACCACAAACAGCGGGAATGGGTGGGAAGAGGGAGAGGGGAAAGGAGAGAGGCGCGGACACAACACGCCGAAAACATTTGGGGTTTTGTTTAGTACCCTTACTATATTTATACATCTACTTAGTACACTTATTTAGGTCTTTGCCTCAGCAAAGGCGGCTGGATAGCTCCCAAGCCGAGGCGCTCCGGAGCCCGCTCGGCCCTTTTGCATCCCGCGGGACGCTAACTCGGGAATCCCGGGAGCACCGGGAACTGCCCGACTCGGGGATGCCCTCCCGCGGAGGCGTCCCCCGTCGGAAAACATCCCAATAAACCTGCTGTCATCGTTGCTGTTTATAGGAACGACACCAAAGGATCGGGACAGCCCGCCGGGCGGGGGGCGGCCGCTCCGCCAGCTCCCACGGGCCGGCCCCGCCCGCCCGCTCAGGCCCCGTCCGCCGCCCGCCCGCCCCGGGCACTCACCGAGGATCAGCGCCGGCGCTCACAGTCCGGTCAGGATCAGCGCCGGCGCTCGCTCAGATCCAGGACCCCGCGGCCGCCGCTCCCCCGGAAGCGCTGTGGAAACACTGGCGGGTCACGGGGCGGCAGCGGGCGGAACCACCGCGCGTGCGGCGGGCGGGAGGCGGGCCGAACCATGCGGGTGACGGGGGGAAAGCGGCCGCGGGGATGAACCATTGCGGAGGGGACGCGCGGGCGGTACCACTGCGGGGCCGCGGGAGGACGGGGCCGCGCCGTTCCCGCTCCGGCGGCTCCGTGAAAAAGGGTTGGCAGGGGTGACCGGCATCCCTCCGCCGGTGTCTCCGAGCTCTGTGGGAGGAAAGCGGGGCGCAAAGGCCACCGAGGCCAGCGTGGGGCTGCGCTCGCGGGTCGCTCCGTTCCGCTCCGTCGGGCGCCGTCTCTCGGGGCTGGGAGCATCCTCGCACTGCCCGGTCCGGCCCGTGCGGTCCGTGAGGACACGGATTAGTGCTAAATACCTCTCGCAGACCGCTGCGGGTTTTTTCCCCTCTAACTACTCGAGGCTGGGCCCGACCCAAATGTTCCCGTGGCGCTGGGTGAGCACACGCACGTAGAGGAGGAAGGGCTGGTTTCGCGCTGTTCCGTCAGCCGTGGGGCTCTGCCCGGGCTGTCCTCGGCTGTCCGCCGGCAAAGGGAGCGCAGCCCAGGCTCTGCTCGCGGGCGGACGTGACCCAGAGCTAACGTGCGTGTCCTCGCAGACACTCGGGGCATTGTCAAGAATCAGACAGGGGCCGGGGAGAAAACAAGGTCCGTTTCCAGAGAACACAGAGCGGAGCAAAACCAGCCTTGCTGCTGCCTGCCCGCCCGCTCGAGGCCTGAAAGAGGGGCGAAGCCGGCGGAATCGGGGCGAAATCCCTGGTGATGCCCCAGCCGGCGAGCACGCACTGCCTCGTGTTGGAAAAAGCACAAGATCTGCGCTGCAGAGGGGCAACTTCTTACTTGCAAGATAGTTCATGCAGGGTTTGCCAGCCTCCGGGGACAAGACCTGGGGGCATGTTCCCCCGCTTGGATTCCTCCCCGAGTCCATGGGCGCAGCACAGGGGCGCTGGCACTGCACCGAGGCGGGCACGGAGGGCAGCCCGTGACGCTCTCCGCCATCCGCGAGTGCAGTTCCCTGTCACTGCACACATCGTGGCTCTGGCACCGCCGCGGGCACTGAAAAACAGCTGGGAACAAAGGGAAGAGCTGCAGGGCTGGGATAAGCGGGAGCTCTCCCCGGGACAGCACCGGCCGTGTCAGCAGGACATTTCATCCCAGAGATTAAGGGCTGAGCCACGAACTCTTTTGCAGCTGGAGGGGGAGCGGCGGTTGAGGGCAAACCCACCAGCGCTGTAGTGAAGCCCCTGGGCCCAGGGCCTTGCCAGGGCAATGGTTACCAGCCTGTGAGCCGAGCAGGCCCTGCTCCATGCTGGATGCTTTAACACAGCATCAGGGAGGTCCCAGCAACATCCAGAGCTTGGCTGTGCCGGCAACCAGCTGTACAAGCACTGCTTCAAAACACGCTCCTTCCCTGTGTGCTTACAGTCAGCAGAAGGAGATATATATATATATATATATATATACACACACACATAGCCTGGACTGGAAGAAAAGGGACTTGGTGGAGCCCAGGAGCCAACAGCACGTGTGTCCTGTACCTTGTAGAGCAGCTGGCAGAAGCAGCAGTGCTGGCAGGGAGGCGTCAGGGCAGTATCCAGCCATGTTACTCCCCACAAAAATACCCGTTTTTAAAAAAAACAGTATTTTCCATGGCTGTGCCTTCTTTTGTGTTGGCTCACGCAGGGAGGGTGGAGGAGTCGGTGTGCTCCGCAGAAGATTTCTCTCAAATCTAGGCACCAGCCCTTTGCTGGGGAGGATGTAAAATACGTGACTTTTCCCCTTCGGCTGCTGGGTGAAAACAAAGCCCCCCCACATAGCATGCACACAAAATGACAACAGAGACAGCCTGTCATTGTGAGAGCTGTCACGCAGAAGAGGGGCTGTTCCCCCATCCCCCCTCCACACCGGCAGTGGGAGAGCAGAGCCACGGATGAGTGTTAAAGCGCTCCAGAGAAACACGTAAGGAATCCTTTCGATGGGGAATTACCACCAGCTATCAGGGAGCTCACCCTGGGCTTTGCTTCCAAATCTTGCTCCGTATTGCAAACCACCCGTCGGAGCCGGGACAGCTGATGCCAAAGAAGTTTTCACAAGGGATGCAGAGCCCGTGCCTTTTGCCGGACAGCATGCGTTCAGTTCACCAGGATGAGGCGTGTGGCTGCTGTTTGGTCAGCGGCCACATCCGCACCCGAAGTGTTTTTTCTTGCCCAACAGCAGTATGAATGAAGCAGGGGGTCACAACAAGCGTGCCCGTTCCCCCAGACGCACTCTAGTTTCCGATGTGATCGAGGAGGGCGTGTGTGTGACTTCGGGCAGATGGGAGCCAGCCTGCAGACTCGACGCCTGGCTCTCTGAGTCTCCAAACAAGGCTTTTCCCACTACGGGACAGCGCTGTGCCCATCCATAAAGCACTGTCTCTGGCGCTTGGCAAATCCTCCTTGAGGTGCACTAAAATTTTCAGCATTCCAGCCGTTTGCTTGGCTGCGGCTTGTAGGGTGATGGGCGGGAGCTCGCTCGCCCCATGAGAAGGCGAGCGCAGTCATACTGAGGACGTACAGAAAACCTGCAACTGCACGTCCCTGCTTTTTGGGGGAAGTTGCTGGAAGCAGACTCCCGGGGCCGAGGGACCACCTCCACCCCGGCACTGCGAGGGGCGCTCGGGTTCGCCACACGCCCAACCCAGTACAGAACAACGGAGAGGGGAAAACATACAGAAAAATGAATGCTGCACCGTGAGATTTGATGCAGCGAAGGGAGAGGGGGCAGCGGCGGGGGCGGTCGGGGACACCCCGACTCTCCCCCCGCCCCCTCGCCCCGTCCCTCCCGCACCGCCTACGTGCGCCCCGACACTGCCCTGATGGCACGGCCCCGGCGGGCCGTACCATGGGCCGGGCTCCGGCGGGGGCGGGAAGGGGACGGAGGGGAAAGGGGGAGACGAGTGGCGGGGCCACGGGGGCGCAGCGGGGAAGGGGCTCCTCCCGGGCGGAGGCGACAGGGCAGGGGGACGCCGCCGGCGGCTAACCGGCCCGAGCGGGGCGGCGGGGGCGGGGAGGGCGGGGGTCGGCGGGGCGGGGTGAGCGGGAGGCGGGCGGCGGCTCAACAGGTACAAATGGTTCCTCCCCGCAGCAGCAGCGACGTGCAGAAGCGAACGCGCCGCGCCCGCCGCTGTCACCGCCGGGGGGGCGGGGGGGGCCGCCTGCCCGCCAGGCCCCGCCCCGCCGCGGCGGTCGGTGGGCGGTGGCGGAGCCGCCATTGGCTGCAGCGGCGCGGGGGCGGGGCTGGCGGCCCGGCGCGCGGCGCCGCTATTGGCTGGAGAGGCGCGGGGGGCGGGGCGAGGGGCCGCGGCGCGCGGCGTGGGCCGGGCCGGGGCAGAGCGAGAAGTTGGCGGCGGCGGCGGCGGCGGGAGCGCAGGTGAGCGGCGGCCGCGCCGGGGAGGGATCCCCCGTTCCGGAGCCGCGGGGGGCCGCCGGCCCCGGAGCCTCATGGGCCAGCCCGGCCCGGGAGTGGGAACGCGGGGCTGCAGCCCCGGGCGCTGCGGAGCCCGGGTACGGCGCGGCTGCCCCCTCCCGCGCCCCATCCTTCGCGCTGCCCGGTGTCTCCGTGCTGCAGGCGGGCCCCGCCGCCCCCCCGTCACCCTCCAGGAGCAGGTGAGCCACTGACTAACGCACATTGTGCTCTCGGCGACTCCACTGTGCGTGTGACAGCGGCTAACCTGCTCCTCGGACATCACTGTGCGGCCGCCTCGCCTCCCCGGACCCGCGCCTCGAAGCCTCGACGCCGTCTTGCCCTCTCGGCCAGCCAGGTGAGGGACTGCGGCGTGCCAAGGAGCCGGCTCCCCCATCCGTCGCCGCTGTCCTGCCTCCAGCGGTTCCCCGTCCTCGGCTCTGCGGACCCCCGATGCGCTGCCGGGAGTGCCCCAGGATGGGCCGCACTTGCACAGGGGAGCGCGAAAAGATTGAGCGCTTCCTGCAGCGAGGCTCGGTGTGTCCGGAGGGAGCGGAGATGGAGGGAACGGGCCGTGTTGGCATGTGGGTGCGAATAGTTGATGGTAAAGTTGTTCAGGAGGGATGGCGTGCCCCCCTCTCTGTTCTCTCGCTCTTCTCCAAAGTAAAGAAGTGCTAGCGGACTCTGTACCAAGTTAGGGACGCATCATCCCGGCCGGTGACGTCTTGATACCCGGTCAGTGACTAACTGAACTGCTATTGCCAAGGGTGTGTTAATAGAAGAAACTCTGCCTCGTATTGCCCTGGATGAGTCACATTTAAAGAGAGACTCTCTAGTCTGTTGAAGGAAAAGCAGAAACGAGCCTTACTTTCCTTTTTTGTTGCTGTTTTTTTTTTTTTTTTTTCCCCCACCCTTCACCTTTGCTCGCTATTTTCTTCTTCTTGTGCCAGGGCTCTATTGGTGCCTTGCCCTGGTTGGGCAGAGCTGCCTTGCCCAATGTGCTGTGATGTCACGCAGAGGACTCTGACTTCATGGCCCCAAGGAACAGGAAGGCGAGCCAGGCAGGGACTTTTCCAGCCACCCAGAGTGGCTGTCACTAAAATCTAAGGAAGTGACGAAGCAGATGGCTTCTCCTACAAAGTTATCTCTTGTGATGTTTCAGCTGGTGAAGCAGCTGGATAGTTAGGCATATTTTCTGAAGAGCAGCACAGCTTCATTGTCAGCTGAAATACCTAATAATCAGCTAGGATTCACCAGGCTCCTGAGGCTCCCTGAAAGGGCTCAGGTATTCCCCCTACTCCTGGGGCTGCTCTCATATAGCCCTGGGCTGTTGGAAAGGCTTGATCTGAAGGAATGGGCAGTACTCTGGTCAGTAAGTTGCAAGGAAGGCAGAGCAAGGTCCTCTGTTGGTAAAGTGTCTCTCTGAGAAGTTTTGTCTGTCCCTATTTCTCTTTCATGCTCTTGTCATTTCTGTCTTTGGGTCACAGATTAACATCTGCTCTTCACCAGAAACCTCAGCTCTCTCTGTGCTCTGTGTTTCTGTAGTGCTCAAACACTCTGGGAAAATAGGAAAACCAACTGAATTTACCCAAGATGCTTTCATGTTTGTTCAGAAGCTGAATGGGCCTTTTTTGGGGGGGGGCGGGGGCAGGGCTCAGACAAGTTCACAGCTGTCTCAGCCCCGGATCGCTTTTTTTCTTCCCTAGCTGCACCTACAGCATCTTCCCACTGCTGGTCCCGAGCAGGCAGGAGCACAGTGTAGCCACGCGGAGAGAGGGAAGCCTGGTGCAAAATCCTCCCCAGTACAAGTGTGTCTGAGAGCTGAAACAGAAGGCCGCAGTCCCCTGCCACCCCATTTTAATGGTGGCCATGCATATGACAAACCTGTGTCTGAAAATGAAGGTGCTTTGTTTCTCTTTGAATAAACAGCTCTGCGTTTGGCACTGTGCTGGCTGATGACTTAACCCCGGGGGATGCCGCCGGCAGAAGCAGCTCCGCAGGTCGTCCGGCAAGACCTGTCCCAGTTCCCATCAGCAGCACTGTGGTAGGAATGCCTCCGACTTCATGCTACCAATGGAACCATCCTGTTCAGCTCCTGTAAGCAAAAGGAAGGGGTTGAAGTGAAGTTTGTTTGGTTTTGCCTTTTTTGTGTGTGTCTCCAGTACGGGGAGAGCGTACAGCTCAATTTCTGTTTTTAGCATTCTTGTGGCATGATTCAAAACTGACCTGCTGCGCTGTCACCTGAAGTCTTCAATAAATGTACGAAACCAGTGTTTGAGTGCTGATTACTGTAATCCAGGGCTTCAGACCAGGTGAAGAGGAAAGCTGTGCCTTCTCAGTGATGTGTCTGATTGCACTGCATGCCTGGTTCCTCCCATCTTTTACTTTGTCTCTGTGCCCGGTGAAGGTGGCTTGAAAAGGAGAGCAAAAGGGTGCAATACAGTTGTCCCTCAAGCAGAAAGCCCAGCATCAGCCCTTCTGTCCTGGCCTAGCCCCAGGGTGCTCCTGAGTGATGAGAAAATACACCAGGGCTGCAATGTCCCTTGATTTCGTGTTTTTCAGTAGCTAATAAACAGATTTGTAAGATGGCACTTAGCTTGGTTAGAAGAGTAGTTGCATGCATGTGAGATTTTTGGTGAGAGGCAAGGAAGTACCCTACAGGAGGGGAAGATGTTGAATTTCAGGCCTGTTGAGCTGAAGGGACTCTTTGTGCTCCTCAAAGATTTTGTTCTCATTTCAGCTGTTTATCGAGGGAAGGGAACAGGCTTTACCCTTCAAGCACCATGCTAAGAAGTGCCTGTTGTGTCCTGTCCATAACATGTCCCAGTGTCAGGTGAGCCTCACCGAAGGAGCAAGCTGCCGTATGAGGAACAGAAGGAGTACATGAATTGTTTAAGAGGAAGTCAGTTAGTTAAATGCAAGTGGGGACTTATATAATACATCCAAAAAAAAAAAAAAAAAAGATTTCTGCTGGCAGGAGGTTCCATTGGGAGAGAAACTTGCTCATCCATAAACAAGAAAATTTCCCAGCCTCCTCTAGTGCTTTATGGTTTCGGGTTTTTTTTCTTTTTTCCAGGGCAAGGTAGCATGCAGTCAGTCTGCACTCTGAGATGGAGAAAGAAAAATCATCATAGGAGAGCAGACAATGCTCCCTGCATGGACACACACGCCAGTTCAAACAGCTCTTCTTCATCTGCAGTGAGCTACGCTGGTAGGAACTGTGCAGCCAGGAGCAAGCAGCAGAGCATCTGTACACCACTTGGGGAGCAAAACCAACAGGCATTTTCTCCTCCAGACATTCACACCTTTCCTTATGTAACTGGTGCTGAAGTGTGTGCTTTAAAAGCTGCTTGCCAAATCCAGGGGCTGGGAGGCAGTACAAATGCTTCTAGCACTCTAGATGAAACTGAGGGGGAAAAAAAAAATCCAAACCCAAACACTCAGGAACTCATGCAAATACGTAACTACAGCTTGGGGATGGTTCAAGTGTCTGCAGCAGTGTTGCCCCGAAGAAACTGCACTGGCCTGGGGCAGTGCTGGCACCCACAACACCATCTGATGAGAATGGTGAGGAGCTGACAGTCCAGGATAGAGGGGCAAGGAGCTGGGGGGCCATTTTTATTATAAAATATTAAAAAAAAAACCCAAACAAAAAAACTTAAAAAAAAAAAAAAAAATCAGGTGGCGCAGCCAGGAAAAGGGTGCCAGGGAGGCTAGAGGTGGCTGAAATACTCTTCTGAATGGTGCCTTGTGCTGACAGAACCTGCAGATTTATTAAAAAAACCAAAAACCAACAAATCAAAAAACAAACAGGAAAGCAGGGCTGCTCACCAGTAAAAAATGGGTATACAATTTGCTTTGTGATTTTTGGGTGGCATTAGGGCGAGCCAGGAGAAGCATCCGAGGAGAGAGAAGCTCTGAAATCCATTCTTGCCTGCTCCAGGGAAGGAAGAAGCTGCCCACAGCGCCTGAGGGACACGGGGACACGAGTCCCTGCGCAGCCAGGCACAGCATCCTCGAGCCACCCTGCACGCTTGGATCCCTGCCTTGCCCACGAGCCAGTTCCCTCTCCAGTACGCGCCGTACGCGCCGATTTTGGTTGGTTTTTTAAGGGCAAAACCAATAATTTATTTGCTTTGTTTTAATCTCATAACAATGGGTAATGGTAATTTCTTCCTACTACTCTGTAGTGGCCTAGAAAAGGACAGCATCATCTCCACTGTAGCAAGAAGGCTTGTCCCAGGGCATGAAATTTTAATTAGGAACAATCACGCAGCCTTGAAACGGGAATTACGAGCAGCGAAAAAGTCAAACCATCAATAAAATATTCAATGGCAGAAATGTATTATTGACACAGACTTTAGAGCAGATAAAAGCGGGAAGGAGGGGGAGCGGGTACTGAGCCTCGCCGCGTTAAATAACAGGCGGGGCCCCGCGCGCTCGCCCGGCCAGCGCAGGCCCCCCGAGCCCGCAGGAATATGGGTCACCCTGGGCTGGGGAGCTCCTGAGGTAACTAACACATGAGTTTGATTACCACCTCTCCCCCACGTGCCCCACAGCAGGGACAGAGGTGTTAATCAGAGTAATTTATTACCTCGTGAAACTGCTGCTGGCCTAGGCAGCAGCTGGGTGAGGGATTGGAGGACACAAAATGAAGAAAATCTGCAAAGAGCCACAGTCTCGAGCTGAGAACAGTTAACCCCTGATCAGGGCACTCCCGCTAATCCCATGCCCGGTTATCAGACCTCAGTGGGGGACACAGGCGAGTTACTGTGTATCCCACCCATGCAACAGTTCCAAATCCCGCATGCCAGCCAAGGGCCATCAGCTGAAGGGCCGAATCTGCTGTGATACTTATATTTTAAATCCTTGTTTTCTACGCCCTCCCACACCTCCTTCCAGGAAAGACTGGTGCTGGTTTGGCCTCTTATGATTATGACTGAATTATGACCGAACCTGCAAAACCAATAAATAATATATAAGTGTAACAGAGGGGAAAAAAATCCCCCCACAGACATTCAAATTCATTTTCTGCCCCCATTTGGAAGTACCAGAAGTGATGACCCTTTTCTTTTTATTCCTGTTTATTTTGCAGAAGGCAAGGCTACAAATGCAGCCCCAAAAAAGAAAGATCCAGTTTTAAACCTGCAGAGGTCAGTTTTCTGGGACATGCAGAGGATGTCCCATAACACACTGAAATCTGGCTATGCCCAAGGCAAGTGGGTTTTCTAAACCTGCTTCCCCCCCACCCCCACCAAGCAGCATTGAAATGCTCTTCACAATGTCCACCACCCAGTTCTTAGCAAGGCAGAATCTTTAAAACCAAGAGTCAAAAAAAAAGAGAAGACACAAAGCCCCAAAAAAGCAAACAAGCAGGGCAGAAACTAAATGCAGGTGCATGGAACAAATACGCTTTTAACTAATTTTCCTTGAGGTACATGATTTAAGGAGGAGGCTGAGGGGGAGCTTGAAAAACAACCCACCCCAAAAACCCTCAAAGCCCCAGTTCAAAAAAGGCAACTTTGAAACTGCATCACGCCAGTGTGGCAGCTCTCCAGTCGTAACCTAAGACACAGCAGTACCAGTGGATCGCCCAACAAAGCAAACTTTAATCCTTAATATTACTTGATCAGCCTGCTGGGCTGTGGTGGCACCTTGAAAACCAGCTTTGAGAGGAGATGTCCCCAGGGACCAGAGCCCAGCAGAAGCTCAGGGGAGATGGTGATGGACAGCAAGAGATGACATTCCTGGCTGCTGTTATCCAGGTGCAGACAAAGGGGCATAGAAGAAAATGGGAAATTTCCCCTTACCTGCTCCTGTCTGCAGCTGAGTGCCACCCCCTTTGCCTCCTGTCCTAAAATGCTCCGAGCTGCTGCTGTGCATTATTAAAATGTTGCCATGTTTCATCCCAGAGATGGCCACATCTCACCGGAGACAAGCTGCATCCCCTGGTCATAAAGCACTTCATGATTAAAAAAAAAAAAAGAGGGAAAAAAAAAAAAAAAAAAGAAGGAAAGAGCACTGTGTGAGTAAGATTCAGTCAGTTATAAAATACTCACAGCTTTAATGCAGCAAATAGAAAGAGATGGCTTGGAAAAGGAAGAGGCAGCTGTGGGGTGCACAAACTGCTTGGACGCATCCATCAGGCACCAAAGCAGGCACGGCTCACCCTGGCCACAACAGCACGCTCACACTCTCTTTGCTCAAATCCTTTCCCAAAGATTTATTGAAAATTGGATCTGCGGCGCACAGGATTTACATTCACATGGGGGCAGAGGGGTTTTACGGTGAACGCTGTGCCCCAGCCATGTTTTTCGCATACAACACGTTGAAAACAGGCTCGGGGATCTCCCATACAGACTCATCCCCTCCCCAAACCACTTTGGTTTTGCAATTAAGATACAAGGTGATCCACTGGGACAAATGAACAAAATGGTAACTACTGGCCATCAAGTTAAAAAAAAATAAAAAATTAAAATATCAGGGAAATGTCACCAGGAGTATTTTGGTCCTGTTCCCCACTCACACCACCACCGGGGAAGGGCTCATTCTGCAATTTTTTACTTTAAAAATAAGTTGAAAGATTAAATGAATTTAAGAAAAACATGCTCCCGCTGTGTGCTTCCTTGAAGTATGGTCCGTGGCACCACGGAAAGTGCGTTTCTCCTACAGGTTTCTTATAATATACATAAAAAAGAGGGGCCAGAAATTTGTATTAAAGCTGCTTTTGGGCCTCTCCTGCCACCAGTGGAGAGGCTGTTTGTCATGGCCTCACTTGCTGTGACAAGTTGCTGTAAAATCTGTTAACTTGCTCCATCCAGGTGAACTTCCACGCAGGTCTCCACCGCAGCTTCACCCCCCTAGTCAAAGGAACAAGGACTTTTCCAAATGCACGATGGGTCTCTTGAGGAGGCTATGCAGAATGGGTGCACTGCTGCTTTCTGTTCAATATAGAAACTTAAAAAATATATAGAAGGGAGTCGCTTTTGTCCTCAGGGGAAGAGGGTTGCTTTGCGTCATCAGTCTCTAGTTTTACTTTACAGTCTGTAAAAATATTCTGTCTGGCCATCCACATCCATTCACAATATAAAGCAGTAAAAAAAAATATAAAATATATATATAATATGGTTTATTTATACAGTTACACTTTGAAGATTGATCCTCAGTCAATTTATACAATAAGATTGATCCTCCACTGCCTGGGCCCTTCTACCTCCAGATGCTCTGCCTGGTTGATACAACTGCAAGACAAGAGAAAAAAACCACCTGAGCGATCCCACCATGGTGGGCGAGCACTTGTAAAAAGGGGAGCAGGAAACAGGATGTACATGAGCACAAAGCCTGGAGCAGGAGATGGGAATGCGGTTGCTGCAGTGTCCTGAAGGATGGGGGTGGATGCATTCGGCTGCGAGGAGGATGGCAGTAGGGTTTTGCTGAGGAAAAGCTGGCATGGGTGGGAGTAGGATGCCAGGGTGGGGGCAGCATCACCTCAGCAGGTGGGTGTCCCTACCACAGCTCTCTTTTGCTGCACCCAAAAAACAGGTGCAAGATGACAAAAGAGTCACAGGAGGTAGAAAGGGTTTTCGTATGAAACTGGTCACTAAGATGGAGCAAAAGCAGCTCCTGTGAAAGACAGAAGACAAGTTCTCCCCATCCTAACTGAGCAAGGTCTTAACCCCTGGGGGATACAGAGCGGCAGGAGAGGGGACGAGAACCATCCTGCACAGCTCCTGACAGGGCAGAGAGCCAGGCTGCCAGAGTGTGAGCCCCTGGCAGCAGAGCAGAGACTGCCGGAGTGTGAGCTTTGTGCTTCCTAATGGCATCTATAAATAGCTCTGGCCTCCCACCACCAGCACACGCTTGCTCTCTGCAGCCCATTTTGGGCAGCAAAAGCCTCTCCCCTCTTCCCACCCATCCTCTGCAGACTGGCTCTTGCTCCCAGGGCACCACTGGACATACACACCCTCGGGGTTCAGGCTGGACACCAGGGGCTCCGGCAGGGTCCTGGGATGGCCGAGGAGCTGCTTGGTGCTGACCTGGGGAGGTGAGTCGGTACCAACGGTGGGAGAAAAACCTAAAGGATGGGAAAAACATCTGGCTCAGGCAGGGCTCGAGCCTCCCACGCTCGCTGGGCACAGCCGCTGCAGTGCCGCAGGGCGGTCACGTCACCCGCTCCAGGTGCTCCAGAGGGGAAATGACCAGGTCCCTTTCCATGAGAACCCTCTGCCACCTCCTCTCATGCCTGTGAGGATGCAGATGGGGCCCTGTGCACCACCCGTCCCTCACCAAACACAGAAAGGTCATTCGCGGCCAGAGCGTGTCCCCACCAGCCCACAGCCCCCGGGGACTAACGCTGGCCTTCAGCCACCTGCCTTTTGCTGCAGCCCTGTGGTGACATGAGCAAGGCTGCAAAGAAAAGCTCCCTGAAGCCACCTCGGCCCCAAAAGTAGGACTCCTGTGCACGTCTGTGAGCAGCTCCCAGGCTTCAATACGGAGGAGGAAGGAGCCCCAGGGCTGACAAATCTCTGAAACCCCCTGGAGTGGTGAGCGACTGCCATGTCAGCACACAAACCCCCACCTGCCTAACCTCAGTGCCCAGGGGAGAACCGGTCAGCTTTGGGGCTGACCCCTCGGAGAAGGAGGCAGGGAGCGGGCAGGGGTCCCGCGGAGCAGCCCCCGCGGCCGAGCCAGCGTGCTGACCTCCGTTTCTCCGGTAGGCTGGCAGCTCACACGGGCTCGGCTCCGGCTGGGCGTCCTCCTCGGACCTGGCCTGCAGGACGGTCACCGTGGCCCCCGTCTGCTGAATAAACTGCTGCAAATTACACTGCCTCAGCTCCTTATTTAACTCCTCCAGCTCTTGGGTCTGGGCCTGCAAAACACACACCGAGGGGGGAACAGGGTGAGCCGCATGTTCCCCCCGTGCCCCAAGCCAGCTGGCAATCACCCCTGGGGCTGCTCCCCTGCTGGGGCTCACCCTGCCGGTGCCAGCAGAGGGGACCTCAGGGGTACCGTGGCTCAGCTGCCCCTCTCTGAGGGCCTGCAGGAAGGGAGGTGCCCAGGCAACAGGACGAGGAAGGCGCTCGTTTGGGAACAGCCTTGCTTTGCTGCATCTCCACAAGAGGGTGCGAGCAGCCACGGAACGGCAGCCGCCGTGCTGGGAGACGCCAAATGCAAATGAGATGCTCAAAGAAAGATGCTGAAAGCATGGACAGCCTGGGGAAGGCCCGGCTGGATAAAAGCCTCCTCGTTTTGTTCCACCGAAGAGGACACGGTGGGTGGAAGGCAGGAATCACGCAGCCTCTTGACCCCTGATGCTGGGAGGCTGCAACAGGAGAACCGGGGGGCCATCACAGCTCATCTGCAGAGCTGCCATCTCCACACTGCACAGCCCCCCACCATGAGCCCAAGCCCTGCATGGTTAAAAGTCTTTGTGCACAGGCACCACGGGGACCTGCCTATGCCCTGTATGACTCCTTTATCCAAGACATCAACCCTTGTGCCAATGCTACCAACTCCACACGTGCACCACTTGCTCCAGCACCATTGTCTATGCTGGAGCAGAGTGATGCTGTGCTCCTGGTGCACCAGTCAGAAGGAGCATTAGCCCAGATGTAGCTTGCATGGAGAGCAGTGGGTGTGGGACCCTGTGCTAGTGGGGCAAGAGTGGTGGTGTGGTGAACACTGCTGCTGAGAGCTATGCACCCAGCCCCAAGTTACTGGAGTAACCCCATTCAACCCATTGGTCTAATGTCTCTGGAAAGCTGGTCCCACCCCCTCCTGAAGGTCTTATCACCCCCATGGGGTGGCTCAACCCAGTCCTATCTACCTGCAGGTTCTTTTCAGCTTCCTCCAGGGCCTTCTCCACGCTGGCCAGGTTGCACTCCAGCTGGGTGCCTTGCTTGACCTTGGCCTCCAGGTCCCTTTTCATTTTGGTGGCCATGTCCTCCAGCTCTATGGGGCTGGGCATAGAGATCTCCTTTCCCCTCTTGGCCCTCTCGGCCATCTCCCATTGGATCTCCTCCTGCAGGGCTTCAGTCCGGACACTCAGCTCGTAGATCCTCTGGGTGTACTCCTCCAGGCTGGCCCGCAGGCTCCTAACCCGCTCCTGCCGCTCTCGCTCGCACTCCTTTTCCAGCCGGAGCTCACTCTGCCAAAACTCCTCCTCACCCAGCTCCGTCTCATTCCTCCGCACCAGTTGCTCCAGATAGAGGATCTCATTCTCCTGGCCGGCAAGCCGGCTGCGCTCCCAGAGCCGTAGGTCCATTTCTAGGGTGTCCCCGTGGGCCTCCAAGGAATGCAGCTGCTCCTGCTGCTGCAGCACTCTCCTAAAAAGCTCCTCCTTGGAGGGCTGGATAACACCACCACCCTCCAAGTCTAGCCCGTCCCGTGTTTGGTGCCTCCATCGGCCCACGGCGAACAGCTCGCCGGAGCCTGTAGGACCCAGGTTGAAGGTCATGGATTTTTTTGGCTCCCTGGAGCGGGGTCCATCTATGCCGGCGAGCCTGGGCTTGATGGGCAAGCTGGCCCGGATGAACGTCCTCTCGGGAGCTTGGGGAGCGCCCTCCGAGGAGGGCCGCTCGGCCATGCTGGGGCCCGTCCGCCGCAGGATGAACTGCACGTCGTTGGCATACTGCCCACACTTGGCCAGCGACTCCAGGGGACACTCCAGCGGCAGCAGCTGCCGCTCCTTCTCCCGCAGCTTCTGCACCAGCACATAGCGGCCCGTCTGACCTGCCGGTGGGGGGGAGAACATCAGATTGGGAAAGCAGAGACCAGCGGGGGCGTGCCGAGGCTGCTGCCCCACCGGCGGTGCCAGGGGCATCCCCACCACCGCAGAGCAAGGCTCCACCCACCCAAGGACTCCTTCTCCCAGGCAGAACCTGCAGATGGGACATCCCCCCAGCAGATGGAGATGGCTCACCAATGGCCCGCGCCAGGGCGATGACCACTTCTTGGCAGGTGGTTTGCTCCGAGACTCCACACACGACCCTCTGGATCCCATCCACCCAGACCTTCAGCTCCATCCCCACGGCTGCCGGGCCTCAGGTGCTCTGGGTCATTGCAGGACAGGCTGCCTGTGGGGAGAAAATAAACCGGGTTTCCATCCCAAGCCACTGACAAGGAAGATACTTTAAAAGCGGTGCCATTAAATCACCATCTCGTTGGATTAATCCTAGACCAAGGATTTGTTCGTTGCCACCCTGTGCACAGATTACATTTTTGCTGATGCTATTAAACACTGATATTCACCTGCTAAGAATTTTTTTTTCCTCCCATGTCTGGACAGTGGGTCCAAATCTTCCCAAGGTGGGAAATGATGAGGTTTGTGTGCCTTTGTGGCGCTCAAAAGATGCCCAGGTTATTTCTGCTGTGAACACAGATTTTTAATAGGTTTCCTGGACTTTCACTGCAATTTCACTGAAAATTTGACAGAGTGGCACTGGGGGACTTTCTAAACAACATTAGAAATGGTAGATGAACTGCTAGCTGCCCGCTTCTGCAATGATATAGATGGAAGATGCAGATAATACACATTTTAATCTTTTCATATTTATATCCAACTCAATTTATCAGACAGAGATGAAGAAATTTAAAAAAAGCCTCTTTCTGCACAAAAGCATGACCTAAGGTAGGGTTTGGGAGGGGTAGCCAGGCATAAACACCCACGACAAAGCCCAGGCTCTGACACCGGGGCCCAGCTCAACTCCCATCCAGTGGTTTCTACTACCTCAAAACAACACCTGTTAGCCTGGGCACACCCAACTCCTGTCTATTCCAGCAGCTCAACAACCGCAACTGTCATAAATTAAAAAAAAAAAAAAAAAAAAAAAAAAAAAAAAAAAAAAAAAAAAAAAAAAAAAAAAAAAAAAAAAAAAGCACAATAAAGAACTCAAATATTTGAGCTTACACTATTTTTAAACACTTTGCAAAGATGTATCTATCTTCCCCACTATAACACTGGCTTCAACAGTATCCGTCTTGTCTGAAAGCCCTGGGTGGAGTAACATACACGAAATTTTCAGGCCCTCCATCCAGGGGGTCACAAACTGCTTTTCCAGCCTCACCTGGCTAGTTGCAGCCCCTCCCTCTGCTCCAGTTATCCCGAGTTTGCAGCCAGGCTGTGAGAAAGCTTGACCTTAGGTTAAACTCCACTTCTCCATTATTTTTTTGTTGCCTACTTGAGTAATCAAAGGGAGGGCTTGAAGGCCCCTGTCTCCCGTGATGAGGAATTTTAATCACGGTGTGAGAAAGGCAAGGAGAAACCAGGGAAGTCATGGCTTGGTGAGGACGTTCTGCGCAGGTGCTGGGTTCCTGCTGGTGCCACCTCCCTGCCCACCTCCAAAGCATGGGCGCAGAGCAGCCGTCACAAATACCTCAACGCTGAGCTCATGTTTGCCTTGGCTGAGCAACCGGGGAAAACGGTGGGGTTGAAGGACACCTCGGGTTCGGCCCACCTCCCTGAAAGCCCCAAACCATTAAAATTTGCAAGATATAAATTTAAAGCTATAAGGTATAAGGATATAACTTTTGGCACCACTCCCCAATCCTGTGTATTCAAGGCTGCAAGTGTCCCCTGGCGTGGAGCAAAGTCCAGGTGCCACTGTGGCACCACCCAACTCACCCTGAAACCAGTTGTTCACCACCCCCAAGCTTCCCCTCGGCAGCACCCTAACACCAAAACTGGAGTGCAACACATCCCACAGAGCGCTTCCTATCGTCCCCTCTTCCCCGGCCAGGGACCAGGCCAGTCTCAAATCCGGCTTCTTGTGCCACGAGCCAGTAAGGGGCCAGCAGCTTAAGAATAAACCAGAAAAATAACCCAGCTTGTTGAGCCGCACCCGACAGTCTCACCTTGCTGGCAAAATCCAGCGTCTGCCGAGCGCTGTGGGAGCAGGATGGCTGCCGGCACACGGCCCCCGGCACCTGTCCCGCTTCAAACCAGGCACCAATCTCCGGCTCCGCCTCGGCCGGCGTTCCGGGCAATCATTTACCAGCAGCCCAACACGCGGCACACCGCTGCCAAAAAGCTGGGAGAGAGGCAGCCGGCTTGGCTCCTCATGTAAGAGAAACCCCCCAACCACATTCTCCAGCACCCCCAAAACCAATGGATTTTATTGCAAGGATCCTTAGATCCTTGCAAGCACAAGGGATCCCTTGCTGTAACCTCTGGGGGTTTGGGGACTTGTCTCCAGCTTGCTGCCAGATCCAGGATGTTGTGTGTCCCCTTGGAGAGGGCTGGGGGCTACTCCCTTCTCTGCCTGCCCTCTGGGGAGGGTCAGCTCCCACTCAAAACCAGCCTCGCTGCCCCTCTTCCCCCAAATCCCTGGCCTCACGAGGGAACTGACAGGATGAAGGCTCATCCTTATCTGAGGGGGACCAGCAATGCTCCCCGAACCCTCAGTTCCTGCTTGGGAGGGACATCTCAGGCTGCACTCAGCATCTCATCCCCAATACTCCACCATGACAGCATCACCCTAGTTAAAAACAAACACTCTAAAACCCCACCAGAAAATAAACCTAAAAACATTCACCTTACCCCAAGCATCACCTTTGCTGCAACCCACTCAGTTCTTTACCATCACTCAAAACCACAGCAGCTGGGGGTGTCTCATTGCCCCACTTGCAAACAGACCCCCCTCTTAATGAGTTCCTCTGCATTAATAGTGGATACCTTTGTTACACCACCAGGTAGGAGAAATAATGGGCTTTTTTTTGGGCAAGAATTCTTTTCTTCTCAGCAGAGGGCAGGTTTCCAGCTGCCTCTATTTGTACTTGCCCCAGGAGGTCGCTTTGATCACGAACCAGCAGTGCAGGCAGCTGCCAGGCCCTGCCCCAAAACAGCACCAGGGGAGCCAGCAGGTGGCTGTGGGTGCCAGGACACATGATGGCTGCTCCCAAAGGCCACTCATTTTATTCTTACCCCTCCCCACAACCAAATAATTTTTATTGGAAGCAGATTAACAAAATGACTAATTTTCTGTTCCCTTTCCCCATGTGATGGGTCCTAAAATTGAGGGTAGAAATGATTCATACCATGATTTCAAAAGATTTCCTAATTGAAAGTCAGAATTTCAAATGCTGACACTAAAAAAAAAAATAATTTTTTAAATTAAAAATCTCAGATCATGCAGCTTTATTTTGATTCTTGGCACTGCTGTTTCCCTCTCTGAAGCTGTCAGGCTGAAGGAAGCGGGGATGAAGGAGTATTTCTGCATGTGCAGGAGGATGCACATCTTGTTCGTGCAAACTGCCATCCTGATGGCTGCTGGGACTCACAAGGGTTGAAGGTCCAAGGCTGGACGTGAAATAATAGAAAATTGGCCAGTCACCCTCCTCACAGAAGTGAGGACCACTCCTGATTTGTAGGGCCACCTGCCATGTCCCCTATGGGGGTTCTCAGAAGCTGAGACAGCACCTTCCAGCCAAGGACTGCAAGCACTTTGCAAGAGTCTTTCTACTATATTTTGCCACACACAAGGATAATAATTAAAAAAAAAAAAAAATCAAAATCTGTTTTAGAAAAAAACTACCCATTTTGCATCAAACAGCAAGGCCTGCTGCAACCCAAATACCAAAGCACCCCAAACATCACTACCATGGCTCCCAAAAAGGACCACCTGGGACCAGCATAAAGGTTTTGAGATGGGCAACCTGCCAGCACTAAGGTTTCACCCTTTTTTGCAGGTTCACTCACCTCCCTCACTATGTCCACCCCCTGGCAGGGAGCTGGGTATAGGGCCAGGTGGCAGGAGAGCAGCGCCACAGGGAAGGCTTCCAGGAAGGCCTAATTAAAAGTGGGCAGGGTCATAAAGACTCATCGTTAATAAACTGCATTAGTACATGAGAGCAGGCTGTGATGAGCAGGCTGCCATCCATGAAGCACCAAGGTGTCCATGGGGACCAGCAGCTTTGAATCCCTTTTGGATGCAGCCCAGGAAAATGCTGGGGTACTCTCAGTCCTTTTATTTCTACTTAGAACCTCTGGGTCCTCTCCTACCCAGTGCCAGGGGCATGCTCATCCCAGCTGTGCACAGACACACCAATAAAAGAACCCCAACCCAATACATGAGTAAGCAGCAAGTGGGGAGGGGAGGGGTGTCCCTGTGCTGCCATCCTCTGTGCTGGGGCGCTGGCAGGCTGGCTGTGACTCACTGCCCTGAATCAACTGCTGCACTGACACATCCAGCAGCTATTTAATACTTCCTCAAGTCTCTTCCTGCTCTAAGCACTGGGCCCAGCTCCTGCACCAAAGGGGAGAGATGCTACTTGCCCACCTACTGAAACCTCTGGTGGGGCAGAAGCCTCCCTGTTACTCTGGTGACCAACACAGAGAAGATCCATAAATAACTGAAGCCTCCCAACACACCTGCAGCAGGTTGGAGGGGATGGGACATGGTCCAAGCTTCCCTCCAATCCATGAGCTGTGTCCTCCTGCCATGGGGCCCTCTTTTGGAGTGACGTCACCTGCCCTTGGCTGAGCTGTTAGAGACTGAGCAGTTCTGCTGGGCTTTCCATGCCGTGTCCACCCCAGGACAGAAGGCAATGCCGGGTTGGGGGTGACTGCTGGATGGTCGAACGCTGAGCAGGGATCAGCTATGGCAAGGTTTGACGCCGTGCCACATCCCAGGCCGGCAGTTCCCTTGCTGGACAGCAATGACCATCCACATCTCTGAAAAAGCTGTCCGTGCAGCAGAGTCTGGCAACCACCCACGGTCACCGCCACCGCAGCTGGGCGCACCGGGCAAAGCCCCGCCTCTCGGTGCCTGACCTTTCCACCATTCCAGCTTGTCCTGGGGACATTGGCCCCAGGATCCTGAAGGAACACATGCCCTGGTGCAAGGGAGCCAAGAGGGTCACCTACCAAAGAAGGCAGCGTCCTGTCCTTTAGCCCAGGGGCCATCACAGTGCGGGTGGGAGGCTCGCACAGAGGTCCAAACTGGAGAGCAAATAGGTTACTCCACAAAGCACAAAGAGTTGACAGGGGTTAAACAAGCTCAAGAGGAGACAAACGAGTCCTACCAGAGTGGTCACAGCCCAGAGAGGCAGCTCTTCATCCTTCCAGAGTCACAGGGAGGGTGTGCAAGCACTTCTCACCCTCCAGGTCCAAGGAAGCCACCAGCTCTTACGCAAGGCAGCCACAAGTACCCAGGAGCAAGGAAGCAGCAGGCATGGGGCTCTAATTCACACCCAAGCAGCTTATTTAGGGGTGGCCATAATAGCACCATATCCTCGGTTCACCCATCATCCGCCATCCAACTCCCCACTCTGACACATTATGCCTGACAGAAAGCCCTAAAAATCAGCAAATTACCAAAATCAGTAGTTTAACCTGAAGGTGCACTTTTACCAGAGATGTGTGGATGGACCCGAGCACAAACAGCCCCCAAGTGTCTGCTGCCTTTCAATAGCAAGCAGCTTCTGCTGGGGGCATCCTACAGTGCATAATGCACACTTGGCATCAGCAAAAGTTACATCTGTTTTCAAGGGCTTTTTGCACTAAAGGAGATCAAAGGAAAACTATGTCTTGTGGCATTTGCATGCTTGAGAGCTAAAGCATGACTTGAGCCAGAAATCACAGACCACCACCAAAATACCCTGGCAATCCAAGGGGGGACACGTCCCACACAAGGATCTTGCAATCTTGCAAGAACTGCCCAAAGAGACAGATTTCTGGAGAGCCATAAGCACCACACTAGCAACCCCCCGCCAAGAGAAAAACAGAGGCTTAGAGATTTTCTGCTCCACTTCCTCCCAAAAATTACAGATCCATGCTAACATGCCTGGGGAGGTTGGCCAATGCTGTGTAGGGCAGGAACAGCCAGAGACAAATCCTGCCCAGGGCTGCGATGCAGAATGGAGATGGTCCTCAGGTTGACGGCCTTTGGCAGGGATTTAGGGGAGGAAGGCTCACATCATGACTGCTGTCAAAGACACTCACTCTGTGCCACCTCCACCTGCCAGGATTTCTGGTTTTTAACCCAAGCTTTTGGGTCTGCTACAGCCTCAGACCCACATGGAAACAGAATAAACAGAAACAGCACCGTGAAGAAGCTGGGAAATCTTTTCTCCCTCATAGACAAGATTAAGATTTTTGGCCACGGCAGGTCAGCACTGAGAATCATATGAAAACATCAAGAATCACAGCCAGTGACATTTTAGGGATGATTACTAGTCCGTCCACCCCACAGCTGAGCCACCAACCAAAAGCTCATTATAAATTAAAAGCAGCAAAAACAGCCCTCCACCTACTGCACACACTCACATTACATTATTTCAGCCTGGAAGAGGAAGGATCATCTTTCCCACCTTCACGCATCATGTTTCTCCCTTGCAGCACTAATGGTGACTGTCATGGGAGGAGAGCTGGCAGGGCTGGCTAGGAAAGTCTGCCCTAAACACAAAGGGAACCATTAGCAGCACCTGCTATTCCTGTAACCATTACCATCACCCCCAGTCCCACATGTGAAAAGTGACTTCATGAAAGCAGCTGGAAGTAAATCCGTAGTTTCTTCCCAGAGGGGAGAAGCAAAATTATCAGGTGTATAAATTAGAGGGGAAAGAGCAAAGGCTTTTGTACTGCCATGCTCTTTTTCTTCTTGTGCAATTGAGTGCACCCTGATACCATCTCCAGGACGGACCTAGCTTTGCCCCCAGTACAGGGGCGAGTCTAGCTCTCGCTATCTTGGGGCTCTTGGCTGATCTAGATTAGGTTCATCACCTTTAGGGGATGACTCACAGTCCAGCTCCTAAAAGGCAGGCTCTGAGGGGTATTTGCCAAAGCATGCACACAAACACAGCCATGGCACTCATATGCCAGCAGGTCCAGAATTTCTGCTGTGTTCATCCTCCACAGCAGTCAGTCATCAGTGAAAGCACGATGCAATTTGGGAACATTCCCCTGTTATTAAACACAGTCCATTCCCCAAGTCAGAGCACAGCTTGCATTTCTCACCACGCGGAACACAGGAGGAATCTTGAGAGGCGAGAGCCTGCTCAAGCCTCAGAAATACTCTTCCCCAGCCAAAGAGGAGAACTTCCATTCCCCCTACCTTCAAGGGCAAGTCCAAAACAGGGAAAACCCAACCAGTGAGGTCTCTCTCCCAATGCCTCCAGAAGAGCCAGAAAGGACCCTCAAAGCACAGCTTCCTTGAGATGCTCACTCCGTCCAGTCCAGAGCATGAGATGAGCCTTGACCACCTATAATGCAAGTGGACACAGACACTCTCCCTGCCTCCTGTCAAACTAATCAAGAATTTCATCCCCATAGGATTAAAGGAAAATTCAGGCTCTGCAGCTGTCCTACAAGTAGGACCAGAGACATAAAAAAAAGCCAAATGACCTAAAAAATATTGTCCCTCCAACCTGCCTTCCAGCCTCCTTTAGAAGTGCTGGTGTCAGCCATCAGCAATCCTCTTTCTGTTCCAATTCTCCTCCTACAGGAGAGGGTAATTAACAAATTAGCAAATGCACAACCAGGGACAAACCTTCCAGATTTTATTCTCCATTTCCAGAATAACTTGCAATTTCCTACCCTGCTTCAGAAAGCTGCCACATGTCAAGGGCACACTGCTGGGTGTGCAGAGGAGAGGATGCACAGATGAACATGCAGGTGCATGCAATCATGGATATTTATTTATAACTTTGTAGGATTAAAAAGGATTTTAATGACCCATTGCAGAGAGCTGAATAGGCTCCTTTTTCTCATATGCTCAGACACAAAGACAAATAAACAAGAGACTCAGAATGAATCCCGGCTGAAACCTTTGATAAGACCCTTGGGTATTTTCGAAGGCTCTGCTTTCACACTACCTGGCACATGACTAATTAGGTGGAGGTGCTATCAATCACTGCCTGAACCCCCCCAGGGACAATAAGCTCTTGAAAGCAGTAAAATCATGGCATATCTCTGGAGAGGCAAGTACATCTGAGACGCCCATCCAGGGGTACAAATCACAGTCCTACAGCAAGTGATGGAAATCATGGCTGCATGACCAACTCTAATCCCCCAAACTGCCTTGCTGGACTTTTGGCTGAAGGGCTTTTAATGCCAGCAAAGGGCTCCATCTCCTACTCCATACATAGGTCCAGCACTTAATGATACCTGAAGGACCAAATTGGGACAGGAAGGTGTGCTGTGGAGTAGGCCAGCACAGGGCAGGAGACAGTGAAAATACATTGTTTCTCCTGAAGCTTTTAGGCGCTATATCCTCATGCAGCCAACACTCACATGGGGTCACTTTGGGGAAATACGTACTTTTGAACTTCCTAGCCCAACTTCTCTATACTCCCAGCAGGCCATTAAAAAGGCAAATGAATTCAAAGGGGACAAAACCAAATCCAATGTCTCAGCCTAGGCAAACCTCAAACTGCATTAAAGCACTCAAAAAAGTTCTTGAAAAGGAGTTTTGAGGGACAGCTAGTCCTCAGCATGGAGCACCTCAAAGATTCAAAGCCGTTTCTAGCACCTCCTCTCCTGGGTCCCAATGATGCTTCCCTTCCAGAATGGGAGAGCAAATGTCCTTTTCCAACATCCGATGCTGAGTTTGCAAGATTTTAAAAAGACTAGAAAGAGCGAGAGAAAAGGCCTTAAAAAAAACCAAAACCCACAAAAACAAAAAACAAACAAACAAACAAAAAACCCCAAACACAACAAAAACACTCAAACAACTATGCAGGCACAATTTTTTCCCCCCAGTGATGGTGGACAAGTGGGAGTACCTTGGATCACATATGATGTGGTACAGGCCTTGTACCGAGGCTGAGTTAACCCTGGGAAAGCCTCACAGAGCCACTCCTTTGGGATGGGATCCCGAGGACTTGACAAGCTGAGAAAGTGCCATCCCAGAAGAATCAGGGCAGGGAGAAGAGAAAGGAGAGATGACCTCAGAGCAAGCCTGGGAAACACCTAACTTCCTACAGGCACAAACCATCAAAGAAAGACCTGGGCATACTGGTCAAGAGCCCAGGGAGACCATGAGCTGCTTTCTGACAATTAAGCTGTTCCTCAGAGAAGAGTGTGTGTGTGCCTGTGTGTGTGTTGCAGGAACCAGCCAGCACCGATCACAATGTGGAAAGAGATCCACCCAGCATTCTCACTGCAAGTATGTTTGGCTCCTAGCAGAAAGGAGTGCTGACACCTCCAAACATTGCCAGAACTTGAAAAAGAAAATAAAAACCGGCAAGTGAAAACAGCAACCACAAAGCCTCCAAAAACAAAACAAAACAACAACAACAAAAAACCCCAAAAAACAACAACCCAACAACAAAAAAACCCCCAACACAACCCATCTTTATTCTTATCTAGAGATGCCTATGGTGTTTATCCAACCTGCTGCACACCACCAGCTGCCTCAGGCAAGCATCCAGAGGCAGAGACCAGCTCCCTGCTGCACACTCACATTTCATGGGGAAAGCAATGTTCACAGCAGGAATCATTAAACCAGCAAGAACCCTACAAGTGCTCTCCCTGTCAGACAGCTTCACTACATCATCTGGGTGCCTATGGTTTACCCAGGCCGGCAGGAATAACAGGGAGCAAAGGGGAGGCTGCCACACACTGGGCTTCTCCGCCAACACAGCTACTCTCCTGCAGGATGCTCTGGGTGCCTCCAAAGTCCCCACTGTGCTCAGGAGTGCAATGCTAGGTCTAACACCACAGAGGACACCCATGGCAGGCTCTGGATCCCAAAGGGCTGTTGAGAGCACTGTGACATTCCACTGTCATGCAGGAGGCACCTGAGGGGACACAGGAAGGGTTGAGCATGAGGCTCCAGAGATGATGAGCTCCAGCAGGTTCTGTGTGCTGTAGCAGGGTTAGGAAGTAGCAGCAAAAGAAGCCTTCACGGCTCAATTGTCCCGAAGTTTCCACCTATGTGTTTGGTTAAGAAGTGTTTCAGGTGCTCCCCCCGCCCTCCTTTTCTTTTCAAAGCAACAAGTTATTCTAGATAACTAGCCTGGGGCAGCTGGAAGCACCCCAACCCTCAAGAAAATGCTGACTCCAGCCCACAAAAAGCCAGATAATCAGCTGCTTTTAGGAGCTCCCGAATCTGGCATCTGAAAAATGGAAGGACATAAAAATGTTAGCAATCCTTTACAACAACAGGATTCTGTTAAAAACCTTCAGTGCAGCCATGCTTAAGCATTAATTTAAATACACAATTTTACAAGGGCATAGACAAGTTGGGACAGATTAAAGAGCATCCTTTAAAAAGATGCTCTTGAAAACAATGCATACACACAGAACTGATTCTTAAAGTGTCCCTCACGCCTTTATTTAAACTTGGGCACAGAGCAACCCATTGTCAAACAGCACCTGGATTTCTCCCTAGCTCACCACAGCACCCAACCTCCCGTGACTCCAAAAAACACTGCTCTGAAGCCTTGGCACACAGATCACTGCCTCCCAGCCAGGAAGGATTAACTCTTTGTCTGGAATTGGTCCCAAAGCATTCCCTGCCCAGCACATGGAGAAACAACAGAACATGGATATAGGTCAATTCTGAGCCACCACTGGAGGTTTTTCCTGTAGAAGATGACATGAATGAGACAGGACACAAAGATGCTGAAAAGCATGGCAGGGATGAACCAGTGCGGACCATGCAGAGGCACTCAAGCAATATTTCCCTGCAGCACGTGGTGACAGTGAAGGCAACCAGAGGACACATCTCCACTGTGGAGGTGGACAACATACACACTGCCAGATTATTGCTCGGGTCTGCCTCTTTAAGACCTGGGTAAAACTAATTTCCATGTCCCTCTCACACTCATTTGCAAAGAGTTTTATATTTTAGGGAAACTGGCATGCCCTTGCTAGGAAATAGCGCAGGATCCTGAGAACTGCAGTGCTCAGTGCTGTGAGCGCTGGGCACCCGCAGGTGCTGCAAGCAGCACTCCCCAGCCTCACAACTTTGTACGACATGGCGGAAGAAAGGCTTCCAGAAGATGTGTGCACTTGTGGCAGCTTCTGGATTTCCATGCCGTTTCTCTAAAGAGGGAGGAATATGCTGAGAGGGAGTCCAGGCACCGTGCTCAGGCTCCCCCAGCAGATAACTGGGATGTGGGAGGATTCCTGGCATTCCAACGGCACCAACAGAAGGTAAGAACATCCCCCCTTCCCCACAGCTCCTTCCTGAGAAGACACCACCGGCACTGCCTGATAAGGAAAACAAGCAGCGTTCGGAAAACGCTTCCCACTCCTACCCACTGCAGATAAGAGCGTGTGCTCACGGTTTGCTCCCTTCTCCACAAGCAGAGCTGCAATTCCTGCCTCACGAGGAGTGCAGCTGCCCCTCGGGGCGAGGTGACAGGTGTGTGCGCGGCACCTCTGCCCCGTTCCGCCAGGCGCCAGGGCCCCGCCATTTGAGAGCGGAGCTGTGGCATTCGTGCTCGCACACGCTCCCGGGGCCCGGTGCCTGCCCGGCAAGTCCCGGCAGAGCGCGGGGCCCGGGCCCGGGCCCGCCAGCGCTCCCTGAGCACCGGCATCCCGGGGAGCTGGCCCCGGCCTCGGCGGGGAGCAGCCACGGCTCCCGTGTGGCCTCTTTCGACCACGTCTCACCCGCTTCCGCCTAATTTCTCCCTAAATCAGCCGTTCCAAGGGGAGTGCCATGGGCTGTGCCCGAGGCAGCCACTCGGAGCGAGAAGTGCACGGCTGTGACCCTTTCCTCCGTGCAATACCCTTGAACCCACGTTTGGGTTTTTAACCTGCACTCACAAAGTGCTGTTGCAGGGCAGGGAAAAAAAGCCTGGAGAGGAGTTTGGTGTCCCGTCCCCCCGCTCCTCCCCGCAGCAGGCCACAAGTGGAGTTACGAAACAACCTGCCAACCTGCCGGCAGAGTTCACGGAAGGCATCAGAAGTATGCGGCTGGAGCCTGGCTCTTATCGAGGAATTTAACCCCTCTCCTCAGGGAGACGGAGACGTCTCTGAAGGGAGAAAGGACGGGCGGTTTCGCGCCACGGATGCGAGGGGAGGAGGCTCCTGGCACGGGCAGCCGAGACCCCCAGGCCGCCGGGGCTGCTCCGCCGGCGGCTCTGGACAGCGGTAGCGGCGGTGCCGCTCCGCCAGCGGGGCCTGGGAGCACCGTGCTGGCGGCCGGAGCTGCCGGGACTGCCTCGGGCAGGTGGGACGCAAAGCCACCCGCTGCTCCACCGATCGGGGCGGCACCGGGCAGGTTGCCGGGCTCGGGGTCTCACCAGCGCCGGACGCCGCTTGCCGTCACCCCAGCCCGGGCCCTCCTTAGGGGATCCGGGGTTACTGCGGCGCCCTGCCCCAAGCCGGCTCCTCGCCGCCCCTGCCCCACTTTGCCGCCCCGTGGGGCTGTCCCCCGCCCCGGTGGGCCCTGCCAGGCGGGCGAGGCGCCGGCTGCCCCGGGGACGGCTCTCTCCGCGGACACCCGGGGCCGGCGGCCCCGCCTCAGCCGCAGCCCCCCTGCTCGGGGCCGCTCCGCTCCCGGCGGCACCGGCCCGGCTGCGGCAGGGCAGGGCCGCGCCCGGCGCTGCAAAGCGGCGGCTGCCGCTGCCCAGGAGGCCCGGCCCGGCCCCACAGCGCCCGTGCGCACTCACCTGCCGCCGGCCCGGCCACGGCAGCGCAGCTGCGGCTCCGGCTCCTCTCCTGGGCGGCGGCGGCAGCGACCGCTCCGCTCCGCAGCGCGGAGCAGCGCCGGCCTCAGCCCCGCCCCGCCGGCCCCGCCCCGCCAGGTGAGCGCCGCCCCCGCCAGGTGAGCCCCGCCCCGCGCTCGAAACTCCCCCGCATCACCTCAGATTTAAAAAAAAAAAAAAAAAAAAGTCTGAAATTCTCCTAAAAAAAAAAAAGTCTGAAATTCTTCTTTTAAAACCTCCCCCAACCACCTTAAATCCTTCTCTTTAAAAAAAGTCATAAAACCTCTCTAAAAAAACCAGTAGATTAAAATTCTCCTTTTTGGTTGTTTTTTTAAGAACTCATAATTTTTACATTTCCCCCCTAAAGTCTTAAACTCTCAAAAATACCCCTATTTTTAAAAACTTTCAAAAAGTATTGAATTCTCCTTTTATTTAAAAATGTTATTAAATTCTCTTAAAACCTGAAAACATTATCATGTTTTTTAAAAGAAGACTTAAAAGTTCCTTTCCTAAAAACAAACCAAGCAAAACCACCCTGTACTTCCCTACCCCTGAGTCCCGGCTCTGTGGGGCTGTATGGGCAGGCTCATTCCCGCCTGGAAGTGCTCAGCCTGTCCGACAGCAGGGCCCAGACCTCCACCTGCCCCAGCAGGTCCCTGAGGAAAACAGAGAAAACAACCCCATCTCAGAGAGGAACAGCTTGGCCTGGTGCACAAGGAGGGTGCAGCCCTCGAGCCCCGTGCCCTTCAGCCGGCCGGGGGCTTAGAACGCCCTAAAACCGCAGAGAGATGGCGGCGGGGAGACAGGTTCAGCTGGTTTTGGAAGAAGCAGGTGTCTGCTGCCATGCTGGAGGCTTTGGAAACTTCTCACCTCCTCCCTCTGACAGCTTTTCCCATCCTAACTCTGAAAACATCCACCCAAAAGGTTCCTGCACCCTGCACGCCGGTGTCCTTCCTCCATGGCCCCCAAGCAAAGGGGATGGCTGTGATGGCATCAACATCCCAAGCTCGAGGCCTCTACTGGTGTAGGTTCTCCAGCAAGGCCTGTGCTGGTGCAACCTCAGTGCCAGACACACAGTTACCTTTATATTTCTTTGTCCAGGATGCCTTGTGAAACGTCCTGCTACTCATAGGATAACCCACCCATCAGACCCTGGATCCCGAGGTGACTGCTCCAGAACAGATCTCAGGTTTGCTGCTCCACCACAAAATGAGTGCTAATTTTAATTCATGGTCAGAAAAATCCGCATCTCATGTGGGCCTTATGACATCCTTATCTAAGTTTTATGATATCTTTAACTACTCCCTTCTCCACATGGAAGCTGCTGGGATTAGGAGGTGATGCAACACACAAGTCCATAGCTGTCACTCGGCAGCTTTAATTGGGTTTTTAAATGAAGTTTTCTGTTGTTCTGACATATTCCTCATAATTATGATCTCCTAAAATCAGATAGTACATCTGGCACTCCATAACACAGGCCATGCCCTGGAGACCTTACAGCACAGGAGGAACAAAGATGTATAAAAGAAACCAACAAAGACTCTTCTCAGGAGATACATATCTTATTTAATAGGTTGGATACTCTTCCAAGATCCCAATCGGACACAAGCTGAGCAGAGATTCATTTGCCACTAGCAAGGATGGTTGCTTTTCTTTTAAGAAAAAAATTTTGCATTTTAAATCTTTCTACCTTTAGCAGGTTGTAAAAAGATTGGAAATCTCTTTTTGCTTGTAAAATTATTACTGTGAAAAATAAATAAACAAACTCTGACTCGCATGTCCATGTGATCCCTTGATTCCTCACCCCATGAAAAGTTCTCCGCACCTTCCATCAACTGAGATGGATAAAAATGTCCAATGTATAGTTTCACACTGGTGAGCTTTTCCAGACTGGCTCTTGGACCATCTTCTCCGGCCATAGCCCTGTCTCGGCCCACCTTCAGATTTATTCTTAATGCTCTTGTGATGCTGAGGCCATGTTCAGGGACTGACCAGGACCAGTGACTGAGCTGATTTTCACAAACCAGTGGTTTGTACCCACTGGTTCCTTGCTGGGTACTCTACAAGCGTATCTTGGAGTTTTGAAAAGTCATGTCCTCACTGTACGCTGAGCAGCCAGGCTGCTTTAGGGAGGAGAGCAATGCTGTCTCAGCGTCCGGAGCTGTTGAATCATAACCAAGCAGGTCCTTTGGTCTCTCCAGCAGCAGATGAGATAGTAATCCTATCTGAGTTTCCCCAAAGAAGATGATGCTGTCTCACTGCTGTGCTCAGGAGGACAAGAAGTGTCCTGATTCTGAGGCTTCCTAAGATACAGACTATGATTGCACAAAACCCTCCTCCTGAGCACAAACGTACTGTGCGTGAGCAGCAGGTCACCAGCTATATCCTCTCTTAGCAGAGCACATCTTCTCTGGGACAGCCACCCAAGCCCGGCAGGGTAAGTCTGTGCTACAGCCCACGGTCAGTGTGGGGCATGAGGGGAGAACGGGTATTTGAGGCACCAGAATCTGCAGAGCTGTTGGGTTTTGGCTTTTGGCACAAACCCAGAACCCTCTGAGCTGTGGTTGGGAAGGAGAAGTAGAGGAAAGTTTCTTTTTCAGGCCCATTTCTAAAAAGAAAGAGTGGGAATCCAGATTTTCAGAGGTGCCCTACATCCCCTGCTCCCCCACAAGAGCTGCATGTGGTCAGCATCAAGGCTGTCAAACCTTTCTGCCTGCTTTCCTCTCTTTCTCCCCTTGACATGGACTCCTTGGGAATGCACCTCCAGGTCCTGTAAGCCTCAGGAAATTTGTCAGTCACTATCCTTTCCTGACACAGCTACAACATTTCATGTGCCTCTGAGAAATTACCCAGTGCATCCCTTGCCTGGCGGAGCACACAGAAGGGCACGTTTTCCACAGAGGATGAGCTTCCCTCTCAAATAAAGACTATTGCCCCCAAATCCCAGCATTTCCAGGAAAGCCCTGGCAGCAGGAAAGAAAAGTGGCCAGTACCATACAGCATGTTGACTTTCTCATCCAGCCCACACCCTCTACATCAAAAGCTGTAATCCAAAGCTAGAAGTGAGGACCTCTCTCTCTCTCTCAACAACATGTATAAATAATATATATAATTACATCTATAAAAATATTTATATTTACACACACACACACAAGAGTACTGCCTTCTGTTGCCCAGCACAATTGTAGCAGTGTTACAAAGCGCCCATTGACCCTTCCAGTACTCTTAGGGCTTTTGGAAAGTTCGGAGGGTATTAAGTTTTTCCAGGTTTCTTTGGAAGATTTTGAACTCAGCATATATTTTCTGGCAAGGGTTTTATTTTGTGACCATACACCGTTTTGGTGAAAGAAAGAAGATGCTGCCTCAAGTGCAATAAAAGGGCTTCTCTGGAAGAATTTTTTCCTCTGTTTCTAGGACAACAAGAGACATGAGAAAGAAAAGATCCTGCAGCATCACAGGAAAGCCAAATCGGGGCTTGGCACTGCAGAGCCCTGCAGCTGACTGCCAGGGGACTACAGACTACCCCCTCATTTCCACCCACAACCCTGCTTGGGCTAGGGCTTGCAGGAAGGACAGACCTTGGTCTGGTGGGCAGATGAGCTGCTCTCCTGCAAGGGCAGGCCTTCTGGCCTCTGAAGTGTGATGTATTTCCTGTTCTCCTGCTTTATTCAAGGGACTATTCCTTCCACTTCTGCAGCAAGCCTGGAAAAGTTGCTGAGCACTTGTCTTCTGTGGCTGCAAGGAATGGGGATGCTCACCAGCAGCCTGCAGGATTGCAGTCCAAATCAGTAAACCTTTTGGCTACACCTTTGGTCTGGTGTCTTTGGGTTGCCCTGTGTAGGCACACAGCCCTTTCCCAAAGGCATTGATGGCCACTGCGAGGTCTGCATCCGCCTCTCTGCTTCCCACACCTCTGGTGGTGGGGGCTGTGAAGGGAGACCTGCAGAGGGTCTCGTGAAAAGGGGTGCCCAGCACACTCATGGTACAAGATGAAGATAAAACCCGTGACAGAGTCAGAGCAAAAAATTCCAGGTCTCTACATCCTCCAGAAATCTGCATTGCCCGGTCTTTGCTAGAATGGCTCTTGCAGAAGGTCCAAACAAGCAAAATCTACTTTCAAAGCAGAAGTGAATAACTCAAAATGAGAAAGAGGGCTCTCACATCTCCCCCTTGAAGTAAAAAGTAGGGAGGGGAAAGTGATTTATTTGGGTTGGATTTTAGTTGCGTTCCCATTCAGCAGCCCCCGAGGGAGAGCATGGCTGGATCATTACAACTTCATTGCCATTCCCCACTTCAAACAGCAAGTTAGCTGTGTGACACTGGGAGCCGGGGAGGAAAGAACGGCTGGAACAATGGTGGATGGAAGTGAGAGAGAGAAAATGGATGGGAGAAACAGAAAGGGGGAAAGACAACAGTATCATGAGAACAAGAGATGCCCAGGGCAGATCCCCGCAAGGTTTTGTTTCCAGTCCAGGTGCTGGGCAGAAGACCTGCTTTTCGCCTAGGAAATAGCCTCATTAATTATGGCTGTTGAGTATGGGAATGCAACAGCTCACTGCCATTCTGCTGCTCGGCTAGCCTGTGACCTGAGCCTTTCGGGTTTCCCAAGCATTTAGCAGTGTGGTCATGCTAATTTAGTTCGGTTTTTCAAAGGCTTGTGGGGAAAAATCCTCTTCTTCCCAGAGGCATTGAAAGTTTTGACCTCCTGACCCTCCCTTTTACTAGGAGGTTCAAAAGCAGCATTGCAGCTGTTAAAGTTTTTCTTCATGCCTCAATGATTCTCTGATGGGGGACCAAGCTGGTGTTTATCTAGGCTTGACCTCTCTTCTTTGAGCCCGGAGATGTCTCTTTCGTTCAGTGCTGCAGGCAGGGCGATGCTGGAAACCTCCCTGCCTTGCCATTCACTCCCTCCCTGCATGCAAACCCACCAGTAGCCATCACTAATCCATCCCCCATCAGGAGCTGGGGTTCCCGGCACTGATCCCATTTGTCCATCACACTGCAGATTCATTTACATTTAATCCACCATGACTTGTCTATGAAACACGACCCTCCTCCTGCTCTGATGCTGGAACCCATTTGGCTTCCAAAAGTCAACTGCTGGTTTCAGGGGAAGAAAAAAATTCCCCTTCCCAACAGGCTGGCCTGGCATGGACCTTTGGCATCTCGTCCTCCCCTCCACTGCCAAGGCTCATTATTTGCAGGGGATATCCTCCCCTCAGTTTACATCTTAGTCACCATATCCAGGGTGACAGCCTCCCTGTTCCCCAAGGGCCAAGATCCATCAAGGCACTTGAGCACAGGTTCAACGTCAAGCATCTTGTTTCAGGATGTCACTCACATGTCACGTCCCTTCGCTGAGACATTGGAGTGAGGTGATTTGTAACTGTTGTATCCTGGATATCTACTCGCAGCAGCCCGATTTTCAAACCAGGGCAGGGGCAGTGCCTCCTGCTCAGCACAGGTCTCACCAGCTCATCTCAGTGCTGATGCATTAGGTTAGGATGCAAAGTGAGGGGAGAGAAGGCGGGAGAGAAAACGTCTCTGAACTCCTCGTCCCTAGAGCTGTGGGATTAACCACATCCACACCGAGAGATTAGGGTCATTAACGCAGTCATTAAAAAAAGGGAGAGTCCTACTGTGAATAATGGCAGGTGCTTCACACACTGGCAGGTGTCTGGTCCCTGTGGTGGAGGCTTGAAGGGGATGAGATAGTGATGAGTGTGAGACCTCTCCGAGGCAGGAGCAACACCCACCCCTTTTACACCTCTCCTGCCATCCTAAAATGGCAAGCACAGGAACGTGCATGGATGAAGGACTGAACTACCCTGGATCACGTCCCCATTGCCCACGTGTCAGAGCACTCTGCAGAAAGGTGCTTCTGGTCAAAGCTGGGATAGGGGCCTGCGCTCTGTGCTCCTGACCCCAGCTCAGTTATTATCTCTTTAGGTGAGCTCAGCTTCTCAAGCTGCAAAATTGGGATAATGTGTACTTTGCTTCCAGGGGTGTGGAGGAATAATTAATTAATGTTTATGAAATGCTTTCAGATCCCTGAACAAGAGCGGTGAGATAAGCAGCAAGGGTTCATGAGGTAGGTGGGAAGCATTATGATGAATTATTGCATTCAAAGGTAAATTACTGTTATTGATGCCTAATAAGCAGACACAGCCATTAGCCTCTGACAATCTGATCTCTAACTCTGTTAGCTCCTTTTCTCCTCCTTCTTCCCAACAAAAATGTGGTTCCATCTTTGCTACTCACACCCAGTTGAAGCTGACTATGATAACCTGATAAATCATGCGAGGCTGACCCTGGTGCTTGTGGACGAGACCTGCAGCAGGACAGCTCGCACCACTGCCAAGAGCTTCTCACCTCCGATAAGCATCTGCAGGAGGCAGACCACTCTTCCTCTGCAGTGGGGAGCATCCCCAGGCACAGTCTCCCCTCCAGTTTCAAGCAGCAAACTTGCTGTGGGAGCTCCAAAGCTTGTGGAGGTGAGAGTGCCTCGATGTGACCCCGCCACTCACAGTTACCACCCCTCAGGTGAGCTGGGAAACGTCCTTGTGCGTGCTTCTAGCCCAGCCTTTGCTTAGAAAGGCTTAAATCCCAGCAAAGGCCTTGCACTGCTGATGGGTAGGAGGGCATGGGGGGCAGCGACACAGTGAGCAGGCACACGGGAGCTTGGAACTGCTCTAAGCTGAGCTGAAAACAGTCCTCAGGCAGTCTGGCCATCTTTGATTGGAAACCAAAGCAAACCTGACCTGTTTTAAAGCAGTGTGAGTAATGTGAACCCCGGGCTGGTGGGAGCAGGTTTTTCTGGTTCTTGCTCCAGCTTTTCCCCCTCCTTCCCTGCCTGGGCTCCCAGTTTTGAGCTGGAAGGGCACCTGAGTCTGGCACAGCTTCCACCCTTTAGGACACCTTTTCCTGCTCTCGACCTGTGCCATTCCCATTGGCCCCTAATTGCTTTTCCAACCCCATGCCTCAGAAGCCACCTGCCAGGTTGTGCTCTCAGAACTGCCCCCATTACACAGCCAGCCCCACATCTTCAGCCTCACAGCCCTCTCACACCACCAGCACTGGAGGTTCTCTCCCACACCTCACTCTGCTGGTGCCAGGTGTCAGAGCAGAGCACAGTCTTGCAACCGCTCTGGGCCTCGCTGGTACCCAGGTGGGGACCTTGGGCAGGAATAAGGAGAGTCCCAAGCCTGGACTGCTTTTGGTGCTGACTTGGACATCCAAGGCCACCTCTTGTAAAGTAAGCTTGTAAAGTACAAGCAAGCTTTCTAGTTTCCAATTGTCCTTTTTATACTCAAAACCTTTCCTGTTAATTATTTTTCACTACCAGGAAGACTAAGGTTATGTATGAAGACCTCAGATCAGCAAGATAATTAATCCTGGGCTGGAACCCAACACCGAAGATTTAAACCCCTGCAGAATTTAAGCCTGAGTTTCAGTCCTGTTGAGTCAAAAGTCTTTGGAGAACAGGATAGAAGGCCTAAAATCATTCTGGTTCCTCTGTGCCTCCCTGGAAATCCCAGTCTGGTGGGAAAGCAGTGTCTCTTTTAAAAAAGTACAACGAAGATAACAATAGTTATCCTTAGTTGAGCAAGTCGTAACTGGGTCCTATGTGCACCTGAAACACATAAAAAATACCTAAACAAAGAAGAACAGAGATTTTTTTGTTTTTGTTTTCCTCTTTGACAAACTTTTGCAGTCTTTATTTTAATTTTAAAGATAAATTCCTATCATCTTCAAGGGACTGATTTCTTATTAGCTATCGATTTTACATGAAGGTGTGATTTGTCAGGATATTTATCTGCTCTCCACGTCCAGAGTACTCGAATAGGATAGGTAAATGTCAACTGGAATTCATTTGGGGAGATAAATAGAAAATAGATTTCATAACCTTCTCTCCTAAGAATAAATAGTGCCCAATACCCTACAAAGCATCACTTAACCCAGGTTTTCCTAGTCACTACATAAATCGTGCAAAGTTGTTTGCAATTTGTATGTTAGTGGCATGCCTGAAACAGAAATATCATCCAACAGATGCACATTCAGCATGCATCTTCCTTTCTATTGGAAAGTCAGTAAACTGGCTTTTGCTTCCATAATGCTGAGCTCCTGGCAATTTTTGAGCACAGCCGCACTCAGCACACGGCAGGCAGCTCTAATAACAGGTGACCTAAGCAAAAAGGAGGATTTAGACTGCCCTTGCTCACCGAGATTTTCCACCTCTTAATAGTCAATATTTGCCTTCAGGCTGTGGGTTACTTAAAGAAGTGAGGCTCTGCAAAGCGCTGCTCATCTCCTGCAGTGTGTGATTCAGCCGAGCCCAAAGCACACACAGCAGCCCCGAGGGGGACATGCCACCGCACATGGAGGCCCCCCCCAAACAGCACTCTGGGGAGTCCTGTTGTCCACCCAAGCACCCCCCTTTTCCCCTCAGGCATGGGAAAGAGGCCTGGCTGCCATTCAGAGTGGGAAACAACTGAAAAGGCAGAAACCTTAGACAGGATGAAGCCTGGACTGTGTGGCCCTCAACAAGTGAGAGTTTTAGAAAACACCACCTCTGTGAAACCAGAGAGAGAAAACAATACGGAGCCTGGCATGGGCAATGAAATATGTATGTACCTAGGACCTCATCCAGCCCTCTCCCGACACTGTACCTCTCAACTTTGCATTCAAGGGGCACTGGATCTCATCCAAAAACGATGCAGGGGAACAAATGTAGCCCTGGCAACCCCACGCAGGGCAGGGAGGAACAAAGAGGACCCCTGGGTTGGATTTGTCTCTATTTTTAATCCTTATCTTTACCCATCACCCCCATGCATGGAAAGAGGCTTCTCAGCTGTATAGATTTGCATTGCTATGGGAGTTGGAAGTGATAAAACATTTGGCCTGCCTATTCAGAAGCAATTAGTGATTCAAAGCAGCCTGAGACATCTTAAAGGGGCCTGGTTTTCCAAGAGACAGGTGCTCTGAGCTGACTTCAGGGGAAAACAAAACTTTTTTTAGAAAAAAGAAGTCACTGGTTGCTTGAAAATGCAATTCCTTCAAGACTTAGTGATGAAAAATAAATACTGCACAGAAAAGTCCAGATTAGGCTGGTAAAATCTGGGAGGAGGTGGGGGAATAGGCCTGATTTACAGTGCTGGTAGAAGAGATGTTTATCTATCTACTGAACACATATAATTTATATTTTTATGTTACAGGTTTCCCCTCCACCACCATGACTAATGCAGGCAGGGCCGTCTCCCACTAAGGCTGCCATCCCAGCGCCAGCACCAAGACAGAATTTCTCACCCACATCTCCTACCAAGAGAGGAGGTATTTTTTTGAGCATTGCTGCCCTTAGACCTTTAAATCTACCTCGGCCAAAGGGCAGTTTACCGGCCTTTAACCTGACTGCAGCGACCAGCACATCCTGTTGCAGGGCAAACTGAGGAAAAGAATGAGACCTGCACCACAGCCCATGCTGTTACAGACTCTGCCCTGGAAAGGCAGCCTGGGGATGACCAGCTCTCAAGATCCCTGGGAAAAGCCAGGAAGACCCGTGCTAAGGGCAAGATTGCCCATGCAGAGACATCAGGGCAGGCCGAGTTGGTGTACAAATGTCCAATGCAGAGAAGAAAGCATCCACCCTCCCCCTGAAGGAGTTGTCCTGTGGTATCCTCCCCATGCAGCTCCTTTTCTCCCTTTGTCACCAGGAGACAGGATTTCCTGCAAACAGGCAACTGAGAGCAAACTGGGGCTTTTGCTTTGTGCTCTGGAGGCTCCAGCTTCTCTCTATCCCCATGCTATCAAGTTGTGCTGACACAACCACTGAATTGCTGGGCTCAGGAGAAAAGGGGGAGGAGGAAGCGATCGCTAACTTCCATCCGGAGGCGTCTTCTCCTCCCCGCTGTACTGTGCGCAGCACCTGGACTCCCTGCAAAAGCATCCCAGTCAGCCAAAGTCGTTTCCACTACACGTGCCACGTTGCCCGGGGGCTGCTGCTGGGGCTTTGCCAGGCAGAGAACAGCACAGGAAGACTGCAGGAAAGGATCGGGCTGAGGTAAAAAAAAAAAAATAATAATAAAAAAATTCTTCCAGAGAGCACCTGAAAGCTAACAGGGGAGAGGGCCACAGTTAGCAGGGGATGCATTTCAAACTGCTTTTTAATCTGAGAGCAGATATATCCATCACAATCTCTAACATCTGCCTGGCAAGCTGGATGGGTGGGGGCAGTGATCTCCCAGGCTGTTACATGCAGACTAAGGGAGAAACCAGGCAGCAGACACTTCAGCAGCCCTCAGGGGCTTCCAAGGCAAAGCACCGCTTGTAAGCAGGTGCTGCTCGGCCCCAGCAAGCGATGGGGAACACCCAGGTGGTGCAGATATGTCCCATTTCCCAGAGTACTGCGGGAATCAAATGCTCATTGGGGGAAAAAAATCCCCTCCATTACATGCAGCTCTGCAGGGCTCAAAGAGCGTCTGGGCTGCTCAGCTCCAGGGCTGGCTTAGTGTGGCACAACACAGGTCTCCAGCTGAGATCAGGGCCTGCAGCATGCACTTGAACATGTATGGGGACATCTCCTACCCCAGCTGCTTTCAGGCTGGAGAATAGTAATGAGAGGAAAGACAAGAAATACTTCTTCTTATTCCCCAAACATGAAACAAAACTCCCAGATTTAGCTTAAATGCAAAATAAACAGCATGCAGATATCAACCTGTGTCTTCAGGCACTTACATGTCCTCATGCAACTGATCCTCACTGGATTGATTTTTGTCCAAGCTGCAAAGCGTCAAAGGCAGAGGGGTGAATTGCAATCGCTTTCCCTGGTCCCAGGCTGCTAAATCTGCTGCTAAATCATGAAGAAATCACTTGGCCAAAACAAGGGGCCAGACCTGCAAACCTATTCCAGGTGCTCTTCAGAGTGTGCTACACTTGCAAGAATAACCTAGATTTAGGACAAGGTCACAAGCACAAGTGAAATGCAAAAAGCAGCTGTAAGGAGGGAACCACAGGTGTTGTGGAAGAGGCTCAAGGCACCTGACTGGGGCTAAGCTTGGAAGGTCTATCAGCCCTCATGGCATCTGCTGTTTCTTGTCTCCTCAACAGTAGCTGTTTGTGTGGATATCTCACTTCTCTTAGCACATACACATGTACCATCAGGTTTGAACTCCCACGGCCGCAAAGACATGTTAGAGATGTGACCCCAAAATGCTGGAAAGGTTCAGAAAGCAAAGCACACTCACAATTTACTTATTCAATCTTAAGCCTTGGGGCTGTGCTGCTTTTTGAGCTGGCAAAGTGATATGGGACAAAGAGACTACAAAAATGCCAGAAGTTTTCCCCCTGAATCAGGTGTCAGAGAGGATTAACAGGGTCTAATGGCAGCCACAGGAAGGACTTTCCTAGATCTCACAGGACCCTCAAGGCCATATAGCAACCACCTGGAAAAACGCACCAGACAAGAAAGAGGAGGTACAGCAGGACCAGTAGGTCCGGAGGTGGTGCAGAAGGCCATCTCCAACCCACTGCTGGTACCACCACTTACCCCCTTCCTCCCAAAGGAAATTTCCACCCACGCTGGTTCACCTGTGTGACAAGTTTTTCCTCCCCTACCTCTGCTCAGGTGTGACTATATCAGCTGTTTTTCAGCCAAGAGGATGCTTCACACCAAATGGACAGGAGACAAGCCTTGTAATTAGGTCATGGGTGCCACCCACCAGTTAACCCCTCCTCCTTCCTCATTTAGCCTGGGAAACGTATAGCTGGGTTTGTTTATATTGCCCATACAACTTACCATTTGTGCATTCTGCTTTCTGTCTTCAAAGCACTTCAGCAGGTGTTTTGCAAGCTTCTTCCCAACTCTCATGTGACAAAGGATTTGGACAGGGGATCAGGGAAAAGGAAAGCTAAATAATTTGCCCCAGGGCAAAAAGAGCTGGCAGTAGATCCAGGATCAACACTCAGCAGTTCCTGCCTCTGAATCTTATGCTCTGATCTTTGCTGGTACCTCACTACCTTCAGGTTCAAAATGTATTGTGAAGCCTGGTGCTCATCTTGGTACCAGAGAGCAGATTTTAAGGGATTTCCTTTAGGTCACACCCACTGGACTGAGTGGTCTTGCACCAGCAATTAAACAACGTAATTTCAAACATCTGGCAGTGGCTTGTCATGATCAGTACATGTTTCCCTTAAGAGTACCACATGTAAGAGGAGGGAAAGGATTCCTCCATTCATCCAAACTGTCTTTTGGACTGGTTAAAGCAGGCAGTGTTGAACTGATAGCCTGCACTCCCCTCTTTATTGTGCCTGCACTACTCTTGGTGCAGAGAGTATGACTGGATGAAGGACTGTCCAGCTCTAGAAAATCCCTAGGGGAGAAAATGTTTGATTTTTTTCCTGCCAGACCAATGCCTCTGCAACAAGCAGTTGGAGAAATGCTCGTGCCAACGAAGAAGGTGGAGCAGCGAGTGCTTGGATCAGTCTGTGGAATGAGAACAGCTTAAACTCCTTTCCCCATTACTAGCCATAAGACTAGAGTAGCTCCAGGCATGCCAATGAAGCTTCAGCAATTTCAACCAGCACTACCATTTCTATCAGCCTGTACCTGGAAATACCTGGTCCAATTGCCCAAAATTCTTAATATATTGATAACCCTGCCACAGCTTTATTGTCAGTCACTTCTGACTTGCTATGCCCCTTAAATCATTGCTGGACCAAGAGCAGCCCCTCTCCTGGCAGGTTCTGGGTCCACAAAATACTTATTTTCTCCCCATCAGTGGAACAATCTGGTACTGGAGTTTGTTTTGCTGCAATCTTTCTCTCTTGCTACAGGGGGAGAGGAAAGCTCATTAACAGAGAGAAGAGACACGCTCCCCATCTTTGTCTTTTAATCATGAGGCAAAATGAAAAGTTTCTAGCAGATGAAGAACCACCTAACCAGGGCTTTCTTGGTCCCAGACCCACCAAGGAGCACCTCGCTGGGGTGAGAACACCACTCTCAGCCCCTTTGCTCTATCAGTCCCTTTGCCCCTACCTAAACCTGCCATTTGCTCTCCTCCTGTCATTGTGTGTCAAGGCTCTGCCCCTTGCTTTGCTTCAACCCTCCCAGATCTAAAACAGACGTGAGGCATACAGCATCTTTCCCAAAGCCCTCCAGGACCTGCTGATGAAGACTCAAGAAGCATTAGAGGACTCTAGCGTCACCATTGCTTTGGGGATTATTGCTCTCTGGGGTAGGAGAGGGCGGCAATTACAGGGATCAAGTCTCCAGCCCTCTGCTTCATGAGCAGGGAGGGCAAAGCAATTTTGGCTTCTCCACTGCCAGGTATGCAGGGCAAACAAACACAAAGTGCCAAGGCTGGAGACCGCAGGCGTTGGGGAGCCTGGAGCAGCACTGGAGAGAGCATCAAACACTGGGGCCAGGTGAGGACTACCAAATCCACATACAGGCAGGCTGAGTAATGTCTTGAGGAGCCCAAACACACATGGAAATGGCTGGGACTTGAGAAATCTTGCCCAAGGGCCAATGGGGCTGTGGCGAGTGACCGCACCAACGTATGTAGATCCCACATCCATTAAAAGTAAAATTACTGTCTCTCTTTAATAACATTATTAATGGTGTCTGCTGTCCTAGGAACCAGGATTGCCCAGACCTCCCATCTGTGGAGGAAAGCTGAGCCTATGCTGAAGTCTTCTGGTGAGTGAGCTTGAGCTTTGCCAGGGTTCCTCTGTTACCAGGCCTCTCTGGTGTTTAGCTGAGGTTTGGTCTACGCCAGGCCTTCCCAGGGTCAGTCAGTGAGTATGTCCATCTTTCCTTCCCTCAAAACCCATTTTTACAACACTTGTAGGTGTCCTCTACCAAAGCATCTCTACTTTTCAACAGTGTTTAAATGATATAAAGTGAAGGAAGGGGCACAGACTTGACAGGCACACGAGTCCTACGACGACTGTTTTTTCTTTAAGAAAGCAACAGGAAAGAAAACAGATCAAGCATTATTTTTCTTGGTGAGGAGAAGGGATAATTTCCTGGTCATGATTCAGCGCTGTCATGTGGAGACAATGACTGTCCTTTATCCTCCTCATGGCTTTGTCTTTAAAACACCGCTCCTGCCAGCACACCTCTCCAGGTAAGGTGCAATTACCTGGGAGTTCACTGGCTCGTCACTAGCAATTACCCAACTGCCCCGTGTCCCATTAACCTGCCCTAATCACTACAGCCCTAAAACTGGTAGCTCCTACAGTAAATACCATCATTAAACCTCTGGGAGTGAATTTACTATCAGCCGTGGAGTGATTGCTTGCTGGGGTCACTTCAAACATGCAAAATGAACAGAAGGATTATTATAAAACACAATCCCACTCAAATAAAAGCAGATGCTATTAGCAAGGAACAGGCACTGTTTATTCTATAAAATACCAGGAAAGATGAGTTATTTAATGACTGATGTGTTATTTAATCTGGGAAAGTCCTGCCTCACTGGGGCTAATGTTCCCAGTTCATAAACTGCCTCAGCTGAATTGCTGGGGAGATACAGAGTGAGCTGAATTTGTTCCTGTTTATGGCCTGCAAGGTGTGGGTATGTTTTCCCCTCTCTTGGGTTTCAGACTGACATTACTGTTCATGGGTTTAATAAAGCCTGAAGAATGTACTGGCCTTAACCAGTCAGAGAAACAAGTCTTATTTGAACTAATTGGTGCAGGGAGAGATGTTGGTTCAAGTAGGAACAACCTCCAGTCCCAAGCTGCTCAATTTTAAAACATGATTGTTGAAAAAAATAAAATACCCAGTTTAATTCACCCTAAGTCAATTTTCATGTTTGTTTTCAGGTTCATCTAGGTCAAACCTCCTCTTACAGCATGGGGCAGATGTTTCTTCTTAACTTTCATTTAGATACAAAAAGCATCACTGATTCTCACAGATCTAGTAACTGGATTTTCTAGGCAGAGGAGCCTCTACTGCTGTAAGCCCACCACTCCAAGACTGTAAACTTCAGCAACATTTCAGTATGCAGGAATTTTTTTTAAACTGACAACTTGTGCTACATATTCCTATTTAAACAGAGAAAAATTATGTATGTAACAGACATGACTCTTTCCCTCTCTCTAATCCCCCCCCAGCCCTGGGACAAGCTGACTGTGCTAATCTTACCCTTCCAGGTCATCAGTGCGAATCCAGGTCAGCAATAACATGCTGCCAGAAAAACACTCACGGCTCATTTTGTGATGTCCCTCTGCCTTTCCCTGCCACCAGGATGCTAAGGAACTGCTCATCTACTACAAGCATGATACTAGGAGGGACCTCCAAGTCTCATCATGCCCTTGGGTCTATGAGAAAGAATTGTTCAGGCAGGTCTCAGCCCTGTGCTCTAATAAATAACACAGGCTGTGATCCAAAAGGTCTTGCCGTTGTTATCCCTCTTCATCCCGCACTTGCAGCAGCAAGACCTGAGCCGTGGCACTGCTTTTCAGTGTGTGTCGCTGAATCCATGCAGGACACCAGCGCTTCCACAAGCTCTCCACCTGCCACTGAGCCAGGAAGCCCCTCTGGGATGGCTGTTACCCTGTGGAAACGGTTTCTCAACTTGGACAGCTTGGACGTGCCCTGTCATTAATGGCTGGCACATCTTTTCACGGGTATGTCTCTGCTAGCTTTGACAGGTGCAAAATGGGCTGTGCTGAGTGTTGCCTCCCCGTGCCCCCAAACATCTTCCCCCAGCCAGCTCCTCGCATCTTCCAGGTGGAGGAAAAAGCCTTTTCTTTACAGCACGCCCCTGTGAAGCCCTTTGCTTTACTGCACACAGCTGAGCCCTGGGGTGCCCTTCCCCCCTCACCCCCCAAGCTCCAGAGGGAAGAACGCGCAGGTAGGTTGTGCTGAGGCAAAAGCAGAGCAGCTCTCTTTCAGCAGGAAAAGCGGTTTCATTTCAGCGCAAAGCCATCTTCTTCTAGCACATCTCAGAGCCCCGGGTGCCCTGCAGGGCTTTTGTGAGTTTGATGAATCAGGCGAAGCCCAAACTAGCCAAAATCCCTTGCTCCTTCCTCTTGGGGCAGGAGAGCCGACCTCACAACTGTTGGAGGGCCCCTTGACTCCTCCCTGCCTGCACAACTTCCCGCCGGGCATCCTTCCCCCAAACCCCACCGAAGGGTCACTTTCGAGACCCTCCCAACCCCAGCGCTTTTCCCATCCCTACTGGCAGCTGAGAGCGGCTCCGCCGCCGCGTCTGTGCGGAGCGCAGGTGCCGCCGGGCGCCGTGCGGAGTCACCTGGCGCTCACGGCGGCCGGGCTCCTGTCGAGCTCCCGCCCGCCGCCGCAGAGGGTACCTGCAGCAGGGCCGGTGCCCTGAGCGCCGCTCCTCGCCCGCGATGCCTGTCGCTTCCCAGCGCCCGGAGCCGTGCGGGTACGGCAAAGTCTGGCTCCTCTGCTTCTCGTTGCCTGGACACCTTGGCGTTCAAACCTGAGCTGGGACCAATCAGCCCCGGGGCTGGGGAGCACCAGCCCCACGTCATCCACTGCTGGCGTTGATTTGAGCGAAAAAGCGTGACAGCGGTCACAGAGCCCGTGGGGAGCCGCCTTTGTGCGGGTGGGCTCTGCCCCCACCCCTGCCGCTTGCTGGAAGCCGCTTCTGTCGGGCTGCGGAAAACAAAAGAGATGTGGGGAAGGGAAAAGAGAACTTGTCCCCAACTGCCAGAACCGCGTTCGCACGGCTGGGTTCTTCTGCGTGTCCTCTTTCTCCACCTCCAGGTTCCAGCTCATATCCCGGTGATGACCTTACTAGGGAGAGCCTGCGCCCAGGTCACCGCTGCCCGGGAGCGATGGAGCTTCCCCAGCACCGGCAGTGTGCTCCTTGTGCCCCAGCGCGGCCGCTTCCACCCGCCTGGCTCTGCCCCAGACGGTGCAGCGTGGGTGCGGGCCCGCAGACCCACGGCTCCAGGAATGCCTTCTGGCTTGGCTGCAGTCACAGGAGCATTTTTTTTCTCCCAGGCAGCCCCTGCAAGGTGATTTGTACAAAGCCCAGAACTGAAGCCTTAAGCCCCCTGTGAGTACAGGGGACTCAGGTGCACAACACAAACAATCCATCCTTAGTTAGGGAAACTTTCCTGTCTGACCATTCAGGAAGCATTCTGGCCATCACACTCCCAAATGGTCAGACAGGAAAGTTTCCTTAACACCTCGGTGCTGGCTTCTCTGCTCAAACACGTGCAGCTGCTGCCAAGGCACACACCTGAGTGAAAGATGCAGCCATCACCTCGTTTCCTGCAGTGCCGAGGTGGGAACTAGTGCATCTTGACTGCCCACAGCCAGAGAGGGTTCTTCCCAACCCACCAGGTTCCTTCTCAAGGTGAGGTAGGTACAGGTGCCTGGGTAGATTCTGAAGTGAGATCTCCCCATCACCTTGGTGGCAGTAGTAGAGAGATAGATAACAGCAGCCCAGGTATTCTGGCAGAACTTCTCCCCTCAAGCTCCCTAGACCCTCCAGCCCAGGCATCTATGTGGCTCTCTTTCCTGCTTGGGAAATAGTTGTAAGACAACATCCTCCACACCCAGACCACATGCTGAGCCTCTGGGATAAGTGTACCTGGCTTCTGCTGACCCTGCTCCCTGTTGTTTATTCTGCCCAGAAGAAGACCACTAAGGTGTTGCCAGCTCACTAGAGAAGATGACCTGAAGAGGGGTCCAAGCATGCTGGAGGGTGGAACTGTAGGATCAGCTACATGTGGTGCTGTGCCTGACTCACTTCTCCATTACACTACATCCCAAACACCCATTTCACTCCATTAATTACGCTGCTGAGGTGCTATCCACTCCCGTGGCCAACACTTGGGCTGGTTTCCTTGCCACCCCATGCCAGCAATTAAGGAATCCAGGTTGGCTCCTCACCCCACTCTGCCCTGCAGGTGGATGTGGATGAGCTGCAGCAGCCTTTTCCCAGCGGACCCACATCTTGCCAGTACAGCGCCAGGCAGCCTGACTGCCTTCCTTGCCTTTGGGCTCAATATAGCTCCTCATGAAGGAGGTATGATTTAATTAAGGACACTACATCTGAAGAAGATGGCCCGCGTGAGGCTGTAAAGGTCTTGAACTCATTCATTTTCAGGTTATACCTGCAGTTAATTTGTGGTGACTTTACAGAGCAGACAAGCGCACAGGGAGGCGTCCATGTGGCTCTGAGGTTGCTCTGCTCATCCTCAGAACCAAGCCTCCAGCAGTGCTGGTTAGACCATGGTTACAGATGTCCCTTGTTTGGCTCAGATACCAGATTTCTCCATTGACTCAGTGCAGGAAGAGAAGGTGAGTGACAATCACAGAAAGCGATGGGATGGATTTCACCCCCTCAATAGCCTCATCACCTCAATTACAAAGCTTGGGGGGGTGTCAGCTGTCAGGCAGGGCTGCAGCTCCACTGCCATTGAGAGCAGGAAGGTGAAAACATTGACATTTCTGGCAGCCTTCCCAAAGGGAACTGAAAAAATGGCAGGAGGTCAGGTGTGTGCCAGCGTGGGGCCAGGTGGGTATGAAAGGACATCCCTATCAGTGCTGTCAGTGCTTTTAGCAGCAGGTTACCAGGGCTGAGCAAGACAGTAAGACCTGGCTGTCTGGTCACTGCCATGGTGTAACAACACCCATGAGAAAGGCAAAAATCAGCCCTGGCCAGCAGTGGGGCTTGGGGATTAGGCTGTCAGAAACACTGAGCTGGGGTTGTGACCAGCATTTCTCCCACGGAGAAGAAGCCATTTCTGCACTTCTTGCACATGATTTAGAAGTGCTCCCTTTTATCCCCAACCCATTTGATCCTCCTGAGACAGGAGTGAACTTCCAGTTCCCCAGTTCACCATCCCTTATCTCAGGCTTTAACGCAGGCAGCTAATTGTGGGCTTTGGTAACCTGGGGAGATTTTCAGTCAATGGAAAAATCCCACTTGAGAGTGATTTCTCTCTCAGGCGACTGACTCAGCCCGTGGAGGTGCCATCTTCCTCCTCTGCTTAGGCAGGAGCCAGGTATAGCCAGGCATAGTCAAGTGCCTCATGTCAGATGGGAGAGGAGTCCTGCCTCCAGGCAGAATCAAAGGATGTGAGATACCACAATACTCCAGAGGTCCTGGGCCTCACTTCTTGGCTAGGAGCCACCCCTGAATAGCCCCACACATTTTGTCCAGGCATGGGCAGCACTGGTGGATTGTGTAAGTGAGCTGGAGGGGCTGGAAGAAGGCCCAGCAACTATTGATTCAATTCTTCATTCAGTGCATGTTTGAGTGAAGCGATTCAGAACTGTTCCATCAATTCAAACTTGTATAATAACATTAACCAAAAGCCATCAGGAACTTGGTCCATCTTTCCTAGCAGATCTATTATTCTGAATCATTCCCTGAGGAACAATAAAATTATCGTGGCCTGATAACACCAGAGCCAAAAATCCTAAAAGTCTAAGAGGCAAAGGTTTCGTTATAATTTTCCTCTGGACAAGAATACCTGCAGGAATGTGCCAAAGGATCAGTTCCCCACCTTCCCTGTACCTTGAGTAAATAACATGATAAAATAAGAATAAAGTAAAATTTAGAAAATACGTATCTGATAAGCTAAAAATAGTAACAATTAAAAAATATCACTTGCAAAACCCCTTTAGCACTTGGAGCAACCAGAGCCAAGGAAAATGACAGGGCTAAGGAGGAATTTTGTGTGGGCACTGCCAGTGTGGGAAGAGTGTGCAGGGAGGGAACTGTGATCTCCACCTTTCCACACTGCACCCTTACGAGAGACTTGACTTGAAGTTGTGTGTTTTCTCAGTCCAATAACACCTCCAACAAACCCATGTCCATCTCTGCCCTCCCCTGCTCTCAGGTGATCAACTCTTCTATCCCACGCTTCTGGCTTAGCCCATGTATTCCTTGGAGAAACTCCTCCAAGATGGTGTTCTCCCTCTCTCCCCATTCCCCCGATGGGTTCTCCTTTCCAATCAGATTTGTTTTTCCACGTGGCCATTGGGAACTGGCATGAAGGTAAACACACATACTCATGCACGTCTCCATCTCCATATCTGTCTCACAGGTAAGATGCAAACCCCGCTGAGAATATGAGAATAACAGCTTTAACCATGGCAACACGCTCCAGCAACATAAACACAAAGGCATTGAGGTTGTAGAAAGGCTGGAAAAAAGAATGAAAGGAGGAGAGGGATTGAGTCCATTGAGACCTGTTAAGGGCAGCTGGGTTGGCTGAGCAGCCAGTTAGTGGGGCTGGTACCTCCTGTCCCCATTTTTCCTCCCTTTTGTACTTAACTCCTGCTACGTGGAGATTTATTCCATCACCTCTGCCCACACTGGTCTTGACTGACCTGGAGGAGAGCTTCCTTCCTTGGGCCGCAAGTTGTTATAAAGAAATGTTACAAGTGAAGATCCTGGCTCCCTGAATAATCCCAGTGCTGCATTACTGCAGGGCCTGATGGAAAAACCAGACCCACAGTGAGGTGCCATCATCTCAGCTCCACCCTCCTCCTGTCAGGGAAGCTGCATGGCTCAGGCCATGAAACCAGCAGCTCCTCCTTGGGCTATGGGGTACCCAAGCCCCCTCCATGCCAGATTCCTTTGCCATCTTGCTGTGCTCATAGGACAGCTCAGATCAGACCTGCCAGCTGGAGAAACCAAAGCACTGATTTACTCATGGAGAGGACAGAGATCCTTGCTGGAATGGAGCACAGAGGTCCTTTCAGCTGTACAGAAAGCACCTGCAATGCAATCAGCTCACTCCTGGCATGCTTGAAGCCTCCAGCGAAGACTCTGGCACTGTTACCAGAGGCTCTGCATGGGCAAGGCCCTGTCCAACAGAGATTGCAGGCCAAAGGATCAAAATCAATGGGAGGTGGAAGAAATGTTCCCATGTTTTGTGAACAACATTTTCCAAAGAGGATGAAGAGGAGCGGAAGGGTCAAGTGACCGCAATGCCAGAAGTGGTCACAGCACCACTGCCGTTTCACCTCTCCAGTAGCTGCTAAGAGAGTTTAAGACACAGCCAGAAACTCAGGACTGGCACCTGGTCTGGGTGGGAGGTGAATCTGGACAAAGCAGCAGACTTTTCCTAGCCACAGCTAAAATGTCATAATTTCTGGATGATTTTGGCTCTATTATGACCTCGGACCTTCTTTTAAAGGGTGACGTGTGTTGTTTTGGTTATTCTTGGTTAAAACCCAACGAGCCTTTGCAGTCTGCAGAGTGAAGGAGGTGATGATGACACTGTACAGACAGTGACCCTGGAGGTGACACCCATGGCTTAGGAAAGCTGTCCTCGTGCAAATCAGGGAGAGGAGCACCTTCCAGGGTAACTGGTTAGCAAAGCTGGTACCAAAGGGTTAAAGGGTTTTAGTGAAAGCACAGGAGAGACTAAATGGATCGGAGAGTAAAAATCCAATTAGGAGATCTAACAGGAAGAAGCCAAGCCCTGAAACAATAAAGATAATAGTTTTAGCTGCCAAAGAAAAGATTAGAGTGACAGCAGATTTGTGGTGGGGCCAGGAGGAAGGAAAAACTGTAGCAAGAAAAAAACAAACAAAAAATAATATAAAGAGTTATTATTCCTCAAGACAGATTTGCATCACAAATTCACATTACAGCCTCACCTACAGCAAAGTTCATCTCAGGGCCCAAACTATGCAGCTGGTTCTTACCTTTGTAATTGGCTGAATGCCTTCAAAGAAGTTTGAAGTTCCAATTTGAGTCCATCACGGTCTTATCAGCATGAAATAGGCTGGGAGTGAATTGACCACAGTGAGGTTTGGCTGCTTATTTTGCTTTTCTATGTTATCATGTAAATATATTTTACTTGGGATAAAAGCAAAGGAAAGGAGCTGGAACAGCCCCGAGAATGTTCCCTTCAGGTCTCAGACAATGCCAGGCTCTCAGCTACAGTCCCTTACACACCATGGGTTCTCTATAGGAAAACCAAGCAGATTTCATGGTGGGAGGATGGATTTGCAGTCAGGAGAGAGACCCAACACTCATAAAAACACCCAAAGGACATCTCTACCTTTCCAGAGGAGAAAGAGCCTTGGATCAAAAAAACCCCAGCACAGACTCAGAGCCGGTTATGTATGGTATGCACTGCCAATTACTTAAGCAAACAGGATCACAGGAGCTGGCACAGCCTGTGGCCAAGAAACAGCAGCATCTGGAGGGAGCAAGGGCTGTGGGGCAGGCATGCCTGCCAAGCCACTGCACTGACCTGTGCCCCAAAAGGCACCTCTTTGAAGCCTTGAATCCAAAATGTAATAGGGCAACACGGAGAAAGGGGATGAAAGAGGATCAAAGGTCTGCAGGAGCCTTCCTGCAAGCAAGGACTTGCTCACACCAGGACTTCTCAGTCTGGAAAAGACATGGCTGGAGAGGTTATGGTAGAGGATACAAAGTCAGGCACAGCCCAAAGAAGGCTGACAGGGATTGGTCTAGTTGCCTCTTCCCAGTGCAAAAACTGGGGCTAATTCAGAGCTTGTAGGTCCTTGTGTGGTGGGGGTCAGGCCTGGGGAACTCCTTGCACAAGGATGTTGCCAGCTGTGAGTATTTGCATGAATTCACAAGAAGATTAGATCAGTAGATGGAGAAAACATAATCTGGATTAATAAATGAAGACAAATCCTGTTTAGGAAGCCTGTGGGACTGTGCTCTTGACCTGTGTTAGCAGCAAATGGTGAGGGGCCATATGGGCAACACTTGGCCCATGTACACTTCACTCCTGGAGGCAGTGACAAAGGGTGAGAATCGAGGGAGTGCTAATCAACCTGCCCCTGGGAGCACCTACTGCTCCCCGAAGCCTCAGGACGCTCAGCAGTTCGGACCCTTGATCTGGCTTAGTGCTGTAGTCTCTACTTCCTCATGGCTAAACAGCCCCATGGATCGCAGTCTTGTCCCAGGATCAGAGCTGTCCTACAGTTTATCAACAGGAAAGCAGAACACGGCGTGATTTCTCCCTGCAGTGTGTGTCCTCAGCCTACATCAAAGAAACTCAGCCACAGCCTCAACCAACTTATCTCTAAAGTGTGACTTGTTATACTTAGAACAGAGGTCCTCCCACTGAAGAATCCCACCATGCCTTCAAAGAATCATCTGTCTCTCACACGGTTCAAGCTCCATCTCCAAGCTCATGTGATCCCACTCAGCCCATGGCCATGGCCATGTTCCTCCACCACCAAAAGCACACTGCTCACATCAGTCAGCATAAAGCCACCCACCTTCCTCCTCCCACCCGCTTGTCAGATGGGAACACGCTCTTGCCAGCTTCCAGCTGGGAAGAGGAAACCTTTGCCAGCCCCATGCCAACCCCAGAGCAAGTTTCCCTGCCAACTTCAGGTGTACTGAACCATTATTTGCCAGCTCAGGCAACCACAGGGCTTTCATGTTTAATCAAGTGAAAGCTGCAAGGGCCTGGGGCAGTAGATGTCTGGCTGTAGGTCAAGATGCCCATATGCTCCTTGTCCGTCCCATATTATTTCTTCCTCAACCATCCCTATGACCTTCCTCTGTGTACACATGAGGTGGATGTGGGACGTGATGTCAAACCAGAAACTGCAATCTGGCTTTTATGGCCTTGTGGGATCCCCAACGCCAACAAGGTGTGCCAGGCCCCAGCCAAACTCATGTTGGGTCTGTGTCTTGTGCCTGTTGGGAACCACCTCATGCTGCCACAGAGAAGGACCTCACAGAGAGATCTTTTCAAGTTCTCAATAAGCCAAAAAATGCCAGTGTCTCTGTCTGAATTATATTTTACCAGCTCAAGGACCCCAACCCCAAAGCGCAGCACTGCAGAAGCTGTGACAAACCTCTGCCCTGAACACAGCAGAGGAGAGCTGTTTGAACTGGAGCTGCTGCACTCCCTGCACAGGACAGAAATCTTGCCTAAGCCAAATGTTAATGAGATGGCACAGGCTCTGGGCAGGCTTTGTGCTTTTTTTCCTCCTGGATTAAGCAGCGGCATGTGAGGATCATGGAGCTGAATGGCTGACAGCTGAAGGTTAACATCAGGTCAACAAGTCCTTTTTTCCTGCCTTTCAGTCCTGAGACCCGGAGGTGGGAGGGTTACCTAAAGTAAACATTTTTTAAAACGCAATTCTCCTTTCTTCTCTGTCTCTTTCCCTTTCTTGCAAGGAAACTGGGTTTGAAAACCAGATTGGATGTCGCTTTTCCATGAGCATCAGGATTTGGGAGCAATGGCAAGCTATGGCTCTTATCCCATCTGAAGTCCACTGCTCTCCCTTTCCCAGGACGAGCTCACTCCTACGCACCTGCAAGTGTCTGCAGGCACCTGAGCTGTGTGCAGAAAAGCAGGATTCAGCTCCTGACTCTGCAGCTGATCTCCCGGGAGATGCCAGGCGTGTTGCTCACAGCCTGACTCAGCCATCCTTGGATTTCCTTGTATTGCAGAAGCCTTGGTCTGCAAGGTCTTGGGGGTCTTGGCTCCGGTGTCTCTTCTCCAAAGCAAAGATCTTCACCGTCCCTTGATCATCCTCTGGTGTGTGCTGAGATAGTGACATTTCCAAAGGAGCGGTGGTTTCTGTTTGATCATCTGGGTGGTACCACAACTCAAACACCACAAGAGGCTTCTTTCCCCCCACCCTGCTGTGCAGAGGGCCAGAGGCTGCCCTGGCCTGCTCCCAAAACCACCCGTTCTCATCAGTAGCGTTAAGGACAGCAGAACAGAATGTGCTACCTTAAGGATCTCTTTGCAAGGCAGAGTTTGATGACTCAATTATCACACACCTTCTAAAGCAGTGTTCCAGCAGCTGCACTGATGAGGGGCTCCAGGGTAGTTTCTCCTGCAAGAAGTGATTTAGTTGTTTTTTTGTTTTTCCTAAAGGGATCCAGCTGGGCAGTGAGGGAACTTCAGGACCATGGCTGTCCAAGCTAAACCTAGTCAAGTGTGCTGTGGGGATGAGAAGAGGTTTCTCAATGCTTCCCACTGCCTCTGCTATGGACACATAAATCCTGAGCAGCCAGAGAGTACTGAGCAGCTTGGAGAGGAGGAAGAGAGGGAAAAAACAGGAGGAAAACTAAGTCATAAATCACCACAGATGATTCTGTCCTCACCTTCTGGCCTCTGCTTCAAGCCTTGCTACCATTCAGATGTTACAGTGATTTAAAGGTGTTGGAATAATCAAAACGGAACAAATTTCCCAGTCATTGTTTTTTCACAAAGACACAGGCAGACACCTCCCAAATATATATATATGTAGACAAACACCTGTAAAATTGAAGCATAATCTTTTACATTTCCATAGCTTATTTTTGCCTGCAAAGATTCTTAAAAGAGGTGTTACCAAGAGTTACAGCCCTGAAAAGGAAAAAGTATTTCACTTTCAAAACACCTGCCACGTGTCTTATTGGTCTTTACACCAATAAAAATGTCATGTGTCCTCTTGGAAAATTAATCCAAAATAATTAAGACTGCAAATCTAAATTAGTGGAACCACATTAAGTCTTTCTGTATACACTCTCAACTTAATTCAGGTTAATTTGTAATTCTTTGACAAAATCCTTAATTAAATTGAAGGCACCGTTAGCCCATTATGTTCCAAATGACACCGTCAATATAGCTCTTGGCTGATTTTAAATTGCATGTCATAATTACACCAGAACAGAAGCACTTGAGAGTTTCTCTCTTCTTTAAGCAGCCAAGAAGCCCTCGGGGTCTGTGGGGAGACTTGGGGACAGTGATAATCCATCCAGGCCTTTTCTTTAAACCTGGCACTGTGGACAGACTCACCTGAGCTGAAAAATGTCCCTTTTGGGCTCTCTATCCTCCAGTCTCAGCATCTTCCCACCTCCCCAGCACCTGTTGACTTCTGATGAAGCTTAGGAAAGGAATCGCTCACTTCCTAAAGGTGTGTGGGCAGGGAAAAAACACAACGCAAAACATAATTCAACAGAAGTACAGGTGACATGACATGGGATAATCATTTGGGCAGATGGAGGACAGAGAGAGTTGGTTTTACTGGAGCAGTCAGTTGGACAAGAAAAAGAATTTCTATAGAAAAGATGCTTTTGATCATAATCTGTGATAATAAGGCCTTGTTGGACAGTTTAAAACAAGTCTCTTACATGGTTATCTCTGCTCTGTGCTGGTAATGCTTTTCAACAAAATTAGGCAACGCTCAAAGAGAGCTATGCAATCAGATGGGGAGTAAAGCCATGAGGTGTGCTGGTAAAGGAATTTGGATCATTTTGCCTAGGAAAGGAAGGGCTTTCAAAACAGGAAGGGCTGTGATGGACACAAGGGCTGGTGCAGACAAAATTAAAGCAATGCTCTGCTGTGGGGGCAAGGGCACTGCGCTAGGAGGGGGAAAACATCTCTATGTAGCTGTCAGGACAGCAAAAACCAGTGTCGGTGCTGCACTGGTGGGAACAAGCAAGGAAAAACGGTCAGGAGGGCCAGACCAGGGCTGGCCAGCATAATGCCACCTCCCCATGCCCTTTCCCCTTGCTCCCTTCCTCCCAGCCCAACAAAACCTCATGTTTCGTTTGACTCAGGCAAGGAAACAACACAGGGGATTAGCTGCCTGGTATCATGACAAGGCAGGGGAGAGCAAACAACAGCAAGGAGCGGATCATGAACTTATCTTTGTGTTTGGAGCTCATCATTGTCAGCTGGGTTTCAGACAATGACCATGTGCTTTGTGTCATGGAGATGCTGAAGCCTGAAAAATTAGGGAACAAGGAACAGTGATGGTACCCAGCTCTGAACATTTCCATTTAGATCAGTATCCCTTAGCCTTGCATGGTGTTGCTAGCTGATGGAGGGATGGAGACTTTTCCTAGAGCTACCAGCATGGAGATGAGACCACAAAATTATTCCGTTCCCGCATGCCAAAGGCACAGACGATTACAATTTTTCTTCTGACTCCTACTCATCCCGCCTCGTAGAGATCAGATTAATCATGGCACATGATCAAAGAGATTGAAATGAAGAAACCAAAATCCAAATGGCTGCAGTTACACTGCTGCAAAACTTGGGTGCAGATAAGGACTGTAATTTTGCTGTGCAATAGCCTGGGCTTGGAGAAGTGAGGAACACGGTGAACACGGTGCTAACTCCATGTGTATTTATACTAACAAATACCCTGGCTGCCCTGGTTCAATGAGAACTCTGTTAGCACATTGCTAGCTTCAAGAAGAAAAATAAATTACTGCCTTTCTGGAGAGTAAAAACAAGGTGCAAGGCCCGTGAAAAAGAGACTTTGCCACACGGCAAATGCATGTGGTGGCTTCGAGCACTTGCGGGCTGAAGCTCCCGCACACAAAGCCCTGTGTGTCCCCAGGTCACTGTGGGGTCACTGTGCAGGAGCACCTCCCCTGCACCTGAGCAACAGCATCACACCACACACGAGCCCCTAAATGCACCACCCTTCTCCTGGGACGGAGCAGCTGCTTTAATGAAGGGTTACCTCCCTGTAAGGGAAACTCGGCAGTGTGGGGCACGTGTATCCCACCCACTCCTCCTCCTTCTCCTTCTCCTCCTCCTCTCCTGCTCCTGGCACACCACCCACAGGCCCCGCTCTGGCCACCCTCAGCAGCTCCTCGGAGAGCTCCTCTGAAGCAGAGGCAGATGGAGCTGCCAGCTCTCCCGTACGAGATGGCACAGGCTTTCCAAGCCGCCTCTTCCTGGGGCTGCCTACTCCTGTGTGGGAGGTGCAAGCAAGGCACGTGTTGCTTCCCCTGGTGAGCTTTCCTCCACTGTGTCCCAGTGCCACCAGTGCCAGCACTGAAGCCTTTGCCTGGTGGTCCGGCACAGCTGCCAAGCATCAAAGCCAGCTCAGATAAGCACCACATCACCTCTTCCAAAGGCCCTCTGGGTGGAGCACAGTTCAAGACGTGGCACTGTAGCTGGTGACCCAAAAGCCAAGGGTTTCAATTTCTGTGGTCACCCTGATATGTGAAAAATGTCTGCATGCATGCAATCCCTGTCTGTGGTCCCTGACCTTGCCCACCATTGCTTTGAAGTGGTGCCAGCAGCAGAATTCCGAGCCTGGGAAGTGAAATTCCTGGGAAGGCTCACCTTCCTGCACACTCCCAATTTTTATTTAACACTTACAACTTTGGGAAGACCACAGGGAAGATTATCCACCACTGCCCCTTAGAAAGACCTGCCCTAGGCATCCTGTGGGACCTGCTGGCAGGTGGCAGGTGGCAGGGGAAGATGTCACCTGCTGTGATAAGTATCAGATGCGCAGATGACATGTTTGTGCAGGGTGAAAAGAGCCAAGACCATTGTGGCCTGATGGCTCTGGCAAATCCCATCCTTAGGTAAAATCCTGTCTTTAATTCCCAGCATTTTACTATGTCAGTAAAGGCCAGCACACGTAAGGGGTGAAGTGCAGGCACCCTGCCTGCACTGCAGATTGCCAAAAATGAATTCAGGCGCTGGCCATGCTGCAGACACTTGCCTCAGGTTGCTGTGTGGGGCTTTGCCACAGTTTCGAGCCTGCTGCAACCAGAGGTGCTGGGACTGCTGCCTTTGGAATTGCAGTGACCAGTGTGGGACTGCACAGGAGCACACAGGTGTCGGATTTCCAGTGTTTGGGAAGCAGAAAGTAGCCTTTTGTAGGCTGGATGACACCGCCCGACACAGACTTGTGTGTCTCTCGCTGCCCTCGAAGGGGATCGGGCTGTCTTCACACCTTCCTGGGAATCTTCATCTGTGCTGGAGGGGCACTTCTGGCCTCGGTTGCCTTGCTGACCGGGAAAGGACTGGAATGCTCAGGAATGCAGCATCTCCTGCAGGGGAGCAGGCAGAAACACCTCATCCTGACTTTTTCACTCTGTGTTTTCAGCAATCAGATAAACTGGAGGAAAAATTCTCTTGTAAAAGGAGAAAAAAATCCTTTCACACCCGAAATGGGAAGCCCAAGCTGCCCTGGGCCCCAGGGCTGCTGTTGGGGGTCAATCACCTCCTTGGGAGCCACCACCACTCTTGCACAGGAGAAAGGATGGTAAACGGTTTGTTTTAGTGATGTGGACTTGGTCCACCATCTGGGATGGCGGCATCTGCCACACCAAGGCTTAAGGCCACCACCTTCTCCAGCAAGAGGGCTTAAGGGGTTCCTAAGGTTTGTTGTGACCCAAAATGGTGGTTGTCACCTGCAGCAGACCCCATGAGTGACAACAGACACATGATAATAAAACAAATAGACAAGAAAATCCCTTTCACCCCCTCTCCGCTGGCCTTCACCCAGGATGCAGGGTGCATCCCTTCGCTGGCTCAGCCTTCTCCATGGTAACAGATGGATGCCGCAGTCCCATCCCCCTTCACGGAGCTGGGGCGGGCGGGTGGGAGACAGATGGCAATGGAGGGGAAAAGAGTCCAGATCCTCCTGAGTGGCAAAAATTGCAGGAATCCCTGGTTGCTGGAGCCAAGACGTTGACCCAGAGCCGTGGGAGGGAGGGAAGGTGGAGGCGCGTGGCTCTGCTGAGCCCGGAATAGTAGAGCAGCTGTTAAGTTATCACTTGTAATTATTACAGCATATGGGAAGGAAAGAATAGCTCTCAAAGGGAGAAAAACAAATAAGGAAAAGGCGGGCTGCCGCAGGGCTCAGCCACGGGAAGAGTGACACTCAGCACTGCGGCGGGTCCCCACCAGGTGGGCAAGGGCATCGGGGGACAGCTCTTCCTCTCCACAGCCCCGGCAGGAACTTGGCTGCCAATATTCACACCTGCAGCTCCAGGGGCTCACCCATCTCCCAGGGTGCCCACTGCCCACTCAGGAGCATGGATATGTTGGGGAGAGGATGACAGTGGCCGGGGTGTTACAGGGGGATGGAGCCTGGCATGCTCCCCCCGGTCCCTTCTCGATGCACAATCCTACTACTTGCTCTGTAATTTGAAGGATGCAGGGCCATGTGCAGCAAGTGATAATGCTGGAGCACAGAGTGCCCCAGTAAACCAAAGGGGAAAGCCTCAGAGACAAGCCTTGCATGGGAGGGCCTGCCTCTGGAAATACATGGAGCAAGGAAGAGGTGACATGCAGCAGCATGAGGGAGAGTAGAGAAATTCAGATAACAGTCTGTGAATGAGTAGCAATGACAGTCTCTCCTAAATTCTACTTCACTTGCAAAACAAACCCCTCATAGCAGTTGCTATTCTGGGCTTTCAATGTAAGAAAGAAAAATGGCAATAAGTCCTTGGAAATGTGGAGCCATTGGCAGTTGTACCTGCTGCACCCCAGTAAGGGAACAAGGAGTGTCAAGGGGATGTCACTCCTGCTCACACCTTTGGAAAAAGCTTGGGTGACTTAATGTAGAAAAATCTAACCCTATCTGCTGTGTATTAAATGCAAAGATTTAAGTTCACTGATAAAACTCACAGCCACTGAACTACAGATTTTCCTGAGAGCCAGAGCATTTGGGGCCCATTTTGATGTTTACTCGTACTGTGCAACAGGCATGTAGCCACAGAGGTGAGGCAAGACGAGGATGTTACTTGTCCTATTTGTTCCTGTGCTCTGATGGCTTTTCCCTGGGCATCTGCTACTGGCTACAATTGAAAATGATGCAGGACCAGGGGTAAAGGGTTGAGGGGTTAGAATACATGCTAACAGAGATATTTTTATATTCTCTTATACTCAGCTCTCTCTTGCTTTTCAGATATATTTATTTGTCTACTACTGCCTTCTCCCTGGCAGCAACATGAATTTACTCAGAGCAGGTGAGTTGGCACCTGCCTGCTCACCTAGGTGGGCTCCAGCTCACCCCTGAGTCTCTCATCCCAAGCCAACCTGATCCCATTGTGAAGAGCTTGTGGCTCCAGTGAAAGGCACCAATATATATCTGAGCAGGAGATGGGGAACCCTGGACACACCGGGCTGATGTGTCAGGACCAAAGCACACCACCCCCAGACTTAAACACCAAGCCTGGAGCAGTGCTTCCCAGAGGTCAGCAGGACCCAGATACAGATGGGTGCTGAGCACTGCTGGTCTCACGGGAGCCTGGGAGATGCCATTAAGCTCTGGTAGCCCTCTTGGACGTGCAGCACAGGCAGGTGCTGAACGGCAATGCTACTGCAAACAAAGCTGAGACAGAAGCATTGGAAACAGGAGATGGCTCAAATTCTGTGATCCAGAACAGGAGTGAATTGCATGTGGCAGACAACAGCCCCAGCACTGGTTAGATGAACCAGCCAAACCCTGCCAGCGCCCCAGGATCCTTGCCAAGACAGGCACTGTGCTTGGAGATTGAAGGACCAGCTCTGCAGCTAGCACATATAAGCCAGCCTGGGTGAAAATCAGGGAGGCAACACCGGTTTGCACCAGATGGAAATCTGGCCTGATGCTCTATGACCCACTGGCCCTGTCAGAAGGGCTGACCCCGCCCGTGCACCCGTGGTGCTGCTCAAGGACTCGCCTGGGTGACACCTCCATGGGTGGCAGAAAAGGACTTCTGCTGCCCTCCTCAAGAGGCTGAAATGCTGCCAGACTGCACATGTGTGGGGTGACTGCTGGTGTGTGGGGTGACCCCACCACACAGCTGAAGCTGGAGGTGCTCCCCACTGCCCTGACACCTCAGAACAAGGAAATGGAAATGCTGGGATTTGCAGAGCTGCTTGGGCTTTGTGTCTTCTGTCTGCAATGACCTGGAGCAGGGAAGGGCTGTGACAGGACAGATGGGGAATGTGCCTTGGGGTACGACACAGCTTGGGGCACCCCTGCTCACGGCATGGGGTTGGAGTTAGTGATCCTTGAAGTCCCTTCCAACACAAAGCATTCTATGATCTAAAATGAAAGGATTGTCAGTCTTTATGCCAGATACTCACTGGGAGACTGTGCTGGCTCAAGCATCCAGGAGGAGAAAAAAAGCCTGCCAAGAGCTGCAAATGGAGGAGGAGTGTGTTTGCAGTTCTTTGCTATCTCCACACTGGCCCTGGATTGGCAGTGGTTGAGCTACAGAGCCCAACAGGGTCCTGGGGGCTAAGCCCTCCTTGTAGCAGGATGCTCTGCCTAGGTTGGGGTAAAACAACTCAGACTTTACCCTATTTGCAGAATTTATCAGGTTATCAGTGGCAAATGGAGTAGGAGGGGTCAGACTGCTTTTGGTGCTGGAGAATGCTGAGAGGAGGCTGACTCATCAAGCCCAAAGTTAAACATTCTGAGGATGTGAAGAACAATGTTTCCTGACAGAAACTCACACTGGTGAGGAGGTGGCAGACAAAGCTCCTGATAAAGAAACCAACAAGTGCTAGTATGGATGACTTCTCTAATGGTGCTGAGCTAAAGGCTGCAGAGCTGATACACGTGGCCTACAAACATATGGCTGACAGTCAATCACTTCATACTATAAAAACCCAATTCCGCTTTTTAATGGCAGGGTTCTCTAATACCCCCTTCTTGGGTCTGTGTGGAGATTCCTCTCTTGAGTGGAGACACCCCTCAAGGCTGAGCAAGAGATTTGCCCGTGGTCATTGAAATGGGTAACATCAATCTCTACTTAATAATTATTTTGTCAACTTTAATATAATTGCTTCAATATTTATAAAAAATATGCACTATGCTAGTAGTTAAAAATATATGTATTGTGTTGTAAACAATTCTGAATAAAGTTTTTTTTAAGTCTAATCATTATTATCACCAATTGAAGTAAATCACTTCTTTCATTCCTATAAATATATTTGGTTAGCCATCCTTAATTCTGTAGCACAAAGTTGTATAGAGGCTCAATAACACCTATATAATTCTTTGGACATAAACCACTGACCAAGGATTGGATCCAGACTCCTTTCTGAGGAGTTTAGAAATCAAGGGGATCCTTTCTGACCCTTGTGACTCAGTGGGAGGGTTCCATGACAGACCTTGTCTGAAACTTCCATTCTGCCTGCAACACTCCTGCATCCCAAACTAACCCTGCAGCTCTTGTTCGACCTCCCATGCCCTCTGCCCTTGTCTCAGGGCAGGGTAGCAGAGATGCCAGAGCCATCCCTGCCAGGGCTTAGCACCTGGCAGGGAGCACACACACACACCGGTGCACACACAGAGTCTCCCTCTTGCATTTTTGGCCACCTTCCCAAATGCCAGCATGACATGGCATCCCCGTCCATCCTTTCCTTTCTTCCATACATCATTTGCAAAGTTGCTTGATCTTAAGGTAATTGCTTTTCCCATAGCAGCAAGGGCCTCTCATTTGTTTTTACATGCCACTAATCTAATCCACGGGTTTGTGTTTGGATTCCTGCTTCCTCTGGACTGTTCATAATTAAAAAAAATTAAGGATTGGGAAATAGCAGTTGAAAGGGAAAAGTAATACCTCTCATTTTCGTCTTCAAAACAACCAAAATTGACACTAGATAAAAGGGATAGGAGAAATCAGAGAAAATATAGGGTACGAGACTTGTTTTTCCCTGTACAAAAATTAATTTTGTTAGTAATCACCCAGGGGGAAAAAGTATTTGTTGCTTTGACCCTAAAAGACCTCTAAATATTTTTAATTCCTTGCTATCACTGTGAAGCCCCACATGGGGAAGTAGCAGGAAACATTCCTTGGAGGATCCTAGCAGCTTTTGGGGCTGAGCTTCTGAAGATGTAAGATTTGGTGACTAATCCCAGGAAATCCCCTTCTCCTGGGCAAGATGACCCGTCCTGATCCCGACTGCTGCTCCTGGTGTGTGGCATTTTTCTGACAGGTCCATAGCCAGACCCCGGAAGGTGCTTGCCCTGGCAAGACATAGCAGGGGTTTGGGTGGTCTGGGCACATCATGATCTGCTCTAACCCCTCCACTCCTGAGGGGCCCGGAGGGGGATCCATCGCCCCTCCTGGTCACTGCCTCCATCTCTGATCCAGCAGAGCAAGCCTCTCCTCGAGGACTGCTGGTGCTGCCAACCTGACCCCAGCTGCTGGTGTGTCCATCTCCCCTGTGCTGCCTGCTGGAGTGTGCTTCCTTCTCTGCTCACCAAGTGCCTTCCTGCTGGGACAGACCTCCCAAAGGCTTCCACTGCTTCCTCCCGCAGTAGTTTCACCTCTTCTTTGTCCCCTGCACCTGACGTCTCTGTGTGTCCCTTTCGTGGCGGACGGAACAGCCGCGTTTGCCTGTACCCTCAGTCAGCACATGCCCACCACAGCCCTGCTCTGGGCAGCCTTGATCGGTCCAGGGCACGACCTGGAGGCAGCACACGCTCAGCACTGTCCCTACAGGCAGCACGGCCAGGGCTGATGTGCTTTGGCCGGAGAGGAGAGGGCAGGTGCTGTGGTACTCACCTTCAGGTCCCTGTCATGGCTCGAAGTGTCCTCTGGGGTGTGGATGATGCAGGTGACAGGAGCCTGCAGCAGCAAAGTGGCCCAGGGATCGGAGAAGGGACTGAGCTGGTGCTCTCTCTTGGGGAAGAAGGGTCTGACTCTGCCCACAAAGCTGCAGTAAGAATGAGGGCATTGATTTTTGCCAGCTTCCACAGGGGAAAGGGGCTGAGACACAAAATTACATGAACTGGGTGGTGGCAGATGTTGGGGCCTCGGGACCACCCCTTGTGACCTGCCAGGATCTCCCAGTGCTCTCCTGACATCAGGAAGAAGGCCAAGATCCCTGCAGACGGAGCCACAGAAGAAAGAATAAAAGTAACAAATGCAAAATGTGCCTACCTCACACCACTCCTCCAGAGAGGTCCTGCCAGGGGCGCCAGCAATTGCTTGCAGGTGGTGGCTGAGCTGAGCGAGAACCAGGAGCAGGGCAGGGGAAGGATAGAAGAGACATGGGTGGGGATAAAGGGGACAGAAGGGGCAGAGAGCTTTCACACAGCCGGGCTGGGAGAGGGCTGGGTTCACACTGGAAGGCCTGGCAGCAGGGACTTGCCCAGTGGCACTGGGAGCACAGTCCCCGAGGAAGCTCTGCCTGCTCTGCTGGGTTTCAGAAATGAGAGGTCCCTGGTCACCAAGGGAGGAGAAGCTGGAACACAAGCCATGCGTGGTTCTGAGCCTGTTTGCAGCTTGTAGCTATAGGCTGTTGCCATATTCTATTAGCTTTCTGAATGTTTATATTCTATAGTTGAGTTTTCTCATGCTTGTAACATAAACAAGAGTTGTTTTTCACATTCCTTTCTGATGAGGGTCAACTGATTGACTTCTAGCCTGGCCACTGGGATGGAGAGGTGGTAGCCTTGTTCTCCAATCCCTGGTCACTGTCCAGAATCTATATATGCGAGGTCATCATAATAAAGCTTCTTCTTCTTCTTGGAGTCAGAGAGTGTGAGTGTCATTTCTCTTCGTGTCCTCTAGTGACAATAGGCTGTGACAAAGATCCCATCTTTAAAACATGCTGGGGCTGCACACAGCATTATCATATGGACATGCCCTATAACACCCCCAAAGCACCTCAGCTTTCCAGTGCCAATGTGGGTCTGGGATGTTCTCCACTACGCTTTGTGGGCATTGCAAGTTTCCTAAGAAAGTATTTTGAAGTAGATCAAAGTGGTGTGTGATGCAGCAAGCCACTACCAGCATAGTACATTTGGGGCACCACACTGGATGCTGGATAGGTAAAAAGAAAATGTTGAGTCCACTGAGTGCCAAACGCCTCCTGAACGCCGTGGAGCTGCTCGGGTTTGGTTTCCGAATCTCTTTGCCTTTGAAAGTTGCACTTGTGAGACTCTCTTCTTCCCTCTAGCGCCCATTCCAAGGCATTCCTCTCGCTCTTCAACCCTAGCAAAAGCGGCGTTTGCCTGGATGCATTTGCACTCACTCTGTTCCTCAGGCACAGGTTTTATACCTACGTTTTCTTTTTCTGGTTTACGCTGTGCCATGCAGGAGGATCCTGTTGCAACGCGGTTGTCTACTGGCAGCTTAAAAAATTATCTCAATTACTGCCTTAATTTTAGCACAATCACTCTGAACTCCAGTCGGGGATGCACAGCCACGAGGTTTCCGATGGCAGTGTGGAGAGGATGCCTAGTTGAGGGATGGGTCAGAGCGAGCCCCTACACTTGTTGCCTGTGTAAGACCATGCTACACCTCCTCTCAGATCACACAATTTCTCCCTGGGCTGTAGAGAGCCAGGACAGAGATTAGAAATTACTGCAGGGTCCCTAAGGCTGGATCAAGGATGTCACTGAAAGGATGTTTTATTTGTGGTGACAGCAAGAGACCTCCAGGGTAGGACCTCCATCACCTGGGTCACCTCCCAGCTGGCTGAACTGGTTTCCAAAAGTCCAGCCATAATCCTCCTCTTTGAGGAGAGACATCCGCCTCTTCTGGGGATGGGCAGCAGATCCACCCTCCCAGATGCACCTGCACCAGGTCAGCTCTCCACCAGCACAGGGTCTGCTCTGGCACCTTGAATTCAGTCCAGGACAAGCCCTCCTTGGTGTCCTGCAGCTGTCCTTCCCTACCTGTGCCTCTCTGAAAGGTCCAAAAGCTTCCCAGACTGGCTCAAAGAGCCATGTGCACTGAGGTATGCTGCCCCAGTGCTCACACGCTGTCTCCACTCTCCAAGGCTGATTGCCAGGCAGGACAATTCCAGTATCTCCTGGGGTAATTTTAAAGGAACAAAACACAATAAAAATATGGCCAGGATTCTCTGGTGTAATGAGAAAGCCATTGCAGGGCAGGAGTCATCTCACCTGGCAACGGATGGTACCAAGCAGACATCTAAGCCATCACAAACCCTGTTCTATCAGTGGAGAGACTGGCACTACTGGAACATGAGCCATCTGATGCCAGAAGTACCTGAGCTCTGCTATGGGTGCAGACACTGCCCATGGCAAGGAGCCCAAGCCTGTCAGGCTCTGAACAAGCCAAGGAACTGTGTAGGAAATGATCCTGAGCTGACCTGTCGTTCGTGTGTACTTGAAGAAGGGACATGTATGACATTTTCCTTCCTGAACATTTCCTGTGTTTTCTCCTCCTTGACAGCCCAAGAAAATATCTTCTATTCATCCTTTAATGAAGATTAATTTGTTCCAAGTGCAAAGCAATCCCGGACCTTCAATGAGAGTAATGGCCTTGGCAGCAAGCACAACAGCCATGAGCCCTGGGGCTGTGCATGCAGCTGTCATAGGGACACTGGACAGGGTGAGCATCCCCTTTGGCCTGTTCCTAAATGGGACGCCAAGGTGTCCACAACAGGCTGGGCTCTCCAGAGCTGGGAGGCGCAGAACCCAATCCAAGTCTAAGCAGGAGCCACCTTTGCTTGTCAGGGCCCATTTGTCTGGGTGGGATGCTGTCCCAGACATGCTCCCCTTCAGGGGGAGGGATGATTCTTAGTCACTGAAATAACTGCCTGGCACACAGCTCCCTACTTCTCCTACTTCTTTCTCCCTTTTTTTTAAGTTCCAGCTGAGTGGAGCCTTTCAGCACGCAGGGCATCACCAGTCACTCCAGCAGGGCTGTTTGTGGGACACCACTAAGTGATGCTGAGAGGTCCCCTGGATGGATCATGCTTCTGCTAATGCTGCAGCATTGTCATTTTGGGCCAAATCCCTTTGTTCTGAGCCCAGCTCCCTGCCGGGCAGCTGTTTGCAGCTAACCACCCCCTCCCTTAACAGCATGTACTGGTGAGACTTGGCTCCCAGCAGAAAACTCTTCCCTGCAGTACTGATTTATTAATAGGTGAGGGGAGCAGTTCTCACCCCTCTCTCCAGCTTACACACGAGATATCAATTTGGCAGCCAGCAGCAAATCCCATTAAGGCAGTGAGATACTTAAAGGCATCAGCAGCTCCTGGCCCATTACAAGAATGAGGGGATGAACTGTGGTAACGTACATCTGAAACTGGTCACATCCAGCTGGAAGCAAGGATCCTACTGAGACAAATATTAGGAGTCTGCAGAGGCAGGGATGGGAACAAGCTCATTCATTAAAGGACTTTGTCTATATTCAAGGGACCAATGCGTGATTTTAACAGAGGAAACAGCGACAAAAAGCCCACACAATGAAACTCCCCTTTTTCCCTTTTGGGCCCAGAGAACAGAATTCACAAATAGCCCATCATGCCTTACAATTCCTAAATAGCCTATTAAAGACCTGACTGGCTTTTCCATTTTCTAGATGAAAAAGGTGGAAGATGAACAAGCAGAGGCTAAGCCAGGGCAATAATTTTCCCGGTGGATCTGTTATAACTGTCCAGACAGCAATGGCCCTGTTTATTTCCTTGTCCTGGAAACTGCAACAGACAGTTGCAGCCTTGGGAAACCCTGAGGTGCACCCACTACTGGCAGAGAGAAGAGAGGAGGCTAGCAGCCCTTCTTCCCCACCAGTCTGGGCTGTGATCACAACGTTGCTCTCTTAGCAAGCCTCTCTGCTGCTCCACGCATGACAGGCTGGCCACTCAGTTCTGGACACTAAATCCCCACAGACACGAGAGCAGTGGCGTGCAGCCTGTCTCACACGTCCATCCCGATCAATACACGCCAATATATGCACCCGAGGAGGCGATGCCACCAGCTGAGGCAGTGATCAATGGGTAGACTGTACATCTCCTCCTGCCCCTGTGAACACTCCACATCACCATGCAGCATGTGACTGCCCTAGTTAGGCCACCAGTGGCACAGAGCTGCTTAATGGGGGGTGGAGTGGCTGTTCTGGAGGTCACACACAGCCTGCAGCCCTGAGAGTTACCACTGGGATGCCTGATGGGAAGGTACAACAGGAAACCCTGAGTTAAATGGTTTCGATGAAGCCCTCAGGCACTGATCTCCCACACACGAGGGCACAGCTGGTTTTTTCTGACCATTTCTCCACATCCTCTGCCAGCTCAGAGAAGCTCCTTGCTCTGTGCATGTGCGGAGCCAAATGGAGTTTGCTGCGAGGTGAGACCACAGGTGCTTTTGAGAGACTTTCCAGACCCGTACCAAGAGTTTTGTCCAGACCCAGTATACACACTCACCGATTTATTTTTCCCCTCCATCCCTTTGAAATGAAAGCTGTTGATTGAGAAGGAGGCTCTGAATATCTGGAAAAGACAGTCCTACTCACCACCCCCTGGTATGACCCTGGATATAGAGAAGGGTCACTGCTGTCAGTATCTTCTTCCTTTTACAAGGCCAGCTTTTTTGTGTGTGTGATGGTATGGTCAGTGACACTGGCAAAAAGTCAAATTTAGTCAAAGGACACAGGCACTGTTGCTGGGTGAAATCCTGCCTGCATCCATAGTATTGCATAAAATCACACACCACATAGTTTTAAATTAATTTTGATAGATGATTTCTGCTAGGACACATAAAAACTGGGCAAACTTGCTTCAAGCTCTAGACTGTTTTCGAAGATAAAGTGGTGCAAGGAGCACCATGACAAAAGGAAGTTTAAGAGCTTTGTCCATTATTCTACTTTTCTAAGTTAAGATGGCCAGCAGAAAGGAAGCATAAACCAATTCATTAACTCATTGTGTAATTACTGTTTTATAAAGTGATTTAAAAAAATGTAATCTAACACAGTAATTTAAACTGGAAAAAATGTGATGACGCTTGGTTTCAGACTGCAACATCAATAAAGTTTAAGGCACAGTCATTTGGAACAGCATCTCACAGACTGCAGTCATAAAACAGATGTCTTGATCATGAAGCAAATGCCCTACTGAAAAAGAATGAGATTATTCTCTTACTTCCCTGCTTTGCTGCATCATCACTTAAAATTATCAAATTATGATAAATTGGAAAATCTATTTGATCTGAAACGGCTAGAAATGGGATAGAGGTGAAAGGCACATGCAGAGGATGCTCTGACACCTGGTGACAGAAGTCAGCTCTGCCAGAGAAATTCTGAAATGCAATGTCTATTCAGAGGAATTGAGACAAATCGTTCCTGGTAGCTATGGAGCAGACAGACATGTTAATATTGGGATAAGCCACTTGTTCAGTATTTGCTCCCATAGCAATGCATCCTACAAGAACTTCCAATGCCTATGAACAGGGTGAGCTCCTGTGGGGGCATAAACTCTGAAACCATTTAGCGTTCCTGGGCTCTTCCTCAGGCAACACATCCCTCCCTTAGAACCTGCTCTGGTCAACTCTTCCTTTCAAGCCCTTGGTTGTGGCCCTCACATGTTAAACATCCAGGACTGCAAGAAACATATTGTGCTGCTGGTAGGTCAGCTCCTCCAGCCCACTCCACAAACAGCAAGGCTCCATTCTTTGTTTTATTTGGTGTCCCTGCCTGACTCACAGAGCTGGGCATGGTGAGGATGAGAGGAAGTATGATAGGATTTGTTCTGTTTTCGTGCATATAGGTTGCAAAAATAACCACATTTTTCTGTAATAAGAAGTTCATTATCTCATTGGTTGATCAGTGGTTGCTCTTAAAATATTTCTGGACCAGCTGTATCCTGAATTTAGGCAAATCACATTACTTGTTTGAACTGCTCTGTGTTCAGCTTGCAGAAGAAGCTGCAAGATAGAATTGATGCTTCATGGCCACACTGTGTACATGGCTCCAACACATGCTGGCAACTGGGCGTCTTCTAGGATGGAGGACTTGTGTTCTGAGACGTTTTTGTGGCAGTGAATTTGTCTGGCAGTGACTTTAGAATGGATGTGGCAGTCAGGGGCCAAGCAGAATTCGTCGGCCTAAACCTCTGCGAGGCTTTTGTGGATGAGCAGGCAGCTGGATGCTTGTGGTTGATCTCTTTAGAAAGGCTCTCATCCATGATGGGCCTGAGGAAAAGAGGAAAACTCTGTGGTGAGACTGCACTCCAGACTTGAATATCTGCATTCCCCTCACCAGCTCTGAAAACTGAACCAAAAGCTGTCGGGCCTGGGAGAAGCCCCAGGCACACGAGCTTCCCACACAAGGCACATGCTCTCTGCCTGTGCTGACTCCAAAGTGACTACATTAATTCAAACCCAAGCTGTCATGTCACAGGTCCTCAGTTGTATGTCTTCAAAGAAGGAACAGCATGGTGCTAAATTTACAGCAAACAGGTTCAGAAATAAACATGTATTGGTGCATGTGACACCTCTCTAATGCCTACTTTATTTTCCAGAGTTCATTCTAACATGAATTTTTGTCAGGGAAAAAAACCCAAGTGGGATGTCGGGAACCCTTCCTGGAGCGTACTGGAGGAGAGTTTTGAACAAGTGCCACGAGATGTTTGCAACAGACCCAGCATTGGCTCTGGCGGGGAACATGAGAATGGAGCAGTAAGAACACAGAAAAATTCTGGGCTATCATTCAAGAAAGTACAAAATTTACAATACTCAAGCTATAAGGAATATGGGAAAATGTTTCATTAGCTTCAGACAGTCAAAGGTTAATGTCAGTACAATTAAAAGGAATTCTTTTTACAGAAGAAGCAGGAGACCTGAGACACAACAGAGAAATCTGCCTTTTCCTGCCGTGAAGCCACTTCCACTTTCCCCAGACACATTCCAGTGCGCATACCTGATCCTTGATGACCCAGCAGCTGCTGGTCCTGGAATGGGCCTTTGCTGGCTGGTGCAGCCCACAGGCTGGTGCTGCCCTTGGGATCCAGAGGCAGCCAGCATGCTGTGCAGGCCCAGGAGAGCAGGTTCTTTGTCTAGAGGCTGAGCTGAATTCTCTCGATGAGACTTTGACCGGCACTGCTGTGTACACTGTCTGTCCTCCTCTTGGCTGGGTATTTGTAGGCCCCTGTGGTTCCTTGTTTTCCAGGGTCTTGCTGCAACATTCACTGCAGAGGCAGGTGAAGGGTTTTTTGGAGGGGATGGAATTAAATAACATTTTGTGTTGGAGAACACTGCACCCTCCTGAGCCTGTGACGATCCTGAAACAGAGTGGAAAGCACAGTGATTTTCCAGCTCATCTGACTGCTAAATGACTAACCCGGGGAGTGAATAGTTTTGGAGATGCTGTGTGATGGAGCTGGGTGGACAGAAGTGTCTCGATATTGGCCATGTTGAATTGCTTCCTCCAGCAGCAGGTTTGGGTTCACTGGCAGCCTCCGTGCCAGCACTGCTGGTGTCAGTGTTTGCACAGACTTGTTCTAAATACCTTAGGACTCCTTCCAGTGATCTGAAGTGCAAGGCAGAGGAATAATCACAGATGAGTGGATCCATTTTTTAAATCAGCGGTAGAGATCATGGGATCTCATAAGTGCCTGACTGCTGGGGAAAATATTGCACTGCATGTAGGGCTACTTTCTAGCAGTTTGTGTTCCAGCCATGTAATTCTCTCCATGTAATATGTGCAACACACAGAGGAAAAAAAAAATTGTTACTGACTTATAAATATAACCAGCGTGCACACATGCTTAGAACCATTCTAAATATAGCAGGGATCTGATTGCTCTTGTCTATTGAAAGAACCAAGCATTCTATAAATAGCAGGGATCCAATTGCTCATGTCTATTAAAAGAACCAACTGTACCTAAGTGCCTGATGTGCAGGGTCCATGGCAGGAATATAATCTAAAGAATGTGCCACCAAAACTCAGGCCCAGAAAGTACATCTCTGTGGCTCCCAATTGATGGGGATGTATTTTACTGCCTAGGTAAAGCTGATTAAAAAAAAAAATCATGGAACAGTTTGTATCATACTATATGCTTCTAAAATGTCTAAACTTCATATTTGTTTTTAAGTATATCCACTCTCAGAGACTGGTATGTCTGACTCAAGAGCCTGAAATAACATTCAACGCCTTCCAAAAAATGCAGTTTATATGGATCTGATGCTGCAAACATTTTTATAAGTGGCTTCGCTCAGATGACTTGTCCTTTTCTGGTCAGAAGGATTGCTTCCAGCAACAAGTTCTTCTGTGAGAAGCTCACACTGGATTGGACACACTTCTGTGTGTGATTAGGATCCTGGTCAGCCCCTCTTCCATCTCAGACAATTCTAGATTTCAAAACACTCCATCATCATCCAACAGATTTAGTTAGAAGATAGACAGATCCATGCCCAACCATTCACTTTTACAGTGCTATAGGGCATGAGGTACTATAGGGCATGAGGTACATATACCCTGTGAGATGTTGGTGACATTGTCTTGTCACTCTACAAAGATGATGAGACCATCATACTCAATGTAAAGAAATCATATAAAATCTGTAAAAGATCAGATTAAATCTAAAGAGACCATGAGATCATAATCTAAGACTTCTGTGGTCACTGGACAATAAGCCATTCCTTTTGATTTTTGCCAGCAGCATTTATTGTTGTTAGGGAGATACTGTTTATTGTACTGTTAATACACACAGAGGCTTTGAATAATTTAACGATATTTCCAGGGTTTTTTCAAAATATACTGTATTTTTCTAAATTTTAGTAGATCCATTTTTGTCCTTGAAAGAAATGTCAAATGAAAACTCACATGCTTTTACTTACAGGAGAAGAAAAAGAGGGTTTTTGTTAACAATAGAAAAAACATTGAAGTTGTAATTATGGACGGTCCTCTACTTGATACGTGTTTGGAATAGCCATTATTAATGTTTTTAATATTCTTAAAGACAATATTCAACAAGTAGTGAAGAGTGGGAATTCTGCTTTCATTGACGTAAATGCAATTTCAGAGAAGCCTTTGGCTTTATTCCTGAGTAGAAGAGCGTGTCCCATTTTTAAACCTTTTATTGAATACATCCTTTTGGTTGCATATCTTTCCAGAATTCCCAGTTGCTCAGTTAAACCTTAATCATTAGCTCAGTCATTATTTACATCAGTGCCAACTGAGTTCAAATACAGCTCAGCAGGAATGACAGTATTTTAGACTCACCTGGCACTGTCATAAATTAATGACACAAGGTAAAAGACAGACATGTCCTTCTACTAGACTTGATTCTAAGCTAGTATAAGATCACCTTTGTTCCTCTTAATTCTGCATATTAATGCTGAAATATATCAACCGATGGTCAACACAGCTGGTCACAATATCCTGCTTAAAAACTGGAATGGATTGCTTAGGGTCTGGCTCTGCAACGGCATTCTGCAATTGCTGCTCTAGAGCACAGACAACAGATCTCATAGAACACAGGGGTTACCAATGCACCTATCTACAAACAGCACGTGTTACTGCCCAATGCCAGCCCTTGCCCAGGGGTTTAGGTCCAGTACCTGAGGAGGAGTGGGAAGAAGGGTCAAGTGAAATCCTTTCCATGAGGTCCTCATCACAGGCCTCGCTCAAGTCATCTTCTGAGCTGTCAGTCAGGCTCCAGTCTTCACCCTCATTCACCTTCAGAGCTTGGCTGGTTTGTTCTTGCTGCCCTGTTTGCAGGCACCTGGACAACATCAAGTATCACGCCTTTCGTTAGCTTTTGAGTGTGTTTATGCAGCTGGTCAAGTGCAGCTTGGCATGGCCGCACAGGCAAGCACCCAGGCAGAGGATTTAGTTACCCACTGTTACTTCACAGCTTCTGGGAGGTATGAAAAATCATTTTAATTGGATCAGCCATCTAAGATGCCTGTGTCTGATTATCTCAAGCATCTTAATTAGGTGAAGTGGGGCATATTTTACTACCCAGTGAGGTAAGCTTAGAGAAATAAAACCATTTTTACTTCCAAAATAACCATTACCTGTCTGCGAGATCTATGAGATCTCAGCAAAGTGATATTTGTCTTTCAGCCTCTTGTTCACTTAGGCCAACGTGCTGCTTGCAGAAAAGCTCATCCCCTTTCAGCTCTTTTATTGTCTGAAGGTGGACACTGTCAGGGCCAAGAATGGCTCACCAGTTATGAAAAGTCATTTCCTTGCCCTTGCTAAGGAAGTGAGCCCATCCTGCCTGTGCTCCAGAGAGAAGGAGGAGGATTCTTCTCCCTTGCCATCCCGCAGATGCTCCAGGCGGGAGGATCACTGCGCAAAGCAGGGGCAGGAAGACAAGGATGCCGAGACTATTCCCCGAAACCGCCACCAGGTGGCCAAAGCGCTGAGTTCATTTTTGCAGCAGAAAATGAATGCACAGTTTACTGCACGGCAAGATTTCCCCGGCGGTCTCACCCCTTGTGCTGCTCCGTCCATGCTCCCAGGTCAGGGGACACCTTTTCCTGGTGCAGATCTCTTCCTCCTCCAGAGCCACAAAGGTTTTCTGTTGTCAGACCAGGCGGTTTCAAGGGGCTGACAGCAGGTGACTGTGGTAATTGCAAAGTTATCTAGATATCCCTGGGAACTCTTCCCAGCTCCATTTCTAGATTTTAGAATGTATCAAAGCCCACTGTTATTTTTGAGTTTTTAGACCATCCCTCATAATTTTCTAACTCCTCAGTTTTAAGAAGTCCCACTCTCCAGTCATGTACGGTTACAGCCTGAGGAACCCAAGGTAGCAGTTACAAAATAGTTGATTTACGTTTCACTGGAGAGAAGCCTATAGCACCTATACCAATAAGCATATTAAGACCAGTACCACAGAAACTGCATCCCTCAGTATATGACCACACCTCAATTCCACATCCCATATTTTAGAACACAATAATTCACTAAAATGTTTGAATTTGTTTCAGAAAAGCTTCCTATGCTGAGGGAGTGGCAGCAGAAAGACGAGGACAGTACGTATTTTTTCCCTGCAGTTCTTTAACATCTGCTGTCAGCATTAAGTCCGTGTCCTGTACATCTCCCTGATTTAGCCCAGCCTGTTTAAATCTACCCGTGTTCAGCTCTGTTGTGTTGAACCTCAGGGCCCACAAAAGCTGACCATGACAAGCCAGGCTGCTCCCTTTTACACACATGGGTATCCTCTCACTGAATTACTGCCAAAATGAGCAGGCTGACCTGCAGGGCAGGGGTGGCACCCCACTGCCAAGAGGAACAAACTTTGGCTTTGTGTTTGTTTAGGTATTAGAAACGACCTTGCAGTATTAGCAAGCTGACTGTTTACACCAACATCGAAGAAACACTGCTGAAAAATGTTTTTTTCTTCATAGCTGTTGTAGAAATATCATCAAATTTTGCAATCCTGCCTTGTATTTTGCTCATTGCAGGACAATAAGAAGTCTGCCCCCAGCAGCTGATGGTCCACTGCTGCTCACACATGGGTACATGCAACATCATGGAAGGAGACCCTCTGTCCTCCTCAAAGGCAACTGCATGTTGGGGGTTCTTGGGCTACAGAAGAGAGTGAGCTGCTACAAGACACAGTGGGAGTTCAGTTTATCCCAGGAGTTATGGGGGTCACCATGCAGGAATATGAAGTATACAAGAAAAACATACACCTAGCTTTTGCCTCCGTGCATGGAGGGCCTTGGCGGGGTTCCCACATATAACCTGACGGAATCCTAAAAAAAACAGAAAAAAGAAAACATTTTACTCCAGCATTTAACAAACGGTGCTCTTGTTGAAGTCAGTCAATATAATTTCCCACAGACAGGAAGTTGTAATATTTAATAGTGTAGGTTCACAGTATCAGCTGGCATGGCCTGACACTGCTGCTAAGAGGCAGTTTTCTCTGCTTCCACCAGAATCTGGCTTCTGCTTCTGCCTTGCCTCCTTAGTTGTGCTGGTGCAAATTTTGCGTGGACACATGGTCAGTCAGATCAGGGAACAAATTCAGATTAAAAAAAAATTAAAAATTGGTTGGTTGGTTTGTTTGTTCTACTGGATTATTTTTCAGCTGGATCTTGATCAAAATCAGGTTAACAAGATAAGGCAGAAAAGGGTCAGAAGAAGCAGTGAACAGCGGGTGAAACTGTCTCTATTAGTAGTGTTAGCTATCTAAAAGTGCATGTAAAATTATGGTCTCTTTCTCTGACAAGCTTTCCTTGGTTTCCATGCACATTTCCAAATGTGCACTCAGCTGTTGACTCTGCATTGCTTCATCTAATCCATCATCTTGAGTCCTACCTATAGGCAGGGAACTGAGGAGAGACTGGCATCTGAGAAGAGCAGCCCACAAAGCAGCCTGGAAACAAATGCCACCTTCCTATCTAATCTGCAGTCCGTGGGCTGGTGGAGTTACACCGTCAAGGTGTCTCCAGGAGTCAGGGAAGGCTGGGTGGTATTTCCCCAAGTGACTAGGGCAAGAAGGGCAATGGTAGACCTGTGATTTGGCCTAGCCTGTAGATCAGGATGCGAAGCCAAGGAACTGACGACTCCTGTTGAGGGACCAACCTCTGGAAACCCAAAACAAAGAGCTCACTGACAGCAGTGATGCTGCTGTAGTACAAGAATGCAGTATACACAGTCTGAGCGCATGATCCAGCGGGGAGAGTGGATGTGCATCACCACACCTCTCTAGAGGACTCCCTTGGACCACGTTCCCATGGCTGAACAGGATGAGCCTGATGTTACTCAAGCAGGACAGCTGCGATGAGGTCTGAAAGGCAGCACCAGCAGGGGAGCAGCACTGCAGTATGGGGTTGTGAAAAGGGACAGCAGACATGGTGCATGGGGGCAGGGAGCTGAGGAGTGGGCAGCCCAGGTGACTCGCATCTTTTGCTGCAGGGGGAAATAAAGGAAAGCCTACACTAGAGCGGGTGAGTCTCACGGAAGACAACGTATGCTGAACCTGATTAGCAGTGGCAGGGGTGGGTGGTATTCAAAGCACCCTGGCTTTCATCAGTAATAACATTCATAAGGAGGTGGAGGTGTGGGAAAGAACAGGATTAAAAAAACATACATTACCATGTGTCAAATCACTGAAGTCATCTTCTGTGAACAGCTTATCAAGAAAAACAGTGGGATCTGGAAGAGGACAGCTACCGGACAAGAGGCTGGCATCGCTACCCATCCCTGCATTAGCAGAACACTGTGCATTTCCAGGTCTGGATGTTGTCGGGGGTTTTGAGCTGCATCCAGACTGCTTTGCTACTTCCCCGAGATACGTATCTAGAAGGGAGATTTCATTAGTGTAAGCACAGTTGTGCAAGGCTTCAAACCACACCATCACTGTACCTTGCCAACATGGTGACTGCTGCTGTACACCTGGAGCTATAGGGGACAGAAGAATATGTAACTGCAGCTACAAGAAACATGCTGGAATGGCTCCAGCACAGAGACAGAGGTCTTCCAGTGCTGCAGTCAGGGCAGAATCTGGGGATCCCTAACTAAACTGATATCCCTTCCCACCCTTCTTCTGCTCCTGGGTACCAGAGCCAGACTGCTGGGGTTATGGGTCATGAACTGCTCCCTGCTCACCACCCACCTTGGACTGTTCCACCGGTGAGCCTGGACACATCCAGGACTCTGCTACTTTACTTGCCTGCATGCCCAGGATAAGTATAAACTGCCTCTCATTTGCTGCCCACCTGCCCACAGGGGAACCATTCCAGACTTGCTGCAGGCACAGCCTAGACTCCGGTCTTAAAATACATTGCTTAAATGCCCTGGCACAATTCAGATGGTGATGGACACCTTACCAGAGCTAGCAGTCAAACAGGGGAAACTGTACCAGGAGTTAAGGAAATCTGGGAATGCCAGTGATAGATTTTTCCAGTACTGCCTCAGGGACAGATAGTTCTCTGCCACAGAAAGAAAGGTGAAAACTGCCTTTGTAGAGGTACAGGACAGGAAGGATTATACAAAAACCAGCAAAGACAGACAGAGCCTTGTCTTCTTACCTGCCCAACTGCTGGCTGTCCTGGGAGCACAGCACAGCTCTAAGAGCAACATATGCAGCCAACAACCCACGGGAGAGAGAATTTAATTTCAGTGCCCAGATGAATAGTGTGCTTTCTTAAGTGTTGAGCATCTACCAGCTCCAAAGTGAGCCATCAGCTTTGTGATAATCTGGCCATTTCCTTAAGAGTTGAGTGCTGGGAACCTTTGATTTATCTTGGGCACAGCTGTTAATATGAACCCATAAAATACACATCGTGTGAAAAGTACCCAAATCAACATTGCTACTGGAAAGAAAAAAGTACTGGGATGTTTGAACCTGATTGTATGAATTTACTGGTTTAGAATTGCCAGCAAGAATATAAGTCTGGTTACATCAGGAAATGACATGAATTCACAATTTTGTGCTCTCTCCCTACTGCTTCTGTCAGCAAACTTTGTTAACTAAGTTTTCTGAACCTCAGGTGATGTTGCCAAAGCACGATCACTGAGGGATCAGATTTTAATGGATTTTTTCCCTACCACGACTACTATTACAACTAATGATTTGGACCCATAGGGATTCAATAAATGACAAATGTATGTACTTATTCCAAAAGAAACTAAATTTTTAATGGAGTACAGTTGGCAGGCAAACCACAACCTGGGGAGGGGGCTGGGAAGCCGACTGCATTGCCCACACTAATGGGAAGCAACATGAGCAGTTATAGGAAATACTTTGCAATATTTAATAGCATGTGGTAAAGTGCATGTAGCATGACACATAAAAGCATGGACATCTGAACTATTACCAAGGCTGCAGGCAAGGGGACAACAGATTTACTTTCAAACTATTAATTCTCTACTAATGAATGTAAAGAATTTAATCATAGTAACAAAGAAAGTGGAACAGATTTCTTAGAAGACCATGCATTCTTCCTGGGATGTTTCTAACACAGAAGAGCAGTAACCAGATCACCTTTCCCATTATTAAACTGGAATAAGAAATCTTACTACATCCATGCTACATGGGATTTACTGTTACCATGGAAAGACCTGTGAGCAGCTGTTGTTGAAACATTACTTTCCAAGCTTTGCTTCTTCCCATCATGCAGAATGAGCCCTAAGTACAGACTTCCAGCTACAGTTGTATTTACTTTATGCTCTAGAAGTTGTCTGCATTTTTTAATCTTGATGCCCAGCTTAGGACAACTTCCATTTAAATCTGCACTGTTATCTGCTGAATTCCAGCTTTCTTACTTCCCAGGTGAAGAAGGCAACATCCTTTGTCCCTTCACTGTAAGTAAAGATTGGTTTTAAAGAGGTCAGCTTGCTCTTCATCTTCCTCTTTTTACACATCTTAACTTGAAAAATGAACCCCAAAAGGAAACCTGTCATACCTAACCATGAAATGTCTTTGGCTAAACCACCTTCCTTGATAGGTTCCTTGATGATTAGAGAATCCTCATGCATCTTCTTGGAAGGAAGGAGAGCAGTCTGGCTTGTTGGTATTCTGTCCAAATACTTCAAGTGGGGAATGAGTTTTTTTACTTCTGCTCTGTAATTATAGTCTGGATCCTGGAGAAATTGAAAAAGTGTTCAGTTTATTTAACAGTCTGTGGACTTCCAGTAGCACTGTACTGTTCAATTTGTATGACCGCCATATAATTTTGAAATGCTTCTCACATCATTTCTTCTTGAATTGATCATGAAAATGTCCTGAGGACTGCAAAGACAGGGCCTTCACCCAAAGGCTCCTTTGTTTTTATCCACTGATGACTTTGCCATTTGTCTTTGTTATATTATGTATAATGTGCAGAAGCATAGAAGGCCACTGATACCCACTGAAAGCCTGGGCACCCCCAGCATTCAGCCAGCCTGTCTCCCTGCTTTTGTGATTCTCTGGTGTTTGCATCAATACTCAGGTGATAGAAAGACTTGAAAACATGTTATGAGTATTGCTACATCTGCTGATGGAGAAAGAAAGAGCACTTCCATGGATAGTGTTTTAGGCACACAGTAAAAGAATGTATAAAGCAAGAATGCACTGATAGTGGCAGAGTACAAATGGACAGCTACCCACCAATCAGTTGGTTCCCCCAGGCAAATCTTATGCTTTTCAGGACACTGCATGAAATATTAGAAACCCACACAAAGCCAAGTTCTCATTCAATACAGAGTGGTCACAAACAGAAGTCTTTCTGTGGGGCCTGGCTGGCTGGATGCTCCCTCCCTCTGCACAATGCAGCACTGACATTGGCAGAGGGAGCTCACCAAATAAAATGCGTTCGATGTTGTTAAGAGGCAGATACTCATTTTCTCAAACTAAGTCTTTAATCTTAATTTAAAAAAATAAGTCAACCATTCTCAGCTACAGCCAATTCCCAGCCATGTCCTGTTGGAGAGAAGAATCATGTTACGCTCATGTTACATTACAGCAACACAGGCTGCAGAATTTATCATCAAGTTGTTGCTCTTGGTTTAGATAACAGGGGAAGATGAGCTCATCTGAAAATCAAATTACAGGGAGCAGACAGGCCATCTGAAGAAAGAGCAGTAAATTCAGCTGGACCATTCTGTAGATTAAAAGTAAATAAATAGGAGAGCTTTTACAGACCTTTAGCAAGGGCTGGATTACAAGAAGGAGCTTGAGGAATTAGAGCTGGCCATCAAGGGCACACCAAAGTAAGCCTACCTCTACTCTCTTCTATAAGGCTTTTCTATATACCAGGAAAAAAAAAAAAAAAAAAAAAAAAAAAAAGGCAAACATCCATTGAAATCAAGAAAGCAAAAAAGTCCGTGGAGAAGGTCTCAGCAGCCATGGGCAGGCCCAACTTTGTAACCAACTGAGAGCAAAGCATCTTCCCAACACAGACACTGGGTGGGAGACTACAGTGAACTCACAGTCTGCCTCTGCTACAACTCAGTGTAAAATACACCATTGTTCTGATTCCCCGGACAAATTTGCATCTGTGACCAACAAAGACCACTGAAACCCCTGCAGATATTCCTCTGTGAATACCTGGAATCTGGACTGTAGATAAGATAAAGGTGGTACTATTGTCTGGGTCTTATCTCAGACTTAGGGGGAGGTTAACAAAGCCAGGAAGAAGAAAGTATCACTGATGATAGAAACAAAAAAAATGCAGAATTTACAGTCCACAAGGAGGGACAAATCAGCAACTCTGCTGAAATCAGTTCCCACTGGCTAAAAGGTAATTTTCACAGGGGAAGATCGTGGTCACCAGCTCAAAAGAAAAGAGAGACTAAGCACATGGACTAATTAGCATAAGAGGCAAGAGATAATAATTTAACAAATAGCATAACAGAACTGTTTAGCCAATGAGCATTAATTCCTTTGTTTGCTAAAATGTATAAAGAATGAAAAGTTTTGAATGACCTTGGGACCCTACCACCAAGAAGCCCAGGCTGAAGAATGATCAACAGGGATGCCACTGGAGCCATGGCTGGTGACAATGTTCTTCTCTTTCCTCTCTTTTCTATTTCTTTTTATTTCTCTGCCTCACATTTACTGTTAAATAATATTTGTATCACTGACTCTGGCATAAGGTTTGCACTGTAATTCAGGCAGAGGCATCTCTCACTAATCAGATCTTAGCACCTACTTGCACATGAGTAGAGACAGCCACACTGCATGGAAAAGAGCTGGAGGGCACACCACCACATACTACTGCTCTTTGCACTTCCATTACAGGACAACATGCAGAGTATCCCAAGGACTGACTTCCTCACCTGAACAAACCAAAAGAAATCTGACATTTCTCCATTACAAGTGCACTTAAGGACTGGAGATGCCAAATCCTCCAAAAACCCCACTTTCATTGAAGAGGAACAAGGAGTAGAATCAGACCTGTGTTGCGAGGATAACCTGCACCTTTTCTATAGTAGGAAGCTATGAAAGGAAGTGTGAAGAGGTGTATATATCTCCATGGGAGTAGAAAGAGTAAGCAGGCATGCCTTGTCCATCACAAGCAGGCAGTGCTTTCTTACCGCTGGAATATGTTTTTCCTCTCATGATTGCATCTTCCATAAGGGAGAAATGTACCAAAATGGAGAAATCATTTTGGTTACAAGCAGTTACAATGTGGTCCCTTAAGGATAATTCCACCAGTTCAAACTAGAAAGGCATGTACATAATATTTTCTTTTGAATTCCAGAGAGGAAAATAATGATACCTAAAGAGCTACCTTCCATGGCCCCTTTTACTGAACAATAAGATCAAGCCAACAATTACAGCTGAAGAATGCTATTAACTCACATATTTAACAAGTGCCAAGATTTAAAATATATGTCTATTGCATGATTGAGTTTTAGTGTTAGCACCTGTTTTCAAGTTTAAGTGCAGGAAAAATATCAAACCCAACCTTTTAGGCAAATTAACAGCATCAGCATGACTTCTTTAAAATACACAGGAAAGCTATGGAATATGTTGCAGTGGGATAACAGCATCAGCTCTCATTGTTGACCTGTATTATCAGCTGTTTATGGTGCCATTGGGAATTGCACCAACCTTAGTGAGGCCTGGGTTTTACATAATTCTGTGTGTCTGTAGACCTCCCAAAAGACCTGGATGGCAATATGCTGGTGTTTTAATATCTCAATAATGCTTTTTTATGAAGCAGGAGAAAGTGAAAGAGAGTAATAAAGCTCTGAGGCTGTTCATGTAGAATTAGATCCCCCCTGCTTTGCTTGTTGAGTGTCCTGAAACCCAAATCAGATCATGTATTGCTGTGCTCTCATCTTTGTGACACAGAAGCTCTTTCATGCCTTCAACAAAATACCTCAGCAGAAATTATTCTATCATTTTAGTACATAAGAGGTGGATCACTGTATTTTGTATCTTCTGCTTTTTTTGAAGGTCTTTTTGGTCATTTGATTTTAACCTTTCAGGGCAAAGGGTAACGAGCAGTTCCAACATTTTAGCTTTTCCTAGTTACCTGAAGCACTGTTCTTCTGAGGGCTCAACTTCTGAGCATGGTGGTGTTGGAGGATTTGTTTTTGGACTGGAGAGCCTCCAAAAGAAATGCAAACACCTCAAAAATGGTATCTCACCACAGAATCACAGAATGGCTGGGATTGGAAACGACTTCTTAAGAGCACCTAGTCCAGCCCCTCTGGTAAAGCAGATTCACCTGGAGCTGGTGTTTCATAAGATCACATCCAGATGAGTTTTGAGTATCTCCAGGGGAGGAGACTCCACACCCTCTCTGGGATGCCTGTTCCAGTGCTCACACTCCAAGAGAAGTTTTTCCTCATATTGCTGGGAAACAGGCCTGTGTCTTTACTAGCAGTCTTGTACTTCACTTGTGGTCATCTTGGAGACCATACTGATGAGACCACAAAATCAACAGAAATTAAAGGTGGGAAATGTATCCCATGTCATCATTTAGGATGATGCAACAGGAAGATGCAGAAACTTTTCTCATTTCCAAGTGACAGTCAAAAAGCACTGACAAAAAATTAACACAATATGCGCAAACCAAGTGCTCACCTCTGCAGATGCTGCATTTGGCTTCAGGCAAATAAGGTTGCCCTCCACTGTTAGGTGGCTTAGCTTGCAACAAAGTCGCAGGTACTGCATCTGGTTAATGTCCTCGATATTGTTCCCTTCCAGGTCCAAAACCTCAAGGTGATCCAGCCAGGTCAGCTGGCTCAGGTCAGAGATATTGTTATAAGCAATGTAGAGTTCCTCAGCAAAAGTAAACAGAACAAACGCGTAAACCAGGGGCTTGCACAAGTAGCACCAAAGCTTTGCAAAATATTTTCTAATATTTGAAATACTAAATGTCACCGGATGAAACTGGCAAGGAAGTGAACACTTTATAAAGTGCGGCTGTTGCAGCCTTAAATAACATGCACTAATTTAGCCATGTACTGCTTTAGGCCTACTCCAGATCAGAACTGAATGTTACGCTTCATTTTAAAAAGCTATTTTGTAGCATTTTTAAACTAATTCGCACAATTCAAGGCGTCAAACCAAAGCCAGCCTGAAAAGAAAAGGCTGAAGAGAATGAAGAGTAAAAGTAAAGAATATAAATTGAAGATAGTTCTGAGATTGTCATCTGGCAGGACACATCTCTACTTACTTTTAGAGAGCTGCAGGAAGAGATTCCATCTAAATCTGAGAGCCCACACCGAGCCATCCACAGGACACGGAGACGGGACAATGAGGTTCCAAGATCCCTTATAAAAAACAATTCAAGCTCTATTTGAATGAGTGAAAAAATTCAAGACTTGCTACCTTTTTCCTAAGACTAGGCCACTGCTACTTCCTTCAAATGTCACATTGTTTACAAGTAATTCCACTAAAAATGTTCACCCTCAAAAGTGGGGAATAAAATTATACTTATTATTTATTTACTATTTACTTATCCCACTGTCATCTTTGTTCTTGTATGACAACATGTCGCCCCAGCTCTGTTTGATTGAGATTATTCCAAGAGCTACATCATGGTAATTCTGCCATAAATCACAGGCAATTGCTAAGAATTAAGCGGGGTTTTCTTACACTGGCATCACTGGCTGTACTCATATAACCCAAATTAACATACCTAAGCTGACTGCACAGTCAGTCTCACTCTGTCCCTCTTACAGAGTTACCTCTGCTCTGATCTTGCACTTGAACACTTCTGCCAAATAACATTTTTTGAATCAGCAGAGAATTATAATCCTTTCCATCCTATTTTCCCAACCCTTTGGGTATAGCGAAATATCAACAAGGGATAATTTGTATGAACTTTAAACTTTCTGGTCATAACCCAATAAATCACACACTGACCTGCTTGAGTCCACACATATGTAATGTCCCACTGACATTAGAGTGCTGCACAATACAAAGATAACACAAAAAGGGTGGCTAATCAAACCTGGGGCTTAATCACCCGCCATCTTTGGTAACATTAAGTTGCATAAAGCGACTCGTCTAACATAAACAAAATATATCACTTTATCAAATCCCAAGCCAACCAAAAGCTCAGAATTCCTGACTGTAGTCATGACATCAGAGTATCTGAATAATAAAGTACTAAACAGTGGATAACTAAATTCAAAGACAGTTTATCAGAGAAGGTAGAGAGCAGCATGGAGTTCACAGAACTACACTAATGGCTGAGTTGGAAGAAAGGTCATCTTGTCCAACACCCATACTCAAGCTGGGCCAGTTTTTCAGGACCACATAAAAAGCTAAAATAGATCTTAAACAGTTTTTTGGACCTCAGAATTTTGGATTAGCTATCTCTTACAATATTTGTTCTTATAATACAGAGAATAGTAAGTTTCCTACAGAAAATTGCAGAAGGTAGAAGTCATGGGGGCCCTTGTAATCCTGAAATATCAAGGTAACAATTGTACTCATGTCTTCTCTTTGTGGATGACAGGGAACAAGACCAGCTTTGCATTGCCCTTGGAGAGCCTCATGCAGCTTTGATATAGCTTTGCAGTAAACCCCTGTAGCCAAGCTGCCTGCTTCAGGGATACTGGGCATTCAGCCAGTCTCAGAGGTCAGGAAGGAGTGCTTTTATGAGTGGGGATAGACATATTCTTATCTGCATTTTTTGTTGTTTCTCTACCATCTGAATACTTGGGAAGGGCCTTGTCAGGAGAAAGGAGCCTGTGTAAGCCTGAATAAAGGATGAGTGCAAAGAAAAAATATCCCCAGGTGCCTCTCCTCTGTGATGGGCCAAACACAGGGTTGAATGGAAGTTTCTAGGTGAAACTGGGGGTTTTCACCCCTTTGTTTCCTAGACTGACTGGTATATCCACGGGCATCATCCAGACCTATCTGACTTCAACCATCCTCTACCACTGCAGGGGCCACAGACATTAGGTGCCTCTAATGACCTTCCCTGGATGCTGCTCATTTAAATAAGCTCATGATGGATACACCACACAACGTCTATGAAACATTTTATAGCTTTTGTGGTACAAACAGTGCAGCTGACTCAATGGCCAGAACTAAGCAAAAAAGAAAAATGTCAGTCTCATTGAACATCTCTTTCCATCTAAGGCTGGTCTTCCTTTGAGGAGAAAACCCTCAAGGGATATGAACCTCAACACCTGTAGTGAGTTCTGTGCATCCAGGAACCTTGCCTCCAGTGACACAAGGATAAAGAAAGCCAAATTCATATCACCACATCCCTGGCCGTGCACAAGATCTTCCAGGGTCTATTTACATTATGTCTATTTTCTAAAAAAAAAAAAAAAAAAACAAAAAACCACCACCATCAACAAAAGACAAAACAAAACAAACATACACACACAAAAAACCACAAAAAACCCCAACAAAAAACAAAACAAACAAACAAACAACAACAACAGGTTCTAAGGCTTCCTTAAGGAACAGATGCCTCCCAAAGTAACATTTACAGAAAATGTATTATTAGATTTGCAAGCTGCATGCCTATAATAAGAAAGAAATTAAATTACAAAAACAGAACCCACCATCACCAAGGCCAACACAGCCATAAACACAAATATGGCATTAGGAATAATGTGAAGGGATTGCACTGCTCATTTCATGACCCTCTTCAAGCAGTGATGGGATTTCCAAATTTTGGAATTTTTTCAAATTTGAACAGAATTTTCTCTTCTGTAAACCACTGAACAGAGATAAAGGGAAGTAGTCACTCTCATTTTTGTATCATTGAAACAATGTTCCTGATACATATTCTGTTTATTAGGCCAGCAAAACTGAAGACAATCCTAACCTGATTACTACACATACGGCAGAGTAAGATATGGTGAATGAACTTTATTTACATTTTTATTTGTCTTGGATTTTTAACTGAAGGGGTTTTGCCACAGAAGGAGATTGCAGTAATATGCTTGTTCCTAATGTTTCTCTGTCAATATAAAGAATGCCAAAGCAAAGCAATTCTTACACATTTATTCCCTCTAGTCCTTGATCACTTCATGCATTTGTGGAAGCAGTTTCCTGCTCATACTCAGAAGCCTAAGACCAGAGTTAAATACTATTTCTCTTTGTTTGTCACAGTTTTCTGTTCCAGAGCCGAGTGTCCTTCAACCCAGTGCACACAGACAGGGTCAGTCCCTACTCCCACTATGTGCTCGTTCATGCATGGCACACACTCACCAGGAACTATTAGCTAACAAGTCCTTAAAGCATTCTCCTGCTGTGCCCACCATCAGAAGAACTGAATAACTGAAATGACTTCTAAAGCCTACTTACCTTACTCTTCACAATTTGTGCTACTAAGTTTAGTCTCAAATCCATTCCAGTTTCATTCATGGGTTGCAGCTCTGACTCTCCTACAGCTAACTGGCATGAGTCAGGAGTAGCACCTTCAAGGTTAATACTAATCAAAGTTGATGAGGACTCGTATTCCAGACAAAGGAATTAGGTTGTACATCCCATGTCTTGGGTACTTGCAGAAGGCAGAACCACTGCATGTTTGCAATGCAAACCAGTGTTTGATAGCAGGGTCCTGTTATTAAAAAAGCACTTAAACCGACACTTCAGAATAGGAAAAAATACGGAAGCTAATGGGATGTGGTTTCTTACAAGGCTGAAGTTGGCTGTCCCAAAGATCATCATTAACTCAAGAAACAAAATACTAAGAAAGCATGAACTTTGTTGCACTGGCACCGTTTGGCGTGACTTGGCCCAGTTTTGCTCTCTTGTTTCAGGGAAGAAATTTAGCAGCCCAAGATATCGCTTCTCCTGCCCCTCAAGAAGGGCAGTCCAGCTCTCACGAAGAGCAAGTGACTGCCGCTTCTCTGTCCCTGCTAATGTGAGAAGAAGAGGCAAAAATATTTTTCCCCTTTGGGCCCTACTGCAGACCCAAATTCCTCTTGCTGACACTGGGGTCATGCTAGCTGCTAGAGGAGCCTAAAATTCTGGATCATGCAGTCACATTTTGGCCCTGCAGATCTTTACTCCTGCATCTGTAATGAGTCATCCCCAGTCAGAGATGTTATCACAGCAAAGTACATCTGCAAACATTTTATTCAGAAACTAACAAACTAATCTTTTGGAAGCTGCATGACTCATGCTGCAGCATCAGAGAAAATTCCCTTGTTAATTACTACAGAGATAATTGCCCTTGAGAGCATGGCTGCTGTAAGGTGAAACAGCCACGGAGCTCAAAGCAAGCTGCTCTTCACAACTGCATGCACGTGCATTTCTGAAAATTCTTCTTAAGTATTTTGGCTGGTGAGATGAGAACTTATGAGCTTGCAAGAGATGGGAGTGTCTCCTCTGGGACCAGCTCTAGAGCATCCGGCACACCCACCTTGGAGGGGGTGAGAACAAAGTGAGGAGTTGTTTGAGCATACATGATCGCCATGGGAGTGCAAGTGTACACACAAGCATATTTTCATTTATGTTAAGTGCAGTGGGTGAGATCAGCCCAAATTGGGGAGATACATCTATTGACTTTTATTGAAATTGAATTAATGGGACTGCACTCTGATAATTATTTACTAGGGTGGACTATTTTAATGTAATAATAAACTCTTAATTTTAATTTATCCAGGTAGTAAGAGATAAAATCCACTATAATTATACATGCAGTGTAAGAAAACACTCCCCTGAAAATAATCATTGACCAAGGCTGAAATTAATGAAACGCATATCAGTGATGAGGGTTCTCCTGTATTGGGCATGATATAAACATACAGAAAATTACAGCACCTATTCAAAAAAATAGAAAGGAGGATTGAAAAGTTCGATGGCTGAAAGGGAAAAGACAAGACACTGTACAAGGCTGGTGGCAGCACAGGAGTGCTCCAGTGATGTGCAAATGACAATGAGCTTATAGAAGGAAAGAGAAGACACCACAGAGGAAACATAGCTCCCATTAATACAATAGATAATCCAAATCCAGTGGAAAAGTGTCCTGTCCCAAATGACATGGAAGCTGGGAACTTTACAGGAAAGGCAGAGAATTTATAACCAAAGCTATTATATATCCTGCTCACCTCTGCTATGGTTCATTAAAGACAGGTTTGAGGCAGAGAGATGGAGCATGGGATGGGAGTGTGTATATCATAACCTTTGATTGTGACAAACAGAGGATTGCAGCCCCTGAAGCTGCCAAACCAGACTCCTCCTGAGTAATTATTCCACATGTGCTCCTACACATACGCTTGCCTGCAAAACACACACTGAATATCAGATCATGTTTTTAGTATCCCAAAGTGCCAAGAAATCAACACAGACTCCCCTAGTTTCACTTTTAACCCCAAAATTTGCATTTATAATTGATTTTGAGAAAACAATATTAATAAACCGAAGGGTTTGAAGCCTGGTTTCCAACTATCTCAAAATAACTGCTGCAGGGGTGGGAACTCATCAAACAGCCCAGTGCTTCTGTGAGGGTCTTGGCAACACCCTCTCCACTTGTGCACAACCATTTAGTATTTTTTCCCATGAAATCTGATGCTCCCATCTTGTCATCACTCCCCCAGGCTGGGGAGAGAGCAGAGGGGCAATGAACAATTTGGCTCACAGTACCTAATAACAAGTTTGAGAAATAATGTGTTCTTCCATTAATCCAACATCCTTGTTCTTCAGGGACTGATTTGATCCAAATTTTTACTGGATGAATATCAGACCTAGAGAGCCAAATTCTACTCTTGGTTTCACGACAATAAATCCTGAATAGCTCCACTGAGCTCGAGCTACCCAGTAAACACAACAGCAAAACCCTGAACATATTAGTCAGTTTGAACCCCTTCTTCCTGAAGTCAGTTTTGAATCATTTACCTAGAAATAAAGCACTAAATCCACAGAACTTGCAAGCAGTTATCTCAAAGTACAGCTGCATCTGTTGAATAAATCTTCAATACATCTAAAATAGCCATTGATGCAGATTTTATATATTTTAAAGATTGTTCTGAAAATGAATGCACTGGTAAATAGAGAAATTTAGATTGTAAGAGAGTGCGCAAACTACAGTCTTACAAAATAAAGGAATAAAAGAATCCCATCTCTAATCTACAGAAATCAAGTGGAATTTATCAAGCCGCACTGTGATAACATTGATATGGTCGATGTCAGCACACAACAGTTTGGTTGTACAGATAATTCTGACATCTGAAACAAAAACTTTTAAAGCCTGAATGTTATTTAAATCAGTAACATATGCTCTAATAGCAAGCTTACATAAAAGTTTCATTGTGTTCTCAAATAGCTGTATTCAAAATTGTAAAACTGATTGTATGCATGTGTTCCCCATACTTGATCAAACCCACGACACAGCCCCCAACTCTGCAAGAGTGCTGAGGCCATGTCCTTATTGTCCCTGCAGTGTCCTTCTACAGTTGAACAAATGTCATGTGAATGTGATGACCTACCTGCCTTGCTTTGCAGTCTTCGTTGGTTTTGTATTCACACTTCAAAATTCAAGTAGCAATATGCTGAGAACTGTTGGCTTGTTCTCCTCGGTCTCACATTTTACATCACCATTACACTCAGGTTGCCTTTAGCATCTTATGCTCCCTTGTGCCAGAGTGAACCATGGCCCAAGGAGCAAGATAACAAGGATCATGTCTCATCTTTTGCTGCCAGAAGGCCACTTTTAGGCTGAAATACCATGGAAATATAGCACCTAATAATCTGGTCTCATTCTACCCTCTGAATTGTGCAATTTTTCAACAGAAAGAGTTCCTAATCCTGTTGAGACATGTTGTTGGAGACTACAAAAACTAAGCAAAAAGCAAATTTGCTAGGCAATTGTTAAATACATCAGAGGAAGGCTAGCTTGTTTTAGGCTGAAGAGAAAGCTTGCATTTACCAAATGTCTTCTTAAATAAAAATTGTGTCTATGAAATTCTGTTTTCATAACTCCCTTTTACATGCAAATGAAGAATTTCTGTGTGAACTAAAAGCTATTGTTAAAGGTCTTTGCAGTAGCATGCCTCTGTGGTCCTAAATTTTTGAGGCAACCTTACTATGAATAAGAAGCTGTTTTCAAAATGGGCTGCAGTGCTAATGCCCCTGGCAGTATTTGTCCCAACAAACAAATTTCACTATTTTATTCTAGAGTTGTGGGGGTTTTTTTCTGTTGGTTGCTTGTGCATTAAGTTCCAAGTTTGGAAAGATCTTGTATATTGCTTTTTTTTAGCTGTGGATCTCTGCTGAACACTTCATTGACAGCAAAATGGGTGTCTGGGAGGAAATGGATGCATCTGCCTGGCGCTGCACCAGGGGTAAATAGATCAGGGAGAACATTCAACGTGTCACACTTCATCCAGCCTGTGACTCTGCCTTTTTGTCTTTGTTGTGCCGAGGGAGAAACACCTACCACAGCTTTTGTGGGCCTACTTAGGCAAATTACAATTATCAAGGAGCCACGTGCTTTTGGCCAGCACTTTCACTAAAACAAAAACCTGAAAACAAGGAGAGGGTACAGCAGCCAAAACCACAAACTAGCCAAGGCAGTTTGGCTGTTTTCCAGGACAGGAGCCAAGGATCACTCTGGTGCTCTGGATAATAGTACTTGAGCTCTGCCATGGACAGATCTATGGCCATGCTTCAACCAGAGATGCTGCATAAAAATCCTTGCTGCATCAACACCAGTGCCCAGCACTTTCTGCCTCCCCCTCCAGGGCTGGCAGGCAAGGATGGCATCTGGATACAGGAGATGACAACATATTAAAAACCCAAACCCAATGAGATACATCTCTGGGCTATCCCTGACTTACAGCTTTTTCACTTGCCATGGTTGCTTCTCATTGCCTCATTGAAACCACTGTAGCAAATGCAATATTACATAAAGTGCTATATTACTCTCAAGAACTTTATTTTCCCTGTCAGATTATGCCTCATTTAAACAAAAAGTGCTTTGTGAGACCAACAGGAAAGAGGTACCTGTAAGTGGGAGCGCTGATACATATACTTCTGTAACTCGTCATACTTGTGCCTAAGGTAACCAAGATGCTTACTTCTATTGAAGTTCATACAAATGAAATGTAGCTTTAATTTCAAGTGCTCTCATTTTTAGTTGCTGTCAAAAAACCCCAAACCTAGAGCAGAATAATGGCCTTGATCAATGCTGATGGAGTCAGGAACAGCAATTCCTTCACACATGAATATAAAACATGTGGGAAGGATAACGTAATTTTGTGTTAATTTCCTTTTGATCGTTAAAACTGTTTGTCAGCTCAGTTACTGCTACAGCATTCTCACAATGAAAGAACAGTTGCTTTAACACAGCTCCCACAATCTGAAAGGAGCAGAGATTGCCAAAGTGTGGTCCTGTCAAACAAGACTTGCCCTTGACTACATTTTTTCCACCCTACTTCAGCTCCCACCCTTGGCATGAAGCCGCACCCCAGAAACTGTAGAAACCCAGCACACCATGGCCGCATCCTACTGGGTGCACTACATCTTCCACAAGACCAAATGGATTTTCAAGCAGGAAAAAGTTGAGACACACAGTAAAAACTATCACAGCCACAGATCCATTGCCCCTCAGTTTAACCCCAGAGCTACTGACAGTTCCTATAGCTTTGGCAGTTGTTCATTCCCACTGTTGAAAGCTTACATATAAAAAATATAAAGGACAATGAAACTGTGGTTACAGAATGAGTTACTTACATTGAAGAACTGAATCCCACAGTGCTTTGAAATTTCCTGCATAAATAACTTTTCAGTCTCCCACATGTTGTGTGCCTGTTTCACAGTATGTTCCAGGTCTGAACTTTGGCAGAGTAAGACAGATCTATTCCAACTTTGTTTTAATATATCCTTCAAAAATCAACACTTAAAACTTATAATGCTTCAGGGTAAGCAGAAGGAATATTCTGTAAAAGATCCAAATCTTCAGATAGATTCAGTGGTGTTAAGACACATACCACAAGAAGAAAAAAGTCCCTGAAATGTCTTTTTCTGAGTATCAGAAAATCTGGAATTCTAGATTAATTGACCACACACAACTACAGAATTGGATCAGCTTGGAGTAGCAATTCAATTTTTGTCATGATAATGGCTATAGAATTTCTGCTGTCAAAAAATACTTGAAATATTGCAGAAGTGGGTTGATATGAAAACCTAGGGAGAAAATGTAATTTAAAATGATTCAGTCTGAATATACAATGGTGGAAATACAGGTTCTTGAAATTCTTTAGATGAGGCACATTTGTATGACACTAATGATTTCCTTCTGAGGCTGATGGCCATTTCTTCTTTGCAACTTTTTCTTTTTTTTTTTTTTTTTAATCTGTGTATACATCTAATAAGAAAACAAAAAATAAAGAAGCTTGTAAGAAACAGAAACAGGTACATCTTGGACCTGTGAATGGCTGTTGATTTCCTCCAAATTTCCTTCTTCTCTCAGTCCCTAATGTTCACTACAGATCTGGCATGACAGACTTGTCTCCATATGTCCTGAGTCAACACTTCTTCCTTGAACAATAGCTTCAAGTGAGATTTTGTACTGGCCTCCAGATGTTCTTTTGCAACAGGCAAACAAGATGCAGAAGAGAAGCTTGGAGGACCTCAAAGCCCATCACAGGATTACTGAGTCAGATAGGACCTTACAGATTCCAATATTGAGGGTGTTACTACAAGGCAGAGCCTCAGCATTTCCTTTTCAGCACACCAGTAGACATCCCTAATCTGGTGCAGGTGTGTTAACTGGATGTATATCATCTTGACCTTGCTTTTGAGGCAACTGTAGTTGCAACACTAAGCAACTTCTATAAACCAAACCTCCCTGAATTCTTGCCTATGGTGAGATGAAACAGTAGAAAGTGGAGTAGTAGGATTGTGAGGTTGATGAAGTTCAAACCAGGAGATGCCACAAATGGTCTTTCAAACACACAATCTTTCATAAAACTTGTTACCAAAAGTGTAGGAGGTAAGTTTCATTATCAGACCTTTGTGTTCACATTCTTACCCCCACAAGAAGAACACATAGTGCAGCTTATGGCAAAGGATGAAGAATGTGCACGCATTACACCTGCTGATGAAATCACAACTTCACCTCTGAAAACACAAAGGCATTTCAGTATTTATTTCTTTAAGCCATTGATCCAGTTGTTGATGCATCTGAGAGATCTGATGCATCCTTTAAAGACCTCATGATAGAAGGATAAAATTTTGTCACACAACAAATGAGGAACATAGCCAGAGAAAAAGAAGTGTGCATGCATTTTAGGGGAAAAAATAGCAACAGGCCCTCTGTGTGTAGCAATGTGTCTGCAGAAAATAAGAACAACTAAATCAACTCCTGTGTGGAGAATATTCTATAGAAATTAAATCATGAAACTGATTGTACACTGAAACTCTATCTATTTATTCATTTTTATTCCTCTCACTTGGCAGTTACAACTGACAAATACAACCATTAGCATAATTTCCCCTCCAACCTGATTCCTTCCCTTTCAGCATTTACCTTGCATTCCAAGAACATATTTTCCCACTGAACATAATTATTTTCAATAAAAAAAAAAAATCAAACAAGCTGCGGAGAAGCAATTCCCTTGTAGGAGAGAATCAAAACAACCTACAGAGCCATTAAACTAATGCTGATTATTTTCTTATTTTCATGAAGACAATCTTTTCACAGCTGGATACTACTCAGGAAGAAGGCACCCGGCTTGAGGTGTTTTTGTGTTATTGTGCCACAATTAAATTCCTCTAAGGATCCAAACGTCTGGGACTCTGCTGTGGGAAACCCAGGGTTGAACCAGTAAGGGAACTCTGTCTGACTGTGAGTGTGGGGTGTGCAGGGAGCCAAAAGGGGCACCCACCGGGTCACTGGGGCTGCTCACTGTGAAGGGACTTTAGTGTCAGCAGTGAAAATCTCGGGCGGTGTGAGTGTTTCGGCCAGAGTGGCTCCTGGATGGTCAGACAGGAAAGCCTCCTTAACAGTTCCACTGGCAATGGGCTAATTACTGTTGCTTCCCAACCTTGTTCTTTGGTGTTTCTCACACCATGATTATAACCATTTTTTCTCATCACTGGCTAAAATGAATATTTAGGTGTAAATTTTCATAAGTGAACCCTGACATTGACAGCTGAAACAGAGCAGCTGCAAACTGGCCTAATAGCCAGGGACATAAGTACTTATTTGCTGGCAGAAATCCACAAGTTATTATCGACATTTTTACTAATCATATCCATCCAGAGAATATAACCAAGATCTTGATACCATCAGGAAAAGCCTTGTGCACAACTCATTCGAAAGACTGTGTCTGGCCAGCATAAAGTAAGAGGCTGAGATAGGAAATACAGCATATTTATACAGCTAACCCAGGAGCTGTGTTGTATTTTTTTTGAAGACCTGGTTCAGCTGGATAGGTGCAAAGCATGAAAAAACATCCTGAAAGGAAAGGCCTCTCTTTATTAAATAAACTCAAAGTGGAGTGCCTATTCAGATAGTGGGCAGAGAAGCAGCACAATTACTTAATGGGCTTGTCTTACCTTGCAGGAGTTTACTGGCAGCCTTCCTGCACACATTAGCTATTAGTTATTTACTTTGCTTTTTCACTAGCCATGTTCATGATGCAAAAAGTGTTGCTGTGGTCTATGATGATCCTCTGATGGTTTTTATATCCTGCATTGTATGGCAGTCACAAAATAGAAACATGATAGTGGTGTCCTGAGGGAAGAAACCTGGTGCTATGGAACTGCTCAGATGACAAGAGCAGATCCTCTCTGCTCTGTGAGGAGAGAGATGCACTGCACCCTCCTCACCAACCCTGCCACGGCCAGGAGACTCAAACCTGGAGCTGCAAGGGCAGGCCCTGCCTCATCATCCCCTTCCTCACAGGTACACCTTGTACCTGACAGTCTGAAACAGAAGGCAGGGGAGTTTCAGCTGGGGAAGACTTCCCAGAAAATGGGGTGCTGATGGTAAAAACTATGGAAAGGCACTGCAAGGCCACAAACTTGTTTTGGTGTCCTCTGTGCCTGCTGCAGAATGGAGCCCAAGCTCCATCTGTGCATTTGTACAGAAAAAGTTCAGCTTCCCTTGCTGGAGAATCAGACTGTCAGGTCCTGATATCTAAGGTCAGTCACAAAGACACATTTTCTACTTCGGGCACCTGACCTGGTGAAATTAAACCAGAGGTCTACCCAGGACAGATAAGTGGTCAAAGTAATCAGATTTCCCTAGGGCCGAAGGCAAACAGGCTGATTGTGCTATTCTGAAAAATAATCCACTCAACTAAAAGAAGCTGTATTTCTGTCGCCAAATAATTACTTTTTATCAATAATATGAATATCCTTAAAACCATCAATGCTAAATAAAACTTGAGGTCGCAGCAATTTTGCCCAGGTTTGTAATACTCCCAGGGATCTGCAGGCACTAATACAGAGAAGACTCATTAATACAGAGATTAAGATTCAATTTAAATGCTCTCCTGGCTCCTGGAAAGCATTCAAAGTCCACAAAGAACATGTTCTTAAGATAGACTTCATAGCAACTTTAATTGCTGAAGGACTTTCAGTCCAGCTACAGAAAAGAATTAACAGGAACACTTTCTACAGAAACTAGCCTGCATTTGAAATTAAATGCTTTCCCCATCCTGAAATGCAAATATGAAAGTAAGCAGTGATACTCTGGGTGCGGAAATAAGGGTATAAAGGGATTCACCCTGTCCAAATCAGAGCAGTAATTCTCTGACTGCATATGTAAGAACAACCTAGAGCAAGAGCACACTGATTCCTCACTAACACAATAAGAAACTGCTGTAACACAAGTACATCATCTGTTGACAAAGATTTGCAGCTCTAATGCAAACTGAATTGATTTTAGAAGTGATTTGGGGATTTTAAATATCATAAAAGCAATGCTGATCCTTGTTGCACAAAACCCATTGCTTTTGCATGTGATATCTATGTACCTATGTACATGTTACTGTACATCAAACATAGTAATCCAGTAATTGCAAAAGATTGGAAATGACAAGCAGAAGAAAAAGGAGGAAAAAAAGTTGAAGAAAAATAAAAAAAGAGACAGGAAAAGAATAAGTAAAAATGACAAGGGAAAAAAAGCAAATTTAGGAGAATGATGCAGCCATGCTCCTCCCATTTGAGGGAAAACTATCCAGAAAATAGTTGGTGCCTAGACACACTATCAGCAGTGCATCAAATTTTGGGTGATCAGAGTCATGGCTCAGTCTTATACAAGATGGTGTAACTTGATCCAGATCCGGCAAAGCAATTGCACCAATGTTTAATTTTCAGCTTGTGAGCAATGTCACTGAAGGCAAATATCTTGTGGCTTTAAAAACACAGGATATTATATTTCCTTAAACTCTTTTTTGGGCAAAAAGGAAGTTTATTGCTAAGTTAAAATATCTAAAGATCCTGACTGAAGTCTCAAAACACACTTTTAAACATTACTTTAGAGCCCTTACCCTGAATTAAGAAAGAATTTGTTTGGCTCTGGTTTCTTAAAGTCATAAAATGGTCAGCAAAATCTTTACTCAAATCACTTGGCTCATATCTACAGGTGGTGGTGGTTTTTTTTTTTTTTTTTTTTTTTTTTGTTTTGTTTTGTTTTGTTTTGTTTTGTGTTTTGTTTTTTGGTTTTTTTTCCCCCCACAGCCAAGAGGGTTCAAAACGTTTCAAAATGTGAATACAGAGACTCCTGTGTTGCTAGTCTTGTCTCCAGGAGCTGGTGTTAAAACACAAAACAAAACAAAAACCTAAGGCTTATAAAAGCATAAGAATTGTTGATTTTGAATGTGCTCTGCACCTTGCTCATTTGAACCTCCTGATGATTTTACCAGCTGAAACAGACCAGGATTACTTTCCTCTTTTTCTGGGGGATGCTTCTGCAAGAGTGCAAGACCAGTTAAGAGAACTGCAGCAATGAAATGTTAACTCAATCTGGATGAAGAAAATCTGCTTTCCTTTACCTATATCCTCCTACACATTTTTGTCCGCACACTTTGCAGTCTCTGCATTTCATCTCACTTAAAATATGACAGCCTCTCTCTGCTAGAAGCAGTTGCTTGAGACGCCCCAAGAGTAGATCACTCTTCTGCTGGCTACAATGTGTAGCGCTGAATGGGAGGAAATTAGCTTCAGCTGCTGAAAACAGCTTCTTCTGGAAACTTATGGGAACCAGGTCCCAAGATTCCCCTATCTGATTTAAAAGCCCTTTCATAAAGATATTTATCGAAACATTTTTAAACAGATCTTTTCATTCATCCCTCAATTGAGAATAAAAGCAATCTGATAAAAAAATACACAGGCCACATGCCAAAGCAGAAGTAGCAATTCATTAGCGTTGGAATATAGTTCTTTTACTGGAAGCAGTTAAAAAATGAGGACCATGGCCATCACACCCCACCCCCTGCCAAAAAAAGGAAAAAAAAAAAAAGAAAAAAAGAAAAAGAAAGAAAGAAAGAAAAAAGGCACTCTTCAGATTTTAGCAGGCACTCTTCAGAATAGAAGACTTTTCATCCTCAATTATCACTTCATAAATCTAGAAGTTCTCAGTTGCTAGCAAATGGGTGAAGGTCACCAAACAAGGACATCATGAAATTATTGTGATTTAGAAAATTAACAACAATATGAACTATTTTCTTTTCACAGTACACTGGATTTTCCAGAGCTGTTCCCTTTAGCAATGGGCCAGAACCCAGAAACAGCCAAGAAAGAAATTTTCTTTCAACCACCAAGATCAATTATCTACAAATGAACTTGGATATATTTTCCTTTTGGATTAAATTAAATAGTTGATAATGGTACCCTCTCAGAGTTTCAAGTATTCAAAAGTAATACAAGCTTTAGGAGGATTGGGGAAGGACCATGAATTTACAAATAAGGTAGCTCAAACACATTCCCCATCAAAGGAATCACAACTTCTTGAGCAGCTACCAGGAAAAGCCAATATCCAAACTCCCTGACCTAGCAAGCCTTGCTCTCTTTACAGAAAATTGTAATACAAGAATACCTTGATTCCTCACTGTCAGAACATGACTCCTTTGATTTCCATTGCACACCTCAGCATCCTCACCACTTAAGTTCCTGTGTGAGGTTGACAGGACTAAATGCCTCAAAAAAAAAATCAGTAACTAAAGGCAGGATGTTAAACCTTCATTTTGACATCTACCAAGTCAATTCTTCTTCCATTTTCAAAATAAAAAAAAGAAATGTTTTTGTTCCATTTCATCCCAAAATAGTTAGGTAATCCTACTCTGCAAGACAAGATGAAACAAAAATAAAGTGACAAAACACAAAGTCTCCCATCTTATTACCCACTCATACATGCACACTGACAGCCTTTTATTCATAATGATTCACCAGAATATGTTTTTATAACATAAAACAGAACATAAAGAATGTCTGCTTTTAGCACCCCAAGTATATACTAAACACTCTCTATATTTTTTCTGCTTTTCAGTCCTTGCTTTCTTCTCAGTAAATAAAACCAATCTTCCAGTCGGTCCTTACAAGACATTTCCTATTATCTGCTATCCATTTTCAAATTACAACCACAATGATTCTGACCTTATGGATGGCAAAATCTGTGGGAATTACTTTCAGTAAGTAGGAAGAATTTTTTCTGTCATCTTCAAAAGCCTCATTTGCAAGGGTTTGGTTGAATAAAACAAAATAATCACTTTTTTGGACAGAATTCAAATATCAACAGGATTAATTTAGAAATAAGATTCTGAATTTTGGAGTAAATGGCAGCAGCCTCTAGAATGGGAACAGCTACGTTACATTAGGTATAGCAGGCATCACTACTGATCTGGCAGCAATGTTGCTCTAATGGGCATTAAATTGACACAATGCAGACATCCAAAAATAAAGTTCAAGTACAAGGCTGTGCTTGCATGGGATGTGCCCTTAAATGATCTGTGTTTATCAATGGCAGATTGTCAAAGATGGGAATTAACAAAACAAAGCTACTGCTGTAACTATATAGACTCAGTTCACATCTGGGAGAGCTAACAAAATCTTCCTCTTCCTTTACCTATTCCCTGACAATTGCATTTAGGTGGCACACACAAGAAGGAGCAGGTAGCTTCTCCTAGGGCTGGAGTGCCTGGGAATCATCACAATATTAGGCTTGATATCCAAGCCCAAACATATTAACATTAGAATAAGTCAAATCAAAACTCAACTTGAGACCAAGCATTCCCTGCATCAAGGTCCACAAGGGTTTCAGGTAAAAGAAAATAGTTTGCCATTGAGAAATTACAGTCTCAGAATACGGAGGTGCAAAATCCTGCTAAAATCATGAGCCAAGCAGTTTAGTTTTCCTGAACTGCATTCTAATATTCAGTACCAACAGAATTGATCAAAAGGTTTTCTGTTGACACAATTTAAGAGAATATGGAGTTTTGATCAAACTAAAAGGCACTTTTTAATATTTTTTTCTTTTTAATATAATATCTCTTAATATTGTCGAAATTGATTTTTTTTCACCCACTACTTACTCCTCCATTGCAATAATGGAGCAATTTCATGCTTATGACAACCATCAGTTGCTATTAAAATAATTGCAGCAATGTAGAATCACCACTTTTACATGTTATGAATTAGAAGGCAAGAAAATCATAACTTACACTGCAGATACCTCATCTCATCACCAGAACAAGGGAAAATGAAATCCAAGCGTAGCAACTGAAGTTCACTAGATACTTTAGAGAGACCAAGAAGAATTTATTGCCATTTCTTACGACAGATCGTGTTCTCTTAACAAGAACTGGCAAGCCCACTACTTTTTGCCCCATGAATTTAGCAGATAGCAATACAAAGCCAGAGAGCAGTCCTGCTTAAAACAGGGCCTTTTACACAGCCCTTTTCTGATACGAACTGTATTTTTCCACTTTGCATTAATTAGCAAGGGTAATACAGATATCAGCACAGGAGCGAGAAGAGAGCTCTGCCTCCTCATTGTGATGGTTTTCACTTCTACTTTTCCAACCAATCAACTCCCCCCAGGTGTCTGGGAGAAAATGTGATGTTTTCATGCAGTTCAGCAAGCTAGGGACATGCAGACTTCACAGCAGCTCTCATAAACCTGATTCCATTTACTTCAGTAAAGCCAAAGTGATTTTCATCAGCTGAGGAACTGGTCTGACCTGTACAGAACAGGCTACTGTGTACAGTAAAAGCCCAGAGGCTGAAACAATGAAATCTAAGCACCTAGACATAGATAAGAGGAGAATTTTTAGCTCCTTTCAAATGTGCAGCAAATTTCCATGGACTTCAGCATAGCAGGAAATTCCCTGGTGGCAAACTAGGGCTAATTCATTGGCACCGTTGCACATACACTGATTTACTCCAGATCAGGTCCTGTCCTTAAACTTTTGTGGTAGTAGAGCATTATTCATGACCTAATACATTATCATAGCATGGAGAAATGGATGGAATGAAAGCAGCATGAAGGTTTTAGCACTTAAATAAAATTGAGGGCTGTTATTCTTCATATTTATTTCATAGAATCATTCATTTCTTACCTCACAGATGCAAGCAAGCTATTGTTCAACTTCAATTCTTTCAGATTAGGCAGATGCACACCTGTGGGAACAGAATAAAGAATCACTTTGAGGACCTGGGATTAGAGTAAAGGAAATTTATGACAATTACAAGCTGAAGCATCTCATTTTACAAGCATTTCCTAGCTGTTTCTGCCAGGCCTATGCTGGACTTCTAAGAAAATCAATAAGATTATTTCACTCAAAAAATATTTCATCCTTTGCATTTTTGAAACATATACGTATTGTCTGCATGACTACCCAATTACAATTTTTGAACCCCTCTCTGGAAATTCTGATATGGCACCTTGCCCGACAGACAACAAAAGAAACTGGCTTGGTGGGTGTCTGTTTTCTTTGGTCTGATTCCCCATCCTGATTGACTTTTAACTGAGTGATAGTCTTCAGAGCTAAGGGATACTTTAGAGTACAGCATTCCATAACCTATTTAATGGCAAGTACTGATGGACTTACTGGATATGCAGCCAAGTAACCCTTCTTCAAAATATAACTTTGAGTCAAACAGCAAACACATAATGTTCCATGTCACAACATCATCTTTTATAGTTCACAGGCCCCCAAATGCTACATTTTGCAAAGCATTGCTTTCTTCTTTTAATTTTCTGGATACATTTGTTTACTATTGAATTGTACAAGTTTCATACCTATAAAAACCTCAGTATTCTGTTGTTATTGCTTAATTAATGCTTTTTTTTATATCCCTGAGAGACGTTTGCCTTTCTGGCTCACTCTAAAGATACCTCTGAACCAAAATCATACATCAAATCCCTCTGAGCTACAGAATAATTTAGACATAAGCTCAAGTCTCAGAAACCATTTCTTGTGGACAGTAGCAAATATTTATCCATTCCCACTAGCAGAGTTTTCTCAAGGCTGGTGAGCATCCTCCAGTATAATGTGCAACCATGTAGAAGAGATACCAATTTTAGACAAATTAGACAAATTGCTGAAACATTAAAATGTATTCTCAGCAAACATTTTTACCAGTTCTCTGAGTAATCACTGTCTGGCAAGGGTGATTTACCAGTGTCCAGAAGGACACCAGTTGAGTGCTTTGCAAAGGATAAAAAAAAGAAAGGGGAGTGGGATCTCAAAAGTAAGAAAGGAAGTCATATTGTTCATTCCCCAAACAGAATAAGAGCATTTATGGCAAAAACATTTTTAAAAATCATGTTTTAATAGAAGTATTATCTACATCTCATGTTATTTTGGAGTGATCATAATGCACATATTGATCTTCATGTTGTACTGCAAGTATTTAAGTTCATGTCTTTGAAAAGCACTTTTGAAAACACAAAAAATTCAAAACACACTGTGCAATTTTTTTAGCCTTGCTGGTCAAACATTCTCCACAATCCACAAAAATTGAAGAACAAATTAGAACACATAGTCCTCATCCTCCAGAGTATGCTTTCTCATGTGAAACAAGTTTTATACGTTTACATGTATATATGGCAACAAAATAATTGGGAGTCCTGGCAGAGGAAACATTAGGATCTCTATTAATTACTCACAGCTGTCATACTAGCAAAGATTCCCTCAGAAATAAATCATGGCCTAAGAAATTCCACACCCCCACAAACAAACAAACAAACAAATCTAGACCCTAAGAAATTTCTGTCCTGTTTCTGACCAGGATGGAGAGATTAAATGACATCCCCTGAAGTGTTAAAGGAAAACATGAGAGGGACGCAGTAGCCTCGCCAGTCCCAGCTCAAAACTGAGCAATAGTGCCATGGATTCAGTCAGGGAGGTAAAAGGGTTACAAAGCAAAGGCTGTTGCAAAGCATCACAAGGCAAAGGAGTTCCAAGGACTAGTGTTAAGCCGAAGATTTGAATCTTGTTGAGGAGTCAAGAGAAATGGAGAGGCTTGCCCACGAAAAAGCTTTTCACTGAATGCATTTAGGATTGGTTCAGGAAAGAAGCAACTATTGAAGGATCCAAAGAGGCCAAGTGACAGGCTGATAATACAATTTTCACATCTGGTTAGTTCATTATTGTAACTTGATCCTCCATCTCAGATTTTTTTAGACTTTGGCATAACGTATCCCTGGGACCTTGTAAAGTGTTACACTTTAATGTGTGGTTTCCCAGCTTGAAATAGAAGTATGTGTATGTGTGGTGGTGCAAAATTCTGCCAGCAATATTCTGTAATGTATTCCTGCAAGTCTGAAGGTTCTTCCCTCCTTTAAGTTTCATACCAATATGTAATTGTTCTTTGGTGCTAAGAATTCATTGTTCCATTTTTGGTTTTGATTTTACTGGTTTTTAGAGTCCCAAATCCTTATAAATAGATTAGAGGCCAGAAGTTTATATCAGGAAGAGAAAATTGTAAAAGAAGGTGACAAGATACTTATCCCAATGTAACAGTGTATTTCTAATTTTCTTAATTTTAACCCTCGTGGCATCTTTCCTCAGAGCAAGGACACACGATACTAACATATAAAAATACAACAGTATTAGAAGTATTAACTTCTAATATTAATTTTAGAAGTACAGGTGGTATATTCCTTATCCTGAAACTGCCTTCCTTTGTAATCTTGATTTTTAAAAACAAGAATGGTCCACAGAAATGCTGATGATTGCAGGACAAGGCTGAGAATTCAGAATGACGAGCAGTGTTATCTCATCTGTCTACAATTCCCTTTCACTAAACACCGGTTTTGTTACATGGCTCTGAAATTACTAACCACCAACAATGTACTAGTGCTAAACTATTCGACTGTACCAGTGGAAGAAAACTAAATGAAGGGCAGAAAGAAATCAAAGTGCAAGTTAGGTGAATAAAAGTGACAGACACACCCCCAACAACAGTGCTTCAAGTGCCACACTTCACAAGCAGGGTAGCAATACAGATGTCTTTCCAAGGTGCCTTGGTACAGCAGTGACCTTTAGAAAACCGACTAGGAATAAAAAGAAAGCAGCCATAATGCCATTTTTATTATATTCTACAACTTACAACACTTCTATTTCTAATACTTGTTTACATTATGAACCATTTTTTAGGTAGCATCATATATCTTTGTTTTTCTATTGTTATAAAAAAAATCATTGTGGCTTGACTTGCGTCTTTTGGAGTATGGACTAGTGAAAAACAACTGCTTATGCAGTTAAATGCTTATACTGGACATCAGGCAACCATTGTGCTTTGTTGATCCTACAACACAGAACAGAAATATGAGAACAGGCTGTACTCTTCTAGCAAGAGCAACCTGATATGCAAATTAAACAGTCTATTTAGTTCACTTGAGCTGTGTTTGATCAAGTAAGATACATCACTTTGATGCTATTTCTACACATGCATTTTTTTGCACATTTCTGGGATGAACTGGGCAATACAACTGGAGGTAAGACCACTGCCCTTTCAGGAAAACCCAAGGCAGCTGCAGTTGAGCTACCTGAGATGAGGATCACACAGAAAACACATCAGTGCAGGGTCTTGTTGGAGTCCAGGGCATTCCTTTGGTTGCCCTGGAGGGTCTGAGACCTGGACAGGGGAGTCTGGGACCCCAGCTCAGAGCTCAGAGAGACATTGGCTTTGATCTCATTCCATGGGAAAGGCTTCCTGCCCTGCAAGAGGGTTTGCAGGCCACAAGAGTGTGAAAGATTGTAGTTTAGCTTATCACAGGGTGAAAAAACAGTAAATTTAGATTTCTAGCATTGAAGTGAATGGGGGCAAGATGGAGGATTTGGGGCGTTGTCTCCTGCTTCTTCTTTCTTCTTCCCTCACTCCATTTCTGCAGTGACGTTGGCACAAAGTAGTTTAATGGGGATTGGGTCAAGGTAGAGATGACCTGTTTAGTATAAGTGATAGGTATTGGCAAGTAATGATAAATAAAGAACACGTAGCAATTAGTATAAAAGATAAGGACAGCCCAGTTCGGGAGGAGTCGTCAGATGTCCGAGCAGCTGTGAACATCTTGTTGGGCACTGAGAAAATTGTAAGATAAGAAACAATAAACGAAGCATGCAACCTTGAAAAATCAGAACTTGAAGACTCCGTCTCTTTCATCCATTTGGCACAGAGCTGTGCAGGGGGCGAAAGACTCTAAACCCTCCTGAATGTCGGGGAAAGCCACTGACAGGGTCTCACATAGGAACGCTGCCCCAGTACATCCTTGTGACTCCTGGAGACCCTGCCCAAGCCCCACCACAGGGCTCGTCCAAGCCTTGCTCAGTGAGTTTGACAGTACCAGCTAAGCCAAGACCATCCTGGGCATGGACAGCCGCTCACTCCTCCAGCCTCTGTGCTGCTCCCTGGCCATGCAAGCACCTGCTGCTGCCACGCTGGCTGCCAGCAGAGGTGTCCCAGCTCTGCACCAGGAGTGCCAACAAACAGGGCAAGAGGAAAGAGAGATGATGACCCTGCGTGAGAAATAGCACATGGCTGCTCCTGAACCCTTGGCAGAGCTTTGCCTTGATAAAACGCCTGCAAGGGAAGTGGCAATCTCCAGACATGTAATCAGCTTAGTCTGGCCACCAGCAGGCAACAATTCAATAAGGACCAGCGAACAGCACTGTGGGTAACTTGATTTGGAGCTATTAAAATTACTTAGAAATAAGAGGACTATGTAGTGTCTTAAATGACTCTATCCCACCATTATTTTCAACAGGAATTTCTATGAGGCAGTCATGGATGCAATTCCACACCTGTCAGCAATCCAAACTGAAGGGATAAGCTAATGAAAAGGAAATAGTCCCTCTGTTTGAATATGAACTGAGGACTACATGCAGCTGAGGAGCACAGAAATCAATCCCAAGATAAGCAAAGCTGGATACAAGACTTGCCACGGCATTCAGTGTTCCATCTGTCACTCAGCAAGGTGCACTGGAAACAACTAGAGAATTCAGCAATTACCCCAAGCCCTACAAAGATTTAGATTTAAGCTCTTGCACAAAGCCTTTCCTTAATTTTAAAACTGATCACATGAAAATATTTCAATATCAGTCTTTTCATGTTTTAGCCCACACCTTGTCCCTAAGAAAAGAAACTCTTCCTCCCTACCACATCATGCCATTTTGTAGAGGCAGACCAGACAAACTGGGCAAGGTTAACAGGACAGTGCTTTAAAGTTTGGCACATCCCAAAGTGGAATGGTCTCAAGAAAAACATCAAGCTACAAGTTTTAAATCACTCTGGAAATCTTTGGGCCCTGAGTGTTTGTGTTACAGCCTGTAACACCACCTGTGAACCTTGAAATGCACCTCAAGTGAAAACTGTGGTGTAAATTTGGGATTTGAGTGCTGCAAAGTCCCAGGTGACTCAGAGTTATGTTCAGTCTCGTAGCTTTTAACACTTTCACCTGGCCATTTAAGACCTTGCACGGCTTATTTTATCTTCACACATAAAAACAGTCAAAACAATATTGGTTACTGAGCATGGACTGATCATTTGCTGATGATAAAACCCACCTTCCACAACTAAGGAATACAGTGAGAGCAAGGTGAAGTGGTTTAATGTGTGTATAACAAAAGCTTATTAACCAGGTTTGAAATGCAAAAGAAACACCAAATTACCGAGCAGTCCAGGCTAGAGGGAACAGCCGGAGGTCTCAAGCCCAGCATCCTGGTCAGAGCCAGGTTATCTGTGAGATCAGGGTGCTCAGGTCTTCACTCACTTGGAAAACTACCAGGATGAAGTCTCCAAACCTCTCTGGATACTCCTATTGCTTGACTATCCTAATAAGAGGGAAACTACATCCTGTCACACTGGATATCTGTCATTCCAGGTGATCTGATTCTTACCCTACTCTTTTCCTCAGGCTATTTCTCCAGACCCTGTGACCACAGACCAGGTCAGCTGCACAGTTCCAGGGGCAGGCAGCCAGCAGGGAGCAAGCAATGAGCCCAACATCTTCAACAGCAGTCTTGCTTGCAGCATTCACAGTGGAGGTGCCACCTGCTCTGCAAAACTCCTAAACATTTAGGCCTTACTCCGTGTGCCTAAAAATCATCTGACATGCGAAAACGATGGAAAGAAACTGAAGTAAACTTTCTGCCCTAGCCAGCTGCTGAGAGATTTTCACAGGAAGAAAACCCAGAAACACACTTTAAAAAAAAAAAAAAAAAAAAAAAAAAAAAAGGGAAATTCAGAATGGTCTTGATGTTCTGTTACTCTCAAAAGCAGTGGGGACCTGCATGTGCTGATTTTTATGGCCCTCAAGGGCCAACTCTTGGTGTGAACAGTGGGAGATAAACAAGATGGAAATTATTTGCATCCTGGACACATCCTGTTATGTATTTCGTACTCTGTAAAGGTTGCAAAAGCCCAGCCATGGGGAGGAGAAGGGATTTATTCCAGTAATGGAAAGGGAAGCAGAGAGTGATGAAGGTGAAACATTTTACATTAGCATTTTACAGCTAATGTAAAATGGCATAGGAATGGGAGCATCACTTTTGAGCATTATAGAAATGGCATAATGACATTTCCTTATCAACTGGAGGAAACATGATTGAACAGATTATGATCTCTGAAAGAAACGGATGTAATTTACCTTAAATTATCAAGTGCCTATGAGAAAGAGACTTATTCATGAAATAAACAGAATAACCAATACAAAGGGGCTATATATACACAACAAAAGCCCCCTTCACTGTTCTTCCTCAACCATTCTTAACAAATAGACATCAAAAGACCCATTAAAGCTAGTTAGCTGTTGCATTAGTCATTTGCATATGAAAAATTAACTGCTTGTCTGAAAGCACCAGAACACAGTTTTGGGGACACGGCTCCATTTTAGCAAAGAAAATATTACCCCACAGCAATTATTCAACTTCAACGTAGAAGAAGATGGACTGGGGTGTGGTAGGTATCTACATGACAGAAAATGACTGCTAGTACTAAAAAAAATTGGAAGGCTTCATATTCTCAGTGTTAACTCTGCTACAGAGGGAATTCCTTTGGTACTTCTCATTTCCCTGGTTCAGTGATGGTGACATAAAAACAAATGACAAGCATTAGGGCTGTTTGGGGCTCATCAAAATGATGCATCTACAGGACCTGCCTCCAGCTCTTCCAGCACAGCTCAGTGAGGCTGTACAGGGTGCAAAGACAGGCTGCTGGAAGCATAAGCCATCTGATATCACTGACAAATCCTTAGTCAAAGGGAAATCTCACAGTGGATAGAAGCTGACCTTTGGGTCCTGTTTTGCTAGAGACAAGAGCAAATGCTCATATCATACAAGAAAAATTTGTCCAAACTAATGGGCTTTAGACTGAAGTCATCACTCACCCCGTTGCCAGAGTTTCCAGTCCTATTCAGAGCCTCACACAAGAAGACAGAGATCAAAGAGTGTGAGGTACAAGGAGATTCTGTTTTAAGAACTTTTGAGAAGGACGGTACTTTTCACTGGCTGTTTGTTAGTGAATCCCCAGTCAAGACACCATAAAGGAAAATTCAAGATGATGAGCAGAAAATAAAGTGTTTTCTTACCAAAGTTCCCCAAGCTGATCTCTCTGGTGTCTACTCGCATCTCCAGGGCCTTCACTTGCTGCAGATCATCTACCCCTGCCAAAATTTTCTGTAAAGATAAGCAGAAATATATGTGTACTCTCGTGCAATAAACCAGACGTCACAGTAGCAAAAAAGGTGTAGACAGATTTTCAACCAGTGCTTTGCCAACATATCCTTCAGGTCAACACGGCTAGATGTGCAATCACATTGAAACGAATGTAGTGTTCAAAGACCTGTCTTCCTTGTAGCCCCAAAACACTCTAGTCTCCCAAAACTTAAACATCGCTTAAAGAGTCAAGGCTAAGGGTTACATTCAAGCTGCAAACCAACAGCTAGTAGCTTCATTTAAACAGTATATCCATGCTTTAAGATTTGCACAAGTCTTGCACTAATCCTCAGCAGATGAAAAGTGCTAACCTTAAACATCACCTGTAATTCAAAAGGTGCTGGTAGTAAAACTCAACAAAACACACTGTTTACCTTTTAATCCGAAACAATAAAAAAGAAACATGATTTTAGCTCAAGCAGCTCACTTTTTTGAAAGAAGACTGCACTAATTACAAGAATTATGTATTTCTTCGAAAATATCTAGGCAATGCAAATAGGGGCCTTCAAAATCCTTCATTATTTTTACGAAGTTGTAGTAATTGGATGAACCATTGCACTAAGCAAGGATGTGTGTGTGGATGCAGACATTTTCCTAATATCCTAAAGTCTGTGTTGATACATACATGTAACATTCTGCCTTGGCAGAGGTAAGCAGGAGAACAAAACAAGCAGACTCCATAAACAGAGGAGAGAGGGAAGCTCTAAGACTGCCAGTGAAAACTACAGTAAGGCTGTGAAATCCTAAGGTGCCAGGCTGCAAAACCACAAGGAGCTGAAGCAATCTCACATTACCACTGCTCTCATCCCCTAATTCTTCCTGCTATGATCCAGCTTCTCTCTCCCCATTTTTCCTCATTTAGGGTGCATATCCCACCACCTCCTTTGCATCAGTTAAGTTTCATAATTCAACAAAGCAGACCAGAAGAACTGTATCTTTTCATTCTCATTGGTTCATGGAGGAGTCTGAAACAATTCTGGAGAAATGAGAAGCAAGGTTTATTTGTCACGCTAACTGCCTGAAATTGTTGATGCTATATGTAATGATGAAACTTCTAAATTTTCACCTTCCTGTGTCAAAAGAGTCAAGATGAACATGTCCACTTCAAAGAACTGTCTGACCTTCACATCAGAGTTTTCTCCTCAATGATCCAACCAAGAGCAGGGGTTGAAAGTATCATCATCAACCTTTTGGGCCTTTTCTTAAGCTGAAGGCAGAAAGTTTTTCAGCAACCACCATGTACATGAGACAAATTTTCTCAGTGTTAAAAAGCTACAAGATTCTTTAGGTTTTTTTAATAAGGGAGAACATATTCATTAGAAAGGAATGTGTAGGATGACCTCTGCTTATGAGTTTTGGGAAGAAAAAATGACCACAAGAATATCCAGTTAATGTTGCAAGGAAAAAATGGTGGTTGTAACATTCCTGCTCATTAGGTAACATTTTTACTGTGCATAAGTGGCTGCAACTTCCGCTGATGGTTCCACATCCTCTTACAAGGGACCAAAACCAGTCTAAATGAAACTGAGATGGCAATTCAAAAGGACATGGTTTCCAGAAAAAGCTGTGCATTCCTTCATGAAAAACTGTCCCCCTTTATAAGGCCTTGACTTGTACTCCTTAGAACCAGAATAATCCAATACCTTCAACTTCTTTTGAACTATTTTTAAAACATTATGTTTAAAATTATTTTTTAATCTTATTTTAAATAATTTTTTTAAACTGATTTCAAGCAGGCTGAACATAAGAAAGCTTACATGCAGCCATCACAAAATATGGTTTGCTTTTGCAAAGGCAGCAAACTTAAGAGCTACAGATTGCTTTTTCTCTCCAAGTGAACACAAGATCCCTCATGGCAAGACACATTTTACAGTAACCCTTTTCAGCAGATGACACTGTCTGTCACATAGCATGAGATTATGTGTGAAACAAGAGCTAGCTGATGTCCTGGCATAAAACCATGCACTCAGATCACTGGATTTGGATGCAAGCTCACTGCCATTAAAGGAAGAAGTAATAAGCTTAGGGTCACACACTTTGTCAGTTGAGTAGCAAAAGGTCCTGATACACCAAGGAGCCTTTGCTCCATTTTTTGTCCTTTTCTCCTCTGCTGTCTGCAAGTTCTCTGCATGCTGTCCTTCCCCTGCTGTATTCCAGACAGCCCCCCTTCACAGTTCTGCTCCCTGATCTTTTTTTTTTTTTTTAAATCTAAGTATAAAACCTGCATGAAGTTTTATTCTCTCCTCATCTAGCGTTCCCTATTTCTTCTTCTCATACCAGGGACTACCAATGTAATTTCTTACCCTCCTTCTCCTCTTCCTGATCCGCTGTTTGTACCTTTTCCACTGTCTGAGAGATGAGCTGCTTAATGCACCCGTACTTTTGTACTGCAACAGGCAGAACTGTGACTCCAGTGCTGGAAAGGGTTATTGGCTGTCATCACCAGCTCTTTGAACTATAGATAGCTGTCTTGAAGCATGTGCTAACCAGATGCAACAAACTCCATGTATTCTCGATGCCCACCTCCCTGTTCCGCATTTCCAAGAGTCTCTATGACAATCACTGTCCTTCCATCTGCTGATGGGACAGCTTGAAACCAATTTGCTGTGGGATGCACAAGTTAGTGTAGTACATGAAGGAAATAGGAAATGCTCTGGGGTGGAGGATATGAGCTTATTTAAAGGCACTAAAGCATTGAGACCCCAGGTGCTGATTGCAAGCGAGTCAGCAAGCAAAGGCTGGGGCAGCAGTTCAAGAGAAGGATATGTGGGGAATGGTTCCTGTGGGAGATAGCACATCACTACTCTGCAGACACCATTCTTGGCATGCTGGTGCCCCTGCAAGTGTGATACTTCTCATGTCACAAAATTCTGACACCAGGAATGGAGGACATTTAGGGGAGGACATGAAAACATTTAAGCAAAGATGAAACTTATTTAACAGGATCGATCTATGCTGTTGTTTAATGTCAAAGCATGGGAACCTTCATCAAAATTTGAAAGGAGGGATATTTTGGATGAACTTTGCTGCAAGAGGAAAAAAATCATGACCCAAGACACTGAAGGGGTCATCAGCTTGGACAGAGATGTCTGGCACCACGTGGATAGAAGTGATGTTACAGTGCTCTGTCTCAATTCATTCCTAGGGCCATCCTGGGTCTAGGACAGGCTCCTGCCCTAATTCAGATGTGTCCCACTATGGTTTCAGGTAATGACTGCCTGCCCATAGCTTAATGGGCTGTTCTGACAGGCAGGGACAGAATGTCTCTGCCTGTGCCCCAGGAATGCTTACAGACATGAAGGTGCTGGACCATCTAGGTGTTTCTTTGGCTGTTTCCAGCTGCTCAGCCCCCACACAGAGCAAACAGAAAGGGACCAACAATCTCTTCTAGGCAAACAGATATATTCTCAGTTATTTTAGGTCAAAGAGATACCTTGAAAAAACCAATATAATTCTAAGCTGAGTGTTGGTGTTCAGAGAGGACTCTGCTTGTCATCCTTCTGCAGCCCTGCAAGGTAGGTATCAGGTTAGACAGAGATGGTTTCTGAAGAATCAAACATCAAAACCTTCCTGACATGTCATGTTCAAGGAGGTGGCCCAAAAGGCTGATTCTGAGCAGCAGTGTTACACTCCACTGTAAATTTCTTTATTTGAAATGAGACATTTCTATGGTAAAGCACTGCACAAGTCTTTGAAGATACTTTGAATACAGGGTAAGTAAAACAAAAACAAAGTTCACTTTTAAATTTTTCACCTTCTTCAAAATGGGAATAAAACTATTTTTCATGAAGAAGCTGTTGGTAAATAATTTAGCTGGTATTTTAAGAAGCAGGTCCATGATATTTCACAAACCATTCCCACCATGCAAAATGTCAGGCACTGGGGACTGCACACTGGTTTGGAGAGATTCTCTGACTGACAAGGAAAGCCAGTAAGTATTCTGTAAAAAAATTGCAAGTGAGAAATATTTCTGTGCTTGCAGAGCTTCCCAAATGGCAGAGCAGTCACCTGGGATGCTGGGAAATCCAGTTCAAGTCCCACTTGCTGCTATCTGTAAATTCCTTGACTGGCAAATAATATCAGTTCAGTCAGAACTGGCATACACAACTGATGTCTTCTCTCTTCCCTAGATTTCTCACATATTCTAAGAAAAAGTAGGCATGTTGCTGAAGAACAAGTTGCATGCAGCTGTCAAGAGAAATATTTCCAGCTGTGCATTTATTTTGCTGATCCTGGTTAATTTGGCTAAGACAGGAATTCCTGAGTGGTGAGCTTGTTCTCTCTGAATACTACACCTGTATGCAAATTCTAGATTCATGCCCATTCATGTGTTTATTGCCTTTTTTTTTCAAATTCCCAACTCAACTATAATCTCTCCTTCAGAAAAAAAAAAAAAAAAAAGCTAAAAGCATGACAAATATTTCTTCTAAGAAGAAAAATATTTGCAAATTAATAGGCCTTAAGTGATTCAATGAAAGGGAACAGAACTTCTGTGGCCCCTCATCCAAACTTCCTTTCCAAATGGCTAAATGCTGTAGATGCCCATACCTAAAGTATTTAGCTGTATTTCACTGCTTTCTGCATATACATATAAATACATTCTTGTCTCAGCTCAGATGAAGAGATTAGCTAGGTGCTACAAAAAGAGATTTTACTGGCTTTATGGGAAGCACAGATGAGGGCAGTAGATACGAAATTTAAGCAGTGGTGGATGCATTAATACAGATGTTTTTATTCCTGTGCTGAAGCCTCCAAGTCATGCCAGCAGATCCACATGGACAGGCCCTTGTCTAGTCTTGCTATCTGCAGTTCAGCTCCTCACTGACTCATGCTGGGGATTGACAGTTCTGACACCTTTTTTTAAACCAGTATTAAGGATCTGATGTGGCAAGTTGCTGGGAAATCTAACTATTGCAAACTTCAGCAGGCACGTAGGGCACCAGAAACAAGATGGGAGGTTTACTGATCTCCCAGAAATAGCCCATGTCACTTCTGCAGGAGGAAAAAATTCAGTTTCAACTATGCTGAATTAATAGGGAGGTCAGGAGTGGAAAGGATAGTCCACTTACATCAGTTTTTATTTAGATTTGTTTTAAGGATTTACTTTCCCTCGCAGAGATATAGAAAAGTTATACTCCAACATTAATTCTTTTTCCTGTCTAGGAATTTGGTACACAGACAGTAGCTACAATCATTGCTCAAGATTGTGCACCTGAACATGTCAAGACTATAATGTCATTTTATGTTAGTTAAGCACTGGTGGCTGTAAGCAAATGAATATCTGAGTTTTTTCATATAAAAGCATGCATATGTGCTTGCATCCATACAAGTACAAAGATTCCTGACATAAAAGCTTGAATGTAAAACATCAAATGCCTAAGTAGCGGGATGAACACTAATATAACAACTACAAGCCTTCACTACTGTAAAGGTATTAGTGTTAGGAGAGAAACTTATAAAAGGAAAGCTCTGAAACGAAAGGAGGCTCTGTAATTTTTTTTTTTCCCTGTTCACAGTATTACCTCTACTATCTGCTGCCTCGAGCAATCTGATCTAACTTTGAAACCAGATATGCTTGGAGCAGAAGATCAAACTGGCAGACCTCCAGAGGACCCCTCAAACTTTAAAAAAAATTATACATTTCTAATGAAGGATTCAAGCAAATTCAAATTCAGGCAAATTCAGTTGCTTCCATTCCCCTACTCTACCTAATCTATCAAGATTCTGCACTTTCTTGATATTTTTTTCCTCAAATCCATTTATCTCATAACTGTGAGGAAAACTTGCTGCAAAAGAAAAAAGGAAACAACTGAGCCATTTCAGCAAGAATCCAATCTGTTGTTCCTGGACCTTCCAGCATTTTCTTTTTCCCATGAGGATCAGTGCATACCATATGAAATACACCCTAACCTCCTGAGCAACAAAACTAAACACCACATCCGAACACGTGTTCCTAAGTTTGGAAAACATGATTAGTTGGAGCACGATCAATAAAAAGCAAAATTAGAGAATACTTCCTTTCTTCTCTAAAGATCACACACAAACGTGATTGGGTTTTATAATGTGACAATGTCTGGAAGATCATTTGACCTTGTAAAATTAGTTTCTTCTGAGAAGTGGAATGCTTTTAGTGGAAGTCAGGAAAAGACCCTTTGCAAACAGCAGGGAGAGGACAGGCGTTGATAGAACAAAATAAAATGTGATTAAAGACAGGTGGCGCCCTTAATTTCAGTTTCTCCACATTTAATGAGAAATCTGTGTCACAGCCCTAATAGAGTTAAAAATTAATTGCCCATTGTTAGCCAGTTTTCAGAACAAAGTGAGAATTTGCTCACCCTGCTATTCTACAATATCTGACAACCACGCATAAGGATGGGCAGAGCAGAGAAATATTAACAGGAAAATATAGAACTGAAAATATTAATAGGACAGGTACAAATGGGAAAGCAAGAATGCCTATCCATATAGAGGAAGATTAAAGAGTACACCTGAATATTGATATTGATACTAGCAGAAAGAAAAAAAAATGACATCTAATGATACCAACCCTTGCATCAAAAGCTTTTGACCTGTAGCTTGGATGAAAGACATTCAAACATAAAAAGATGTTACATGATAGCGCAGCAAGAGAGCTGGCAACAAGAAAAAACTAAAAGATGTGGTTAACATAATGGAAATATGAAATCGTACAGGATTTGAAGTGAACACTGTGCTGAAACAAAGCTACAGAAGACTACAAACAATCTGGTCAATGAGCATAGTCTAAGTGAGGGGATCCACAATGGAGAGGAAGAAAATGGGCAACAGTCCAAGGGTTTTGTAGAAGTTGTCTTTTGTCCTACACGGTACAAGAAGGCACAAAGGAAAGAAAAAAAAATATCAGTCTAAGCCAAACTTTCCTCTCTGTGGAAGAAAACAATGCAGCAAATGAATAAAAAGTGAAGAAACACAACTGCCACAAGTTTTAGAGAGTTCTTAATAATGCAGACTGCTAATGGAGACTGCTAATGGTTTCACTACAAAATAGACATCCATCCCCCTGGAATAATGGCAAAATGAGTCAAATGTGCAGGCAGAAATGAGGCTGCAGTTCAAGATGCTAAGTCTTAACAGAGTCTGCACAAACTGCAGCTACCCCAAACTCAAACCGAACTGCTGCAAGACAGACCGTTTTGAGGACAAGGAGTAAAGCCCAGTATGTGTCTCAGAAAAAAACCTTCCTCAGGAACATCCATAAGGTGTCCAAATATTTGCCTACACAACACTACAGAAGTGTGGCCCATGCCCTTTTTTGAATGTAAAATAATTTTACTTTAATGAGACTGTATTTTAAAAGTCTACTAGTTTCCTTCTCAGAGCATTTCAACGGATACAATCAATAACTCCTAAAATATTCACAACAATAAGACAATCAAAAAGATACTGCAATTCTATTGATTTAAGCAAGACAACCTTTCAAACCATTTGACTGTGAATGGCATCTGGGTCCTTAAAGAATTATGCATATGAAAACTTGTTTTGTATTAAATGCTTGAACATTCTGAACATTTGCAAATCCAGAGAAAGTAAATTTATGGCTGCAGTGGTTTCCATTTCATCAACATAAAGGTCAGAGAATAGATAGATGACGTATGTTATTAAAGCAAGCTATAAACACCGTAAATGTTTCCTTGACAATGTCATGTAATTTTTCCTCTGAGCAGGAAGTATCCCAGCTATGCCAACAAAAATGTTGGGTTCCAGGGCAGGAAATAACTGTGTCCAGAAAAATTAGCAGGACAGTGTACTTCATTTAAAAGAATCTTTGAAATGAGATTCCTTACAAATGTTAATACCCACAATCTCAAAAAAAGGCAAAACTCAATTATTCAACTTCTTATCTGCATTTTAAAAAAAGTTACAAAATAATAAACAGCAGCTTAATAGGATGTATGTATCATTGCCTTACATATGCTTTTATGCTTACGGTTGGCTGTGAACTAAAAGAAGGAGAGGTTCAGAAAGAGAACTTCATGCCAATGAAAGAACTTCCTAAGGGTTTCATTCAGATTTGATTGAATAAGAGGGCAGCTGTTTAGGTTACTCTAATGGGCTTTGGTTCATGCCTTAACAATACAGGCTAATCTGAGAGGTTCCCATCAGACCTATACAGGCTATTGTAGACCACAAACACATTAGACTGGTCCAATTCTATGCCAGCTTTTAGAAAAAGACCAAGAAGTGGTCAGAGGTTCTCAGAAGGAAAGTGAATGGCATAGACCATATGACCATGCAACAATTTTTCCCTAGAATGCTTAAAATATCCACTCTGCAGAAAGGGGTTTTTGCATCTCCGACCATTTTATAAACACTAAAAGACTTGGCTAATTAGGGAACAATAGTTCTGTCTAATCTACAGCACATGGCCAAAATGGTGACCGGAATGTAGTTCAGGAGTGGCTAGGGAGTGGCGTAAACCCGCAGCTGGAATACGCTCCCTGCGGAAGCTCGTGTCTCTCCACTGCTGCAGTGGATGCACAGGGGATTATGGATGCTTGTGATCACCACCCCGGCTGTTGGGAGCACCTGAACCACAGCCTTGGCAGCCTCATCCATCTTGCACAAATAACTCCCTAGCAGAAGAGAGATTCTTCTGTAGGTCTGCAACACAGAAAGCCTCTCTCCTCAAGTTCTGCTCTCAACTCTCCCTTCCTTTAGCACGGAAAACTGATGTTTGGCCAGCTCCTACACATCCCACAGGATTTCACCCTTAATTAGTCCTGAGCAAGTAAATACAATGTGCAACCAAGTACTCTTTCACAAATATCTGACAAAGTGAATTCCTTCATGAAGATTTCAGCATGTTACTCTCTTTCAACAGGCTGCATCCCAAAATCATTTCCCCCAGTCTAAAACGAACATGGCTTTCAAATATGCTTTGAAATTCCTCCCGCTTTGACATGTATAGAAAGTACTTCCATCATTTGCAGAATATTTTAATTGGCTTCTTAGCAGGACAGAGGATTTCACTAACTCAGAGAAAAAAAAAAAAAAGTGTTTTTAAAGTTATATTTCCAATCTCTAGAACAAGATTGATGTAAATTCTTTTTCTAATGCTAAGATTCAAGGTACTCCAGACGGCATTAAGGAGATCTGTGTAGACTATAATTATGCCACCTGTACTTTTCTTCGTGCTGCTTCAAGAATCCTGGCAATAAACACAGCCACATTCACTCTGGGAATACTTTTGATATGAAACAAGGTGAAAGGAGGACAAACATTCAATATACTTTCATAAGACAAAATCTACTTCATGCAGAAATCTAAATGTCAGAGAGGCAACAATCCACAATCAGTACAATAGCAGTTGGAAGGTTAATATAGCTCTGTATATGCCAGTTTGCCTCTTCCACTTCATTAAAAAGTTGGATGTCTACTCACCAGTTTCCTGGGGGAAAGATGTTCATCCATAAGCAGCTCTCCATCATCTTTAATCAGCGGACTGGGATTTGGGTTGCCTTGCCAATTCAAATCAGTCTCCTGGTCTTCAGATGAGCCTGGATGAGAAACTCTGTCAAGATTCCACTTCAGGTCCATCGCAACATGCTTTGAACAAAACGATAACATGCAGTCTGATTTTTCTACCTGTATTTATTATTTTCCTGTCAGCAAAATCTATTTTGACTCCAATTGCAAGACAGAAAATGCCTATGGAGGTACAGGTTTCTGGTTTCTTTAATCAGCATGGACCCAAAGCTATGCATTAGGTAACACATGTTCTTCCTTTTGTTCATCCTCAAGAGCTACCCGAGTCCCACACCTCATTCAGCTTTGAGTGTAAGCTTTCACAGCAAACTCTTGTTTGCAGGTATACAAGAAGCCAGGCATGCCTACAGCTCTGTACAAAGAAGAACGCTGAGAACAAACAACTCAGGACATTAGTCCTCTCCAGCCTTCTCACTACTCCGCCCATCCTTCTCCAGTGTCAGTGAGCTTCCCATCCACACAGGCTCCCTACCTATCCCTTTTCTCTTGGGGAACATGAACAATACTTAGCAAAACTGCTGGACTCCAGACTGCAAGTGCCAGTACCAAGGCACAACAGCACTGCTCTCGAGCATTTTGAGCTCTTCCTGCAGGTAGCATGGACAGAACCCATCTGCATCTGCTGTCCTAAATCAAACATCCCAGCACTGTTACTGACTCTAGGTTACGCAGACAATGGCTACTGACTTCCAGTTCTGAAGACAGTCTTGGAGAAAATAAATTAAAAATACAATTTAAATAAAATTGTGCATGTTTCAAGTGAGGAATGAAATACAAAGTGTGAAGATGAAGCACTCCAAATGTGGTCATTCTTCAGTTCCCAAAGATATCACTTTCACAGAAATATTAACAATTAACTTTGAAATATGAGAGTAAGCATATGTACACCCGTTAGAGTCAAAAAGCAATCAGCTGTACCCAAATGGTACAAGCATTACTGTGATTTATACAGCTATTTACCACTACTTGGCAACAAGGAAGTATCACAGCTGGAAACACTGCTGTAACAACAAAAGGCTAGACTAGAGAAAAGCCATCTTTCTCTGCTGAAGGAACACCTGCAGTTTTGTTCTGTTCTCCACTGTGAAGCAGTATTTATTCTTAGTGCTGGAAAAGTAATTAAATGATCAAGCTAATCATAACTGGCTGACAAAGCATCAGTGGTGGCCAAGACCCGAGAATTACCACTTTCCTTCCTCCTCATACAAATAAATAGATAAACACAGGAGTAACTTCTGTTGGGATAAACAGGAGTTCTGATTGCTCAGTTGGTCACCTCTGCTTGAGGGGACTGACTCAGTAGAAGGTAAAAGAAGCTTGGATCAAAGACTTCTTCCTCTAACTACTTAAGTCCAGTCAAAATTCTTCACTTGCACAAGAAAAAGAAATTCAGAAGACTGTACTGTCATAAAAACCAGCAGCCCTTATCCAAACAAAAACAGCAAGAAAAAACTGATGACACACCAAACATCTCCCTGCAGAATCTCCTACACTACGAAGGGAGGAACCAAACCCTCAGATTCCTAAGTGCTCCTTCTGTATGCTCATCAGGGCAGAAGAAGCCCACAGAAAGCAAAACCTATTTTTTCCAGGTCACTGCGCCTATCCAGCAAGTACTCCTACAGGAGAGGCTGACTGCTCAAATATGTTACACCTAAGCCACAGCAATATTCAATGCCTGAAAAACATGTTCAGGAACAAATTCTTCAGTGTCACATACTCCGTTCAATCTTTCTTACTGGCTTATAAAAGAACCGCCATAAAGTGAATTGAGTAGTGATATTTGCAGCTCCTAAAACCTCAGTACACCTTTAGTAGGGTAAGGACAACTTTAATTCTTCAGCCTATCAGGAGAAAAATTCAGCCATTAGTAGAAAAGAGACCTCAAAAACACTGTCTTGCATTTTAGAGGAAAAGTTGCAATACATAATTTTCCATTACCTGTTCCTTTTTCTAAAGAAATCTAGAATTTCTCAGACTTTTTCCCCTCTACTTTCTTTAGAACAAGTCAGTATAATTTAGTCAGTATAGATTTACAAGAGTCACCAGTTGTCCAAGAAAATTAAAGAACCTTCTGTGATATGAAGACCTTCTGGTGTTGCGGTCATTTTCCTAAGGAATTATTTTGGTCAATAACTGATTTGGGGTAGAATATTCTTGTCACACAAATTCTGGAATCCTTTGCAAATTGCACAAGACTTGTGTAGGATTGCGTGCAAGTACTGGCAGTTCTTTCTAATTCAAGTGAGGATTGTTATTATTCAGAGATCATCTCATATGTTATCAGAACAAAGTGGAGCAGTAGTCAGAGAACACTGATGTAATGTGTGAGTGCAAAATGAGATAACAGTAGGATTTTGTAGATGCAGGCTGCAAAGAGTTAACACACTTGCATAAAGCAAATTACTGTTCTCCCTCTGTTGGGCCATCACCATCACATTTCAGAACATCCTCAAATCTTTGTAACATGTTGATACAGCATTTGCTTTAGGCTTGACAAGGAGATCAATTTGTGGCTTAATATCTGAAGTAATACTTTGTTTTATACTTCCTGCTATTGATCTGCTCTTGTAATTACTGTAACATTGGATTAGTGAGGAGAAAAGTATTTTCATTACAAATTGTTTGGGATCAAGTTGAATTACTGTCAGAAAACAAAACTGGTTTTTTACATGTTCCTATCACTTCAAAGCTTTCTCCAGAGAAGAAAGAATCTCCTCCTGAACATGGATCAAAATAACATGCTCAAAATGAGACTGTAGAAACATGAAGAGTGCAGGAATCCTACTGGTGAGGTGCCAATATTTCATAAAATCCATGAAGCTCTGAAATCTCCAGCACTGTGTAGGAGCAGGAAGGGGGCCTGGCACACCATTTGTCCTCCTAGACACAGGAGTCACAGTTCTCGTTTTCATCAGGTCCATCTGCTAAACCTACAGCTCTGCCAAACACACAGGACAAGGCAACGCTGACCCAAAGCAGTGATAGCCTCAGCGGGACAGTTTACAGGGACCGCAAAGACTTTTGTTGTCACTAAAGAGGTCTGAAAAGCCACGAACATGAAGATTTCCTTCACAGAGAAGGGGGTTGTATTGGCCGTATGTTGGATCCATGTGCAGAACAGAACCATTCCTGCAGTGCTTTGTGGGACACACAAGGATGGAAGCTAACTGAACCTAGCAAAAACCTGCAGTGAATCCAGTGGGACAGCACAGCAATACCGGTGCACTCAAAGCATGAGTGTGTCAGGGGAAGGGAAAATGGCTGGAAAGAATGGAGTTTTATACTGCATGTGAACACTGAGAAGAATAAAAGATTGAAAGAAACCAATAAATTTGTTTCTTCAGGATTTGCATAAAAAGTCTTAACCTGGCAGGCTCTTACTTGTGTGGATAACTAGAAGCAAATAATCATTGTGTGCAGGAGACATCAATGACCAGAGCAGTGAGATGGAAGATTCTGAATTCCACAAAGAGTTAATCTGCCAACCTTCTCCACTGCTGCCATTCTCCTTACCCAAGTGAGTGTGTGTAATCATGGTAAGTTATTCAATTCACAGACACGTTGTGACAGTTCATTAAAAACTGCAGGACATTTTCAACATATATAAATACCAGTAATAAAACCCATTATTAAAATTAAATGATCCTTGGAACAACATGTTATTTTAAATCCCCTCAGAATACTGTAATTTTCTAAAAAGAAATTGGACGAGAATAGTTATTTGATGTTCTTCGAGTCTGACAATCTGGTAAGACTCCAAGATTTTAGCTTCCTGCTATAAGATTTATTGAAAGTCTGTGATAGGATTGTGTATTCTTCATTAAATATATATTAATATACATTTGAAATTCAGCAATTGCCAGAAATGTTTGACTTAATATTAAACATGGCTTCTTAAGACTGGGAAAGAACCTCTGAATTGTGTGACTAGGCATGATAATTTCTAATGCAGAGTTCATGACATTACCTAAACACCTTGTCCAAGCAATTAAATTAATTAAATTAATTAAATTAATTAAAAACAAAACCAAAAAAAAATCACCCCCAAACAATGGTAATTAATTGAAATTCACTCTAGGAAAGGCATATACTTCTAATGTTAACATCCCATACAAAAAAGAATCTCTACTGCCTCAGGCCAGCTTCTCAGCCAGCATCCCCTCCTGCTCTGTGGCTACTCATGCCTTCACTGGACACGATGGGTGCCATTTCAGTGGGGGTACTGCAGTCTCTGGGCCCTTAGCTATATTTTTTGGTCACCAGCCAAAATATTCTCTAGGAAAAACAACCATTTGAGAACCACTGTGCTATCTATCCCTTCATGACAGGAAGCCTGCACTGCAGACTTCCATTTTGCTTGTCTTGCATAATATAATTTTTGTCTGTTTAATTCAGAATCACAAATTACAGTAGTGCCCATACTGTTACCACTGACACAGAATGAAAACAAAGAATTTTGTATTTACTACGGATTTGACAAAACGTTTCGTTTACAAGTCCCCAGGGAACTATGAGTGCCCTAAGTGTAATTTTGCACAAGTGCACTGCAGATAACCTCTTCTGGAAAATAACTGGAATTTATTATGATGTCATCAGGAAACTACTGTTACAATAATCCACCCATAATGGCAAAAACAGTTCCTGCAACATTCATGTAATATAAAGCATCCTGCAATACATCAGTCTGTTTTAGCGGGTGCAGCTTCTAAAAAGATGAAAAATAAGACACCAGTTGTGTTATTAATATAACTTTTTTTGTGTGTGTGTGGCAACGACTATACAATCTGATTTTAATCTTATGGTTTTGTTAAGCAGAACAAGGTAACAAACACTTCAGTAATGCTACTTTAATATCAAAGGCTCATGCAAGCACTATAAAGAACATTCATAAATATTCCACTTCTGTATCCCACTAAAGAAAAAATGCTTTTAAGGGAAAGCTGAATATTAAGATAACAATATCCTATTTAATATAATTAAAATTTAACCGACTTTAATGACACTGAATGACTTGAATGTTTACAATTATATTTTTGTGTAACTGTTCAGTCAATTTGAGGCCTTGTTTCAAGCATCCAAATGTGCACACAAAGCAAGTGTGCTGATTTATCTCATTGTTTACCTTCCTTATTTATGGTTTTAAAGGCTGTATGAGTGCTCTGACAGTTCTTTGCTATTAAATATAAATCCTGCTCTACAATTACCACAATCATGGCAGGTGATCCCTGGGATCTGTCCCACAGACTCCTCAGGGAAAGCTCTTGGGAGCTTAGTGGACGGTGTAATACCCCCGTGCATGGAGCTGAGTTCAACCTGTGCTGTCACTCAAACCAGCAGTGATCCCAGAGAAGAAAATGCATGCTACAAACCCAGACAGAGTTGAGATAAAAAATGTCTAATATTCTTTTAAAACATAACAGTAATAATAAAAAGGCAATGCCTTTAAATGTCACCCATTTCTCCTTTATATATCTACAGATTCGATGTAGATATATAAAATAATAATTTCATAGTTATGGTTGCATATAAAATACTTTCCCCCTGAGATCCTGCTGAGCAGGGTGATGAGAAATGTTTCATCATATGAACTGGCAATGCCCCTATATTACATAATTCTGGAGCTAGCTTGCCAAATTTTTAAGGAAATTTCCCTGTCTGACCAGCCAGGATCCACTCTGGCAGTCACACTCCCACCACCCCAGACTTTCACTGCTGAGACCAAAGTCCCTTCACAATGGGTGGCTCCCGTGGCCCCATGGGTGCCCCTCTTGGTCCCTGCACACCCCACACTCACAGTCAAACAGGGTTTGGCTCAGCCCTGAGTTTCTCTCAGCAGAGTCTCAGATGTCTGGATCCTCTAAGTAATTAAATCGTGGTGCAGCAGCACAGAAACTGTTCAAGCTGGTGCTTCTGCAGTAGGACCCCCAACAAAGGGATCCCCAGGTTTTGTACTCTCCATGCCTGTGATAGTCTGGCATCTTTCTGCCGAGCCCTTGGCCCCTGCTGTGTCCCAGTGTCCGGTCACCTGGCCAGTGCCACAGCTCCCTGTGCAAAGGGTCAGCACCATGTCTGCCAGCCAGGGCACACACCTGCACCTCCCACTGCAGCTGCACACCCAGCTACCTGTTCTAAGGGTATTCCTCAACAAAACATCCTCATAGCAGGATGTAAAAGCAGGTCACTCTCCATTATATGTCCTATGTCAAAGGAAAAAGAAACCAAAGTCCAATCTATTTGTTTTAGTTTTTAGAGTCCTGTGGTGGAAGGCAGTCAGTGGTAATTCCTGTCTGGCTACAAATGTTCATTGATTTTCTCTATACTGCAAGTCTCCAGACAGTGGCTATGGATGAGTATGGATTATCTAAATCCTTAGATGAAACTGCAAGCTGCTACAGACTGAGGGGTTTTCTCCATATATGGGAAAAGTTCCTGCTGTAAGAAAATGTCTCAAGACACTCTTCTACTATCTCTCCCCACAACGAGGCCTAGAAAAGCAAAGTAGAGAACAGGCTATGGGGACAGCTGGCAAACAACAGCAGTTATGGAAAAACAGAGCTCCAAGGTAGCAACACCTTCACTCTCAGAGGATTGCCAAATGCACTTCCATTAGTGGACTAGATAACAGTAAGCCCCTCACCATTTTATCAAGGTTGCCAGAGATCAGGAAACCACATTTGGCCCTTCATGGCCACAAGTTGCCACAAGCTTTTATCCAGTCCAGAGGTTAAATAAGGGAGAGATGAGACCGGCCTAGTTAAAATCCTCTAGTCCTGATGTAGGGGTCCTGTCATGTATAGCTAATGACAAGGCACACACACAGATCCTGCCTTAAATGTAGATGTCACTGGAAGATGTATTTACCTTCCTTGCATTTAAAATGCATAATTCAGCAATTACTTAAAAACTCAGATGCTGGGCATGTTATTAGGCATACTAAAAAAGGACATAAGCAAAGCAAGGTTTTGAAGAATCAGTAGCTTTTCAAGATGAACAAATATATTCTAACCCATGGACTCAGAACTGAGTGACAGTCCAAAGCTGCAGAGAAGAAAAACTCTATGGTTTTTGTCTTCACAGCAGTTTTAGGTATCCACCATTTTGAAGAATTTCCAGATTCCAGCTAAGAAAAGGACAATAAAAACAGACCTTTTTTTTGCCCAGCTATTATTGTTTTGCATCTATTAGCCTTTTAAAATACAAACTTCTATGCAGGATGAAAATGCATCATATATGGCACTTCTGAGTTTCAACATGCCCTGATTGTCCTCAAGCAATATTCAGTCCATTTTGTTTGCTAATCAAGCTATTTGAACCCAGAGATCCCTCCCCAGCCTGCAAAGCCATTTGGAAGAGCTGCTGGGAAGTTTCTGATTTCCAATGTGTTGCTCACATGGGACTGATTGTACAAAAAGTGTTAGATTCTAGATGAACTTGTAGAAAAACACTGACCAGTGGGTGATGCCACAGGAGCATATTTGGTAACAGACATTGCCAAAATTTTAGCAAGGGCAGAAGACGCACAGTTGAAAAGGAACCTTGGGAAATCAGTTTGGGCTACTGATGAGGTGGCATTATAACCATCCTGCTGGGCCAAGACAACTACTGTAGTCAGAAACAGATCCTTTAAAAACTCTATCAGAAGCAGAGAGAGTCCAAAGTGATCCTTTCCCTGGCATGTTGCTGTAATTTCTGGCAATCAGCATCTTCCCAGTCTAAAAAGTGAGTTGTGTTCAACTGCTGGGGAGGTGTACAGGGAAGCAATTATTTGTCATGTCTCAGGACATGACAAATAGTCATCCAATGACTAAAGAAGACACAGAAATTTCATCAGAAAACAGTTTTAAAAACTGAGAAAATGCATTTTTGCATTGTATTTATTTAAATTGTGGAAGACAGGCATCAGTTGCTTGGAGGCTAAAATTAGAAATTAGGTCAACAGCAGTTAGAATTATGGAGGATACATCCAACTGTCCATGCCATTCATTAAATTATAGCTTTCTTTTGCATCATCTCGTTTCATCTCCTCTTCTCTCTGAAGCATTTCATGGAAAGAATTTCTGCCATTTACCCTCCAGGATGATCAGCTTTGCACATAAAATTCAAGATATGGCCACAGAGGCAGTACATGAACCTCCACTGTTTTCAACCCCTAGTCTCAGAAGTTTTAACACTGTTTGTCTCTTTGACCAGCTGCAAGATAATATTTTCAGAAAACAAACACAATAGCTGAATGCTCTTTCCCAAGTATCAATAATTCACTTAAGGCCGTTCATTCTACGTATGTTTTTTTCCCCCCCACTTTGAACTTGGGTGGATACTCCATTAAAATAAAGCAAAACCATGCCCAATCACCCCATCAATTAGGAACAGTGTGGGAAAAAAAAAAAAAAAAAAAAAAAAAAGAAAGCCAAGGTAGTTTTAGAGCTCCATTCTAAAAAATAATTTAAAATAAAAGATGTAAAATATGCAAGATTAACAGCCATCTTGTTATACTTTAAATACTGCTTCCAGATGTGAGAAGCTGTAGTCAAAGAAACGTACGATTTCTAATTTTTTTTTTAGTATCAGATAATGTTTCTTTGAACTAGCCAGAGTCCAATCTTTTCCTTTTAATACAGACATGTTAGTATTTATTGCATCTACCATGGCAAATCTGGTCTTCTGATCTGCATTATAGCAAGTACACATGACCCTACTGATGTAAAATAGCCTTTGCTTCCAATTTTTTTCAAGCCCACAAGGGACTCCATAGAAGGTACAAAACCACTAACCATTATAATAGTAAACTAAAATTATGCAGATACTCTAAATAATTAATTTCTGTGAAAAGCTCAATAATTTCCCAATTAAAAAAAAAAAAACCTCTTCATAATTCCTCACAAATAAATATGAATCCATTTCCATTAGTGACAAACATAGCAACCCCAAATTTATGATATGTTGCATAATGTTATTATTTTGCAGCATTTTCATCCTACTTCAAACATTGAGGATAAATGTGATTTCTTTAACTGTGTCCCCTAAGGAACTTCAGTTAGAAAAGCATCTGCATCACCATCAATAATATCATTCCAGTCCAGTGCTAAACTTGTGTTTCACATGGAATCTGCACCCTGCTTTACATAGGATCAGGTCCCTTGAATTGTGCAAGAACAGGCTGATGGCAGCCCAGGCCATGGGCAGAGCCTGCTCTTTTAGTGACTGCAGGGTACAACTAACAAATTGAGCTGCCTACAGGTAGCTGTATCCATACATCAAACCCTTGAGAGGTCAGACCTACAGGAGCATAGTCATTCTCAATGTTAAAGACAAGGGAGAGAGCACAAAGTAGAGAAATAAAATCCCACCACAACAAAACCTGTTAATGCCAGCAACTCTGAGATCTGACATGCCTGAACACTGTACTTTTAACCCAAGATTTTAAGTGAACTGAAACCAGACAAAATAACATGAAGAAAAACAATACCATTATATGGGAGAATAATTTTAAAAAGTTCTGAAACATTTTCAATAATTTGTACATTTGAAACTATTTTACCTTTTCTTCCAATGCCATTGTTGTTCTGCATCATTTCCCATTCCTCTCCAACAGAGATTTTAATTTAGTAGCCACAGCCGTTTAACTTCATTTATCTTGACTGACAGGTGCTCATAGTGTTATTTAATTGTTCCATGTCCTGCTAAAACAACAGTAAGAACATAGTCTTCAAGAGAACAAAAACCAAAACAAACCAAAGAGATTCTGAGCACTTAGCAATTAATAAAGAGAAGCACTTTATTCACTGTAGCAGCAGAAGCCCATGCTCAACAGGGCTTAAAAGTGGAACAGGACACAACGCAGTAGAGCCTAGAAGAGCTTAATGAAAGTGTAATTCATTAGAGTTCCCAAAGAGACCATGAAAAGGTGAAGGACTTGATAGAGAAGAAGCTACATAGTTGAGGGAAAAGAAGTTTTTTACTGAATAAAAAGAACACTGAATTTCTGGTAGGAGTAAGTTGATTCTGTGTTAGAGAAAACATCACCACTGGGGTAGCATGAGATAAAAGGTTAATGTCAATATTTAGCATAGTTTCACTGTATCACTTGTCAGAAAACATTGCCACGTAAAAGCAGTCAAAATGGAAAAGAGTAGCAGGAATATTTATATCGGGAATCACTAGCTAAAGAAGGCAGGGGCACAGCCAGGATAGTACAGGCCTCACATACAAGACAGAGGGAGAGCTGAAGGTATCCAATGAACTAATTACTGGCTGCTAAGAACTATGGGGGGGTAAAGCGAGTTTCTTGCTGACAGAAACCATTTTCCACACCACAGAGGGGTCATGAACAGGACAGGGAACACTCCTGAGCCTCTTCTGCAAGAAGCTGAATGAAGCTTAAAACCCGTAAGTCCTAAAGCCCGGCACGTCTCTTCAGCCCTTCAGGAGAAGCTGAGGAGTCACTAAGAAGGAGCAGGTTCTCTCAGTGTGAAGTACCTGGGGATACTTCTACAACTTACACCTGCCCAGGATTATTTATTCATCAACTTTGCTCTCCTCAGAGTGCCACCAAAACATAAAAATTAAACAGGCTGTTACACCTACCAGAACATAAACAGAGACTTTCAGTCTCAGAGCTCAGGCACTTTCCACCTGCACCTAGGCTGGACGGCTACAGTGTGCACATGCTTTGGTGGGGTCTTCAAACTCTGGGAAGCATTGGAGGTGTCCCACTCCAACCTGCGTGACCCACAGCAGGCAGTGCGTCCCGCACCGACCACCATGGTCCCCACAGCGGCCTTTTCTCAACGCCCCTTAAACCCGGCTGCACAAGCCCCGGGAAGGGAGGGGGACGCAGCCCCACGCCCACCACACACACACACACACACACACACACACACACACACACACACACACACACACACACACACACACACACACACACACACACAGACTCTCCCGGGCTCCCGCCGCCCCCTCCCTCGCTCCTCACGGGCCGGTTCCTACCTGCCGGAGCCGCGGGGAGAACGGGAAAGCGGCGGGAGGCGGCGACAGCGGCCGCCCGTCGCCCGGCAACGCCGCGGGCCCGGCACCTGGAGCGGCCCCCGGGCCCGCCCATCCATCCGGCCCCGGCCCCGCCGGCAGCACGGGGAGGAGAGGCGGGAGAGCCTCCCGGGCAGGAAGGGGTCAGGGCTGGGAACAGCAGAGGAGCGTGCTCGCAGCGGGAAAAGTGGCGAGGCAAACCGAGAGAGCAAAATGGGGTGGGCGCGGAACTGAGGACGGGAACGGCAGCGGGACCCTGTGGGGGATTTGGGTGACAGGGGATCAGACGGCTGAAGGAGGGGTTGGGGACATCTCTGTTACACACAACGCCCAAAATCTTTGCCGCCCGATGAAAAACTTTGTGCATCATCATGCACCCGAATTGTGTTAAAGACCAAAAAGTGCAGCTTGTGGCAGATAACAAGGCTGTTTTCACCGAATGATTTTGCATTTAAAACGAAAACCAAATCCCCCAAACCCCCCAAACAAACAACCCCAAACCCAAAACACAAACCACCAAAACCAAACAAAAAACCCCCTCATCCAACATCTCAGTGCAAGAGCGCAATTCTAGTGCAGTTCTTACCATTCCCACTCACACTTAGAAGATACCGACACTTCCACATTTCAATACGGGATTCGTAAATCAGGTACCTAGAAAGATGTAATTGTGTGCTCAGTGGTCCCACGTGAAAAGCCTGCTTTTCCAGGTGTTTACATTCAGGATGGTCCCCAGCATTTTCTTGGGAGCAGCCCTTAGCACTGCTTCTCTTGGAGGCAGGAAGGCAAGAAGTCTAGCGGGAAGGCACAGAGTCCTGCCTGCCATAAAGGAGAGGCTGGGGTTTTGCAGTACTCGCAGGCAACTCACCCTCTCACACTTCTTTGTGAGGATGTGGGAGAGCAGCAGCTGCTGGTGGATTGCATCAGCATTTCCTCTATAATGACATTCAGTTTACTTTAGGGTTTGAAAACACTTAGACCATGGGTCAGGAAATGTGTTGACTCCCCTCTTGCAGGGTCTGACGGTCAATTAACATCAGAGACAATCACCAGGGGCCTGATTTTCCAAGGTGACGAGCACGCTCAGCTCCACCTGGTGTCATTGCAATCCAGCTGCCCATCTTCACAGGAAGGAAGGCAATGGGCCTTGACGTGCTCCAGGAAGGTAGTGTGATTCAGTGAAAACAATCAGGCATCTGTCCCTCGAATTTTATTCCAAATTCTGCCATATTTTTTTCCCCAGGTAACTAGCTCAAATCACCTTGACTCAGTTTCACAACATACACCTTCTTGGGACACACTTCCCAAAGATTATCTGTGGAGTACATGTATTGTGTACGCGCACATCTGCATGTTTTGCTGGAAATAATCTACTTATGGCCAATGCGGTCTGAACTACTTGAAACAAATAAAAAAAAATGCATCTTTCCATCACTGAGGAAGAGAAATTTCTGGCACAATTTCAGGGTAGATTCAGAAGCTTTACGTCTCTTTATTCAGAGTTACTGTAATTGTGCTGGCACTGTTCCCAGAGCTGAGCTAAGGTCAGTGAGAAATCCGTAAATTAATAACTGTAGAGCTGATGTGATCTCTATCCAGGAACCATATTGTACAATCATGAAGCTTTATAAGAAAGAAAAGTTATGTTTCAGTTTACCCAAGAAAGTTTTAGACTCTTAATATTGACAATTAACATACCTTGCACCTACGTGGAGACAGTGGACCTGATTCTCATCTCACCTTTACAGGAACTCCACAAAATGCATTACTCTGGATTAATTCTATTGGTGCTACCCAAATAAACAGGATTTGGGTGAAGCCTCCTCTGAAAGCCAAGCCTAGATAAACATATTTTTCCTTTGGGAGTCTTATTTTACAAGAGGATATTTCTCTGTTCTTCTGGTTTTATTCAGTCACAAGCAACATCCAATGAATCCAGTCTATAATTAATATTATCGATCAATTGATAATTGCTGTTGCTACTTGCATAACTAACATTTAAAAATTTAATTATCCTGCAACTCAGAAACACAGAACCAGAGGGGACTACTTTCTGGTCAGAGGAAAGTTTTCTGCTATTGCACATAACCCATCAGAGTAATTTAGGTATGTATCAGCATCTCTCCCCTTCTGAAAGGCTGTTCAAAGTGTCTCTCTGAAGACAGTTCCCCTTGCAGCCTGATCTCTTACCTTCATTAGTAAGTCCTGTAATCACCTTTTTTCTTGTGAGAATTCATTTTCTAGCACCACTGAAAATTTCATAGAATCATAGAATAGTTTGAGTTGGAAGGGATCTTTTAAAGGTCATCTGGCTCAAGTAGATAATACAGAACTAGGTTTTTCATCTCCATTTCATACAAAAAGACAAAAATCAAAACTAATCTGAGATTAAGTGGAGAACTCATCCCACGGTACTGCCACCCCCATCCAGACTGTGGTTCTGCTAGAAAATTTTCCCATCTTCTTGTATTGCATGATAAGCAGAACACTGACAACTTTGGTAGTTATTCTCTTGGGTAAGAACTAGCAGCTACTGTAGCATTTTCAAAAAAAAAAAAAAAAACAGCTCAGGTCTGCAGAAACAGCTTTGAAGTCTCGACTGTTGGCATTAACATCATGATTTCATGTGATTGAAGTCACTGTGCTCAGGAGATGACGTAAGAACAGTTTCGACCACAGCAGGTGTTTAGAAGTTCATCCTCAGAAGCAATTAATGAGGTTGAGAGGGAAAAACCACTGATCTGAAGATCCGGAGCATGACAGGAGTCTGTGAATTGAAGTTATTTTTCTGTCACTGCACCTGGCATGAAAAGAAAGGGCAATGAGAGAATCCAGTTAATAAAACATTTTCTCTGATTCAATGAATCTGGGCATTTGTTTTTGCTCCTTTTCACAGGCTTATGTGAATTCATAAACTGCAATCAGAAAGGAAAGCTTCATCAGGAAACATGTGGCATTTTGTACAAAACTGTATCTTTTCAAACGGAACTAGACCTGGAAAAACTTTTGATAACAGTTTTTATAGAGTATTTTAACTCACACTGAAAGATGGGCATTCATAGTTTTATGAATGCCCATCTTTCAGTGGGCATTATATAATGCTTCTATAAGCCAGCAAATCAAACTATTGATGTCACCAAAGTTGCACAGAAACCCCGTGTGTGGACTTTGAAGGTGACCACGCACTTCCGAGGTCCTGAGCCAGTGCTGAGGGACAGAACCTGTCTCCTCACACTGCTGCATGCTCACTCAAGGAAAAGTGAACACCCTCCTTGGCTTGGTAAAATTTTGGGGCACTAGAAGGCAATAAAAACAGCAAATGGTACCTTGTCATGGTGTAGGGTCTCTTAGGGAAAAGGTAAGCTTAAGACAGGCTTCCATTTTTTCGGGATATCTCTTTAGCTTAAACCCTGATTCAGCTCTGCTGGGAGGGAAGAACTCTAGTGGAATCCCACTTGCTTTCAAGCAATACCTAGTGCAGATGCCACACCAGAGAGATCTTTCCTTCCTTTGTACTACTGCCTTAGAAAAGCTGATTCTGGTTCATGACTGAGATTCTATGCAGAAGTAGTTGCATTACTGTGCAGTCAAGATGATTGATTGGGATGAAAGACACAGAGTAGCAAAGGTGAGATAGGGCCCTGTATTAATATTTGAGCCACTGAGCCAGGGCTGCCTAATTCCAGAAGGTCTTATTTCCTATTTCTGCCTTAATAATAATGAAAAGCTGTAAATAAATAAATTAGTAAACGCAATTATTTTTCTACCTTTACATTTTTACAGGAAAAAGGAAAGCAAAAGCTTCTTATCTGAAAAAAAAAAAAAATAAAATACTGAGAGACAGAAAAGTATGCTTATACTCCCTTGTTTATATAATTCCTGACTCAAGATGAATCAATGATAACTTGAAATGCCTGTGTATAAATTATTATTGTTTTATGCTTCTGTTCAAGGCCCTCTTCCTTTCTCAGTTTCTTTGGGATCAAACTATTTCCTGGTTTTGGAAAGCTCAAGGATGCTGTCTGCACAGATATGCTTTTCCAGTGGTATGGGACAAGTCCAAAGCTTCTCTGCAGCTGCCAGATGGTAATTTTTACCAAGGAATTGGTAAGTACAAAACCCAGTGTTGTTACAACTGTAGCACCGCTATAGGGATTCATTCAGTTTTGGTGTATCACGGTGCTTGTTGTGGCAGGAATCCTCTACAAGAGAAAGTCTTGTTGAGAAGCCTTAAAAATGGCAGGCTTAAAATCAAAATACAAAAGGAAGAGCACTGGCTGCAGGATTAATGCCCCTGGGATACAGAATATCTCTCCCTGATGATATTTATAATCCACACCTGGACCACATTGTTGGTGGTCCTTGCATTTCTTCTGGGATGAATTCCATGGTCAATGATTGAGTTACAATTTTGTTTTCAACATTAAACTAAGGGGAAAATGAATTGATGTTGGAAAGGAGTTACAGTCAGTGACTATTTCTCCATAGTTTTTCAGGAGTAACATTTGTTCCTTTTCATCACTTCTTGCAGTGTAAAGGAACATGTTGCCACACTACAATTTTTAGGTTTGTTTTTCCAAGCAGGATTTAGCTGTGAAATTTATCCAGTTGTCTTCAGACAGGGGAAACAGCAGCTTTCCAATGTGTACTTGCTTTTTGTGCCAATGCAAAGCCACCATAAAATGTTACCAAATCAGAAAGGGATTGATATTTTCACTTCCCATCAGTGAGACAACATATGATGTAAAGCAGTGGAGAAATTGGGGCTTTAAAAAAATTTAATCAGGTCAAAGCACCAGTTTGCATGCCATAAGACCACTAGTTTGCATGCACTTTGCACAGTTCAAAGCTTACTCTGAATGCAACTCATGTACACCGGGGCTTTCAGCCATCACAGCAACAGCACCACTGTGAGCCACAATACAGATGACAGCTCTGGCAAAAGTCCTCAACAAAAGCCTGTCCTGCAGGAAATAAGGTGGCTGGAGTGCAGTCTGCAGATGTGGAGGGAGGAGATCAGCAGGTAGATAAACGGGGCCAGGCAGTTCTGCAGACTGGAACAAACCCCATACACCCTGTGCATACCTGTGCTCGCCCATATAATCCTAGGGCCAGCACCTATACCCTGGAAGACACAGCTCCCTGTCCCAATATTCTAAGGGCCAAAGTCCTCCTTTTGCCTCAAGTGCCTTGCCCATCCCCAAGGCTGTTTCAGCTCACCAGTCTACGAGGTGATTTGTGCTTCCTTCTGGCTCAGCATCAGTGAAATGAACTGAGCAAAGGCAAAAATGGTTCTCTCTGCTCTGTCAAAGGAACTCTTGAGTCTACACAACTGCTTCTGTTGCAGGCAGCCTGGAGTCGAGCTCAGCAAATACTATACAGGAATGAAAAGTCATGCAACACACCACCACACCATACTGGGATTTTCCCTAGAATTTAAGCAGCTCAGGTTGCCTTTTCCATGGATAGCCTCTTTGGAAAGCCTTGGGATTCATCCCCATTTGGGTCATTGCCATGCATAACTTCCTCTAGACTACTAGAAGGAATCCCATCCTCATCGAGAATGAAGAATGTTTCCCTGTCCCCAAAATGACAGGAGAGACCTGATTTCCAGGCACTCTCTTTACAGCCTTGGCTCCGATTCTGCATAATGTGTGCTTAGAAAAAGGACTGTGTACTTACATTCCAGCAGCTAAGTTAGATTAGTGATGAGAAAAGATGTGCTATTGGTATGCTTCTGTATGTTTTATGCACTGTCTAGAAGTTTCAGTAAAAATTCAGCTTCATTACCTAACTCAGCATGCTGGCTGAGACCCAGACAGATGCTCAGGTAGTGTTTCCAAGCATTGAAATCTGTAAAACACATCCCAGTCCACACAAATTTCACATCAACATCAAAAGCCTTCCTTGAAAGTTTTCAAGGCTGGATCTGTCAGCAGCCCCACTGTCTGGTGACAGTACATGGCAGTGAACACAGCATGTTGTCTTCCACAGGGGACTCCAGTTGTGTTTGCAGGACAGCCCTTTGGCCATGAAAACCTTCACTTTATCACTGCTTTTTGGCCTGAATACCTGCACTTTTGGCTAAATGCTCCATCCTCTTTTCTTGAAACACCTTAGAAGAGACCCTGGGTTAACCCTTATACAGGTTGAAGAGAAACTCCTAGTGCCTAAGCTGGGTGGTGGGCATATGGCTGGGCAAATCCCTTCAGAAGAAGACAGAATTTCAGAATGGGAATCCTCCCATGTCCACAAACTACTGTTATCTGCAGGAGCCATGAAACTCCTGTAGTACTGTGACTCACCTTCATTCACTGCCTTCACAGTCTGAGCAAAGACCTTCCATTCCTTGACTTTCCCACTGTTAGAAACGGAAATGGGCTTTTGACAAAATGAAATGTGTATCCTTCAACAGCTCCTGACACATCATCACTGGCAGAACCTGTCTTCCTTGGAATACACACAAGCTTCTCCTGTCCTGCCCTATAGTGATGACTTCCTATCCCATGCTGTGGATGTACTAACACAGACCATTCCAAGTAATCTTGTGTACCAAACACTGGCAGCTGGCTAATATCCAAGTTATCAGTCGATTCCTCCCTGCAGTAGCAGATCAAGTTACAAGTTGAACTGGTGTTAAAAATACATTTCCTTCTCTTTCTCCTCAAAAGCCAGTGGAAACACAAGTGTCTAGGAGGCAACTGTATATTCATTGTTTACTGGTTAACTCCTCGTTTGCGGAAGCAGATTTTCCAGAGTAGATCACAATTTCCTTTTCTAGAGAATTGGGCATCTGGACATATGCCTACAGCTTTTTGCACAGGTCACTTCTTCCTTCTTGAGATACTCACCTCACAACACCTGAGCAACACGCACAGCCCTTGGCAACCTGGAGAGTGAAATACAGAGACCTGGGAGGTGTGGGGTGAAGGGGAAGGAAATAAATAACCCCACCATGGGCGTGATCTCAAATCTATTGAAGTTAAAGGAAGTGTTTTCAACATGCACCATCTACTCTGCAAAGCTATTGGGCTTTCCAAAACCTCCACAAAGACCATGTTTATAAATTGGTGTTGTGTTGATGACAACCGTTGTGATGACTCCTGGTCAGTAATCATTAAAATAAAATCCTTGTTCCAGCAGCATGCTGGAACGTGGCTGCAGCAAGAGCTGTACATAGGTACCAGGGACTAGGGCTAATGACAAAGCTCTGTCTGGATGGAGAGAGAAAGGAAAGACAATAAATAAAATGCAGGAATTAGCCTGAGGAATATTTCAACCCTGCTTCTGTAAATACCTCAGGTAAGGAAAGATCTTAGAGTAAGAACTGTCTCCAATTGGGACATAGCAATATCCGAGTACTTTTCATCCAGCAAATTTGTAACACTGTTTATGAAGGAACTTTATATAATTCTTCCTGCTGCAGCAGGAAATGTTGCTTAAGCCCAACATTTTAAAATACCTCCGCCACATGCAGATGAGCAGGTGACTCAGGACAAACGCGCAGACCTCAGCTTGGCCCTTGGATAGGTGCCGTCAGATGACAGTACATTTGTGAAATCAGCAGCCACAATATGCTTCTGAAAAAAAGCACACCAGCCAGAGGGCAGATCTGCTTGCACAGTCAGAGCACCTGGCATTACAGCCTGTGTTGCCATCCAGACCCTCTATAGGTGCCACCCATCCATGAAGGGAGCAGCTCAAGGAGCTGGGACATCCCTCAGGATAGGTTCAGGATGGGATGTGCTGCTCGCTGCTGTACCAAAGCCAGCTGAATGACGTCTCAGAACAAGGTGCAGTTTTTGTGGCAACAACGGAATCATTAATACGTGCGCCTGCAGGCTTCAGACCAAATCCCTTTCTTGGAACAATGCAAAGGGAGTTCAAGGGGTATTTTTTGTTAAGCGTAAGGCTGAGCTCCCCTGCTCCAGACTGCAGCACACAGACAGTGGTAAGTGCGTGAGGACAGACAGGACTTTGCTCTCTAAACCAGGCTGGCTCCTTGCCCAAGCTTCAAATGCAGCCTGTGAGGATTTGACTCCAGACAATTTGATGGATACTGTGTGGGTGCTGGAGGCAAGAGAAGCCAAGAAAATGAAATATCTGTCTGTCAGTTGCTCTGTTTCCTGAGATATTTAATACAAATCCTTCACTTCTGTAAATATACTCTGCATGCTGCTATAGGTAGGGTGTGGTTCTAAGTGTGATACTATGAGAAAACTGTGCAATGCATAAACCAAAACTGGAGAGTGTTTCATCTACTGGCATCATTCCTTACCAGTGGTAATAACATCCACGTGACAAATTCATTTATTTCTGCAAACAGGTCATAAATTACATGTCAGCACAGTAATCCCCATTTATCCCATTCTTTGACCCCCTCTGCAGTATGCCTGTTGACTCTTTTCTACCTGCACTGCTTTTAACTTTATCAAGTGGCTTAAGCCCTCTGAATTTTGATCACTGATTGTCAACAACTGCCGTGATTAAACTGAAGCCTGAAGCATCCCTTTTACTAAAAACTCACCGCTTGCCTTTTCTGCAAATCCCATTTCAACAGCATTCCTCTCCTCTTCCCCCTTGTCTGGGTCTGACTGAAAAAATATGCAGGACCATTTCCCAGGGTTAATATTTAATAGTATCCTCACTGCTGCAGCAGATGAAGTCATTTATTATCCAGCAGGCAACATGCTAACATGCTAGGCAATGGCAAATGCTGAAGGAGGTGACTCAGGCATAAGCAATCAGGAGGAGTTGTGCGTTCCCACCTGCCGGATGGCTCAGCACAAAGAGCAGAGCATGGCAGCTTAGTTTACTCTGCTCTTGCATCTTCATCCGAGGGACACCTGGATTCCAGCCACGCAGCCAGTGAGGTTTATGTGCTTCATAGTCATGTGCAAAGATGTACATAAACAGAGGCTAGCCCTCCCCTGGACACTCTTTTCCTCTGAAAAGAAAAGCGGTCGGTCCTGCTGCAGGAATGTGTCAGCCCAGGCAGTTTGGCCCCAAAAAACACTTTGTGATCTCAGGCAGACTGGAGCTCAGCCTACCCACCTGTAAAACAGGTTTAATGGTAATTGGCTTTTTTTATAGAAAAGCTGGGAGGATTACTTCATGTCTGAGATCTCTAGATGAGAATTGCTTAGTGGCACAGAGCAGTTTAAAAGAATAGCTCAAAATTAGGGCCAAAGCAGGCTGGCAGCCCAGTGAGCAGGTAGAAATTACTACAGGAGCTGCACTATTCTTGTCTCATTACCCAAGAACCTCAGAAAGTCTGGGATGCAGATGATTCACAAACCAGAAAGTGCTTTTGAATTACTTATTAAGTAAGATTCATGTTGCTTTTACTGCTCTGGGACGCACACAGCTGGGCTGCAGAATCCCTTTTGCCATCTCCTCAGAGTGAAATGTGGTGGTAGTGTAGGGTTCACTCACCCATGTATCTATCACAGTTGTATTTTTGCCTCCACAGAGTAGACCAAAGCCCACTGAAGAAGTACATGAATCTGCAGTAAGCTTTGGATCAGACCTCAGTAAGCCAACAAGAACGTGCCGCTAAACATGCTACAACAAGCTCACTGGCATGTGCTGATCTGCAGGAGAGCAAGTCTGAGTGTGCTCCTGAAAACTGGGGAGATCTTGACTAAGGAGGCAGCAGCTTCCTGCTTAGTCCTCACTGGAGCACACCAGTGCCGCTTAAATGGGGAAACAGAGCAGCTCTGAACCCATTCCCTCCCCTGTGCACTGTCCCAGAGAAGCCAGAGGGAGGGAATTGTTCTACTCTTAATTCACTTTGTGATCATGTAAGTCCCGCAAATCCCACTGCCAGTAAGCTCCAATGATTAAACAGCTCACTGAAGGGAAAATACAGCTAACACCTTCCACCCCTATCAAAGCATATTGCTAATGAGAACCGGGAACTCGCTCAGAGTTAATACAACATCTGTAGGTTAACACAAGCCATGATAGTCAGTGGCTGAAATTCCATCAGTCACTTGGATTCATGTAACATTTGTGATCAGTGTTTTCGTATGTTAACCTCACTATTTCCCCAGCTGAAGTCTGCTGACTGATAGTGGGAAACACAAAGTCATGAGTTTGAAATCAGAGAAGAAATTTGCAATATGTCGCTTTGGGCATCTCAGCTTAGGAATCTTGCAGGAGGTCTGACTTCTGAAATGTTCAGCATTGGGCCCTTGAAAGCCTCCAGAGAGTAACTGGGTGATTTGCACACAAACACACAAACACACACACAAGAGTCACACCACTGCTGAGCCCATGAACATCTGCCTGAAAAGTTACCTAGAAACACACAATGGACCTAAACCAGTCCTGCAAGATGCAAGTAACTGAAAGTCCTCTTCTGCTTTTCACCTTCCCTGATGGAGAAGCAGCAGAAGAAAGGGGATGACCAAACTGCAGACAAAAACCCCAAGATGATTTGGTCAACTGTATGGCTTCAGTGTGGGAAAGTTCTGTAATAAGGAAAGGGATAACTGCCAGAAAGAGAATCTGTGTGAAATAAGTGTAGAAATACCCTGGAGAGGTCAACTACGTCACATCTCTGACCAAAGGGATGATTTCTAGCCCTGTGCTGCTCTTTAAGACATTTGTGTGGGAGGACTGTGTCCTCACCTTTACTAGGGATCTCTCATGACAGCCTAGACAGGATAGCGACACAAGAGCAGAGCCCAACTGGCAAGGCAACCTTCCGATATCTAACCTGGATCTCACTTGATGTGGGAATACCAATACCACCATAAGCTCCCCGGGAGCTCTATAACTCAGGATCTTTAGCTCTGACAAAGAGCAGCTGCACTGCAGGACAGTGTCTACCTTTGCTATAAATAACAGCAAGGCTGAGGTCACCTATGGACTTGGCTACTGCAGCAGCATGTATTTGAGGTAATCACAGAAAGGGATGAAGGGAGAGCTGGAAACACTGCACAATAGCATCAGGAAGAGGATGCCACTGAGGAAAACAGCTGTCTGTAATGGAAAGGGACGAAATAAGCAAGCTTTACTAAGCTTGAGTAGGAATAGAGCATACACTGGAGTGTCAAGAGCACTAAGAAGCAGAGAGATGCTGGAAAGGCTGGATTCTATCCTCCTCTCCAGTCTTCAGGGTTATGTATTTATTTTATTTTATTTTATTTTATTTTATTTTATTTTATTTTATTTTATTTTATTTTATTTTATTTTATTTTATTTTATTTTATTTTATTTTATTTTATTTTATTTTACTTCACATCAGCTTTACTTGCTTACATAGATAGCAACCGAGGCTCAGGGCATCTCCTTACAGTAGAAGGAAAACCAGAATTTAGTGAGGGGCTTAACATAAGAGAAGAAAAGTCTCAGCAGCTTGAGCATGATGGTGAGAAGGAGGGCTGCACAGCAGGGTTAGAGACAATGTGTGGCCAGTATATTAAAAAACAATCAAAGGAAAAGGAACCAGTAGTTTAACTGGATGAACACAAATGTCTTTAATTCTATCTAGTTCTACCATGTGTGCATGCCTGAATCATGCTGTGCAACACTGCTTTGAAATTTCTGCGAGAAAGAGATGTACTTAGCAATTGTTCTTTGATGCTGAGGGGAAGAAAATCAGCATTAGCTAATGATGAAGAAGACTATTTTAAAAAGAATACCAATAATCTTAGTGTCTTCTCCATGAGAACATGTGGGATGGTCTGAGATTTCAGTACAAACTCATCTGGTAAGGAGAGGCCTTGAACCACACAGATAAATCTGTTGCACATCAGTGAATGCAGAAATGACATAGAGCACAAGACATCCCTTAGCAACTCATCCCGCTTCCACTCTGGAAATCTAGCTCCTGCCAGCAAAAGTGACAGATGACCCAGAGCATGGTAAGTGATCCAAACTGTCCCATAAAAAACCCTGGTAGCGTATCAGTTGCAAAGGGTTCAAACTTTTCTGTAGTGTTTGAAAGAGAAAATCACATGGGGACTAAATATCACAAGGGCTTCTTTACAAAAAATGAGTCTTCCAGCTTCCAAAGACCTGAGTTATTGCTGTATGAAGATGAAGGCAAAAGCCCTCTCTCAGAGTGCAGTGATCTGAAGATCAGGCTCCAAGGGAATGATTGACATTCCATTCAGGCTGACAGCTAACAAAAGCTCCTGTACATATGCCAGCAAGCCACTGCCAGGAAAATCAGTGTGGCTCCCAACTTGTAGATTTCTGCATTACCAGGCCTCCTACTGTAGTTGACCCTTGCTGATCTATGCTGGCAGGCTCAGCAGGGAGTGGAAGGAGACACAGGACCTCACCAACCCTGGCAACTTTTGATGAAGTGGGGGCATTTCATGAAAGAATCAATGTCATTTCTAAGTGACTCAGGCTCCAGATTCACCAAATGATCAGCTACAACTCCCTGGAAAAAGCACAAATAGCCAAAAAGAACATTTGTTGGAGGCTTAAGGAAACACCCACAGGAACAAAGAGGACACTGCAGAGGGCAGTGGGCCTCAGACCAGACTGGAACTAGCAGGGAGTTGTAGAATGCCAAACTGCTTGTAAATACCCAGAGATCAAACCCGTATCTCACCTCCCCTCCCTGCTCACCCCACATAGCAAAATCTGAAGTCCAGTGATCCCATCAACCACTCAGGGGAGGGCCTCATGTTACCAACTATTGCATATCACATCTAGGGAGATGTGATAGCTGTTCATTCCCAAAGTGTCTCTACAAGGAGGCTGACTGGGAAATGACCAGTCTTTGAAATATGTATTTCGTGTGTGTCTGTGCGTGTGTGTTTGGGCTGTGGGGTTTTTAATAGCAAAAAAAAAAGGGATCAGCAGCTGCTTGTATTTTTAAACTATGGAACATGAATCTCCTTCCACTTCCAAGCTCTGATTACAAAGCCTTTCATTTCTGCAATTCCAGAGCATCGTCTCTGCAAGTTTCTATTCTCAGTTCAAAATTTACCAAATCCAACTGTTAGCAAAATTTATTTCAGTCAACAGGAATATTTTCTCTCTCTAGTTTTGGTGGAGCAAAGTCCAAGCACCTGGCAAGATGCTGCCTTGCTTATTTCAAAAAGGAAATCCATGATAAGAAATATCTTGTCCTGGATCAGATAACCCTCCAGAAGTGACAACTTTGCTCTGCCCACTGAGAATCTTCTGCAACATTTCAAATGGTTTCACTGAAGGAAGCCTGAGCACTCTTATTTAGTAGAATTTAATCCAATATTAATGTCATTATTTTGGGGATTAAAAATAAAGTGGTCCCATTCACTGCTTGGACCATCTGACGCAATGCCATATCTTTGGAGATGATATAGAGGAAGATTGTGTTGATTAATTAATTCAGTGTTTTCTTTTGTTGATTGATTTTTCCAGAAGAACTTTCCAGTTCAGTAACAGTCTTAAAAACCCTTTGCAGCCAGAACTGACTGGTCTTGTTTTTTAGCAGTTGGACTGCTGCTTCCAAGTTTTAGGTATCTCTAAGACTCCCAGGCCCTTGAGATGACAGTACACACTTGTGGCACTTAATACTTGTAATGTCTCATGGGGCTATATCTCTTGATACAACCTGCAGTAAGGATGGGCCTGCTGACTTTTCCCAGTCTCTAGGAGACTGTGTTAAATTAGAGTGTTGAACAGTTTTAGCATGGTTCCTTTGAGATGACTTTCATTTATCTCACGGTTTCTTTGTGTTGCAGGAGACTCAGATTTTTCCCAAGTCTTTTTATAGTCAGTCACTCACAGTATAAGAATTCATTGTCAAGAGTGAACTCTAGCTTTGCATCTCACACAGATTTATCTGATACATTAAGAGTTTCTTTTCAAAGGCTTCTTTCCAAGTCATGCTGCTGTCAGGGTTTGTAATCTAGCAGTATTTTCTCTACAACCTCACCTGGAAGATAGAAGAGAATTATCCATGAGTCACGAGAATTTTACCTGTGAATTCAGCTAGGCCCCAGGCAGCTCAGAAAGCTGGCCACTGTTTCTCAAGCATTAGCACTAGTGCATGAACAGCATAAATTTTAACTGCGAGAGAGTGTTTTTTAAAACAGAAGGGGGAGGATACACTTCAGTCCATCACACAGTTGGAGCTGTGTTACTTGTGGCTTACATCAGTAGTCAAGGGATTAAGAAACTTTCAGCTTTTTTTTCACTTTTCACATCTGTCTCACAGAAGATATCCTTTCCAGCTCCAGAGTAAAGCATACCCTAGACCAATTCCAGATCTACAAATGAGTCTATCCTCAGCACAGGGTAGTTCCACTGGCCTCTGTGCACAAACAACAGTTTTCAAAATTTTCCTCCTCTGAGCTGATAACACTCAGTTTTTATTTCCCCCCAAAGCGGTAACTACGAGGGTTTCCCCTCTCTGCCCTCAGAGGGCATTTCCCTCTGCCATTTCTAAATTTGCTCACTAACCCAAACAAGCTAAGTGGCAATGAGTCTGTCCTTCCCAGAAGCATCCCAGCAAAAAGAATGGGTTTGAGAACAGACTTTGCAAGCCTATTCCACCCTTTGTCCCAGGTAAATCCAAAATACTTACAGATCCGCAGACTTATTTAATGTTAAAAAAAAAAAAAAAAAGAAAAAAAAAAAAAAAAAAAAAAAAAAAAGACAGTAAAATAATAGAGACTGTCAGAGAATGCAAGCCAAATTAATTTCAGAATTGGTTCATCCCTTACTGGCATCTTCAGTGTTGCATCAGCTTGCTGAGGAAATGGATCTGTCTTTGTGTTTCTGAGAATCCAGCCTTGTTTCAATTCTTCTGAACACTTCCTTCTTTCCTTCTGACTGCACTTCAGCTTTGATCCAAGTATCAGATAGGCCAAAAGGCACGAGTTGCACTGAATTGAACACAAACTTCTACTGACAGGTTCTGCTACCTGTCTAGGTAGATGATGCATGACACGCAAGTGAACAAAACTGGTAAGGTCTCAGCTTCTTTCCCTGTTACAGTAACAAAGCACCTTGTAATAATATATTTTTTTCTCTCTGTTCCATAAGATGGTTGCCATGGCAAGTTACTTGTGTTACTCTGTCAGATACTACAAGGAAATAATTTGCATTCCCTAGAAAGACAGAAATTTTTAAAAGTCAATTGCTTATCAGTTTGCTTTCTGCCATGACATTATTCAAGCTCTAAGCTCAGGGAGAGATGAGCAAAAACCCATCCCATGATGTATGAGAAAAGGAGTTGCAGGTTTCTTGAGCCTAGTGTATCTGCATGAGGACTAAACTAAAAAATCCTGAAGAATATGGTACAATGGGGATGCAAAACTCACCGAGATCTCTGCTTTTCTCAGTATGCTCTCAGAGACATTGTTAAAGGGACCACAGTGACAGAGTCTTCCTTGCAAACACTTTCCAAGAAAGTTTTGGTTACACAGAAAAAGTGTACATCCAGGAAAAAGGACTAGGGTGAGCTTGAAAGCCACGGAAAGAACCAGAAAGCAACCTGTATGATTAAAAGTCAGGTGAAGTCATGTAGATATGGTGAAAACAGAAGACCCAAGACAACAATAGCAACTGACACCACTAATCTACTCTCTGTGGCTGCTGAGAACTGATAAACCCTCCAGTATATCAAAAATATACGGTGCATATCTGGATGTATTTAAGAATATATCCTTGTGAAGCTAAAAATTTACTGTTACCTACTTTGCTGATGATTTTGATGACCACAAGAAGACCTCTTCATGTTTTTTTGAGTTTTTTACTAGGGAGGAAGAAAGAATAATTCAAGGTAGGTGTTTCTAGTAGAAATCACTCAAAAAAAAAAAAAAAAAAAACCTCTAATTTAAAAAATGTGGCCTTGATATGTAGCTGATGAGGAAGTTCAGTTGCTCACTAAGCTCTTGGTGTGACTGTATGTCACATAGTGGACAGCTAAGTTTATGTCTTGTCTCTAATTCCTCTCTTGCAGATGTTAAAGAGGGGGTGAAAATATCAAGGAGTTAATTTTGCGTCACAGCACCTACAAAAATCAGCAATGTACCTTTACAGACTGAATTTAGAGTGTTGGTACAAAAAGCCATGACAAGATAAGCATGCCTATGAATCATGGCATTCCAACTGCAAACTACATACAGTTTGGTGAAAACAATCATGAAAAATTGAAGGTATGGGAATGATGGAACAGGTTTTCAACTCCACTGCACATTTTGCTTTTGGAGTTTTACTGTGGCAGTAAGGACCTAAGACACTCTCATCTCCCCTTATATTGCTCTGCATGCCAGTGGACCCAGTATTTGATTAGCCTTCCTTTCCTCTCCAAGCAAGGCTTATAACAGTTAGAGCACTGCAAGCCAGAGATTTTCCAGGAATTAAACTCAAGTTTAGAGAAAGGAAGGAATAATATCTGCTCAGAAAGAACAATTTTTTACAAACAGAATGGGCTATGACCTCAGAAAGTGTAAATCTGTACTCTGACAAAAGCAATGGAGTCACTCTGCTTTGCCACAGCTGAGGATCTAGTCCCTGTATTTTTTTATTTTTTTTTTTTTTTTAAAAAAAAAGAAGAAGAGGAAAGAAGAAACTTTTAAGCTATTATCACTCTCAGTGTCTTTGCAAGTCTGTGCCATCACCCCTCTGTGATTGTGTGGCTATGACTCACCAATAGGTGATTCCATCTCTGTCTTCCAGCAGTCTGCAAACAAATAGTCCTCAGGTACCTTACAGCCTGATGTGATCTGGCACTGAAGAATGAGCAAGAGAGAGGTAGTTTCAGTCTCCTCTTCTGGTGTTTCTTGGTTCTTGTAGGTCATTGAGAAGCTCAAGAAGCACGAAACTGAGGTTCCCCCATAGCTGTGACTATTTAACAACTTATTTGGTGCTTGTTTCCTGCCAAGTTGTTCTGGGCCACCTAGGTACCAAAAAATACAAGCCTCTTTTCAGGGTGCTTCAAAAAGCAAGATTTCTGCATGCTCCAGTAGCCTGCCTGCTCGTTAGAAGCGGCTAAAACAAGACGAGACAGGTAGCCCGGAGAGGCGGCGCACGGTGCGTGCGTGTGTCTGCCTGTGGTGAAACCCATCACCTTTGTGTGCGCTGCTGCTCTGCCCTCGGCTCGCTCAGGAGAGATGCTGGCTTTCCGTGAGCTGCGGCCCTCGCTTCTGTGGAGAACTGAGAGGTCATTCAGAGTCAGGAGGGCTTGTTAGAAGCAAGGGAAGAGTTTCGAGGTAGGTTAAAGCTTCAGCCTTTTTGTTTGGACCTGTCTGTTTGTGTGCTGATTTTTGGAAAAGTGCTCTGGCAGGTTTGTTTGCGCTGGTGCAACACGTTTGTGAGACCTGAGAAAACCTGCACAACTCTCTCAACGGGTATCCTTAGAACATGTTTGATCTGTAGTTGCTACAAGCTCTGCAGGGCGTGAGCTTTCTTTTTATTATATGTCAAGTGTAGTATCTAAAACAATGGTTTTTAGATCGATTTTCAGATTACTAAATACTTTTCTACTGGAAACAATAAATTGCGAAAGCGCGCTTCAAACACACGTCCGAGAGAACAGTGCTTTTCCATTACCAAGAATGCGTACCTTATTTGACATCGTATTCTGCATCAAAGTTTGATTACTTCTGCAAGCTGCTGGATAATACGGTGACTGTGCAATCCACTATCCAGTTTCCAAATAGTAATAGGGGAATCACAGTGCCCAAGAGTAGAAAATGTCTGGTGCACGGTGACAGAATGGGAAGGACTGCATTGACAGACCCAATTTCAGGACATGAAGCTTGAGTCCATCAATATTTACTAGCTCTGCTTCAGCATTGCTCCTGGGGGGACCCAAACAGGATCAGACAAGAGCCTTTTGACACGCTTGGACCTTCATCTGAAACTGCAGCAATTCTGTTCAGACAGCACATATCTCTGCTGCTAAGACTAACTGAACCCCATCTGCTTTATACAGAGTCAATTTAGGTGTCTTTTCTTTTGTAGCCTTAATTGCACTTGAATAATTTGGAGTCATCTATTTTTCTAGGCATTTCCAAGGCCAGATAAATGCACCCTGTGAGGCGAGTCTAGCGCATCGCATTATCAGGCAGGACCGTGACTGGCAATCAATCCTACATTTCAGGGGTCTCTGGTCCCGCTCCCCAGAACGCCTCCGTGGGGCGCCGACAAAGGCAGCGCAGCCCCCGGCAGTCCCGCGGGGAAGGGCGGGCTGCAGGAGCGGCGGCCGCCAGGCCTTCCCCTCCCCTCGGGCGCGGGGCGCTCCTGAGGAAGAGGCCGCCGCGGGGCGGGAAGCGCAGACGGGTCCCCGAGGGGAAAGGACACGATCCCGGCGGCTCCCGGGGCGCGGGGAGGGAAAGCAGCAGCGGTCACCCGCCGGGGCGAGGCAGCGCCCGGCCCCCCCGCAGCCGCCGCCGCCGCCGCCACCCCGTGGCCCGCCCCAGGGACCGCCCCGCGGCCGGGCCGCGGCGGGCGGTGGCGGCGGTGATTGACGGGCGGCGCGGCCCACCCGGAGGGCGGAGGCGTCGGGGGGCCGCCAATCAGGGGCGGCGGGCGGGCGCCGAGCGGCGGGGGGGCGGGGCGCGGGCTGGGCGTGTGCCGCGGCCGCCGGCGGGGCGCGCTCCCGCTCCGCTCCCGCTCTCCCCGCACGCACATTGTCCGGGCGCGGCGGCGGCGGCACAGCGCCCCGGCGCCCCGTGCCAATGCGGGGCGGGCGCGGCACGCCGGGGGCGCCTCCACCACCGCGGTGGAAACTTCCCCTCGCCGCCGGGCCGACGCGCGGCTGAAGCCCCCGGCGGGGAGGAGCGGAGCGGGGTTTCGCCCGCCTCGGGGGGCGCCTCGTCTAGTTTGGTTTTTGCTACGTTGGAAGGGCAAAAGCGAATAATACCGTTACCCGGCTTTAAACTTCCGCGCCCTGCTCTCCAGGACGCTCATCCCGCCCGGCGGGGTGGACGAGCCGGTGAGTGACCGCCGGGAGCGGGCCGGCGCTGTGCCGGGGTGGGTGGGACGCGCCGTCGCGCAGGGGCAGCGCCCACCGGCTCGGCGGGGACGAGTCGGTAGCGCCGCCGCCACCTGTTAGCGGGGCTGTTCCCCCCGCCGCCAAGTTCGTACCCCCGCTGTGCTGGGGCTGCCCCCGCCGTGCCCGGGGCGGCGGTGAAAGGGGACGGACCCTCGGCCTGGTGGGCGGCGGCGGGGCCCGGGGCGCTGGGGGCGGTGGCGGCCACCCACCTGCTCGCCTGGCCGCGCCATGACTCTGCTGCCTGGGCGCTGCCTGCCCACCCGAGCCCCTGCAGGCCGCCGGGGTGGGAGGGTGGCGGCGTGCCACCGAGCCACAACCTCTGTACCCGCTTTGCCCTCCGTTCTCTCCGCCCTCCATCCCCTGCCCTCCTTCTGCGCCCGCTGCACATTCCGCCTGTCCTCACCCTCCCAAGCTGCAGCCCTTTTTCCTTCCCCCCCTTGCCGTCCCGCTCCCCTCCGTATACCTTAGTTGCAGCCGCGTTCACCTCCTCTTCTTCGCACCCCCAGTTTGCAGCCCACTGCACCCGTCTTCCCTCATCGCCTTGCATCCCTCACACTGCTCCTGTGGTGCTTCAGAGGGGGAGCTCCAGACTCCCCGCTCTTCGCCAAAGCGGGTACCTGCTGGGCTCTGACGCGCCTCAGGAGAGGCCAGCTCCATGGCGGTGCCAGGCTCGCCAGGCCCGGAGCGACGCGCGGAAGGGGCAGGCAGGTGGCGGAGGTGCAGGTATTTGTGTGCATCTGTGAGCAAGTGAGCGAGGTCCCCCGTTCTGCGAGCATGCGGCTCTGCGGAGCCGGTGACACCTCCCTCCCTCCTAGGGACGCTGGCCGCCGGGGCTCTGCGGCGTGCCGAGGCTGCCTGCGCCCCGCTGCCCTGCAAAGGGTGTCGCGGCGTCCGGGGCTGCGGCGTCTTCACCCCAGCTGAAGGTGCATCTGATGGCTCGCTTGGCCCATACAGGTCCTGACTGGGGTTGTGTTTTAAGTTGCCTCAAGCAGTGGAGCGTGCCTGGAGACAAAAGAGATGAGAAGTCAGAGTGGACTGGCGAACTCTGGAGCTGCTGGAGAAATGCTTAGGACAGCTGGAAACAGGACTGTGCAGCAGGAATAGCTTGTTAAGCCATTGCATGGCAAGTCAAGCCATTGACTGTTCCAGTGTCCCAAGTTGGATGGTCGTATCTCTTGTAGCTTGTGATGTGCAAGTTGCTCCTGGGTAGGTCTTTGAAATGCAGAAATGGTACAAACTCCTGGTGAGGCTGTGTCTCGATGTACTTCAGTCTGGTTGGCATGGGTAGGATGTGCAGCTTGGAGCAGGAACTCGTTTTGAATGGAGGAAAGCACATGAGGTTTGGTGTGGGCTCAGCTAAAGAGTTGCTGTAGTCAGAACTGCTGATGTGTTTATCCTTCACAGCTCTGAAGTATTTTAATTCTACAGCTGGTGATTTTCCCAAGTGTTTTTAAGACAGCCATGACTGAATCCATGTGTACCCCTCTGTTTGTCTGGTCCTTTCCTTCTCCTTGTAAAATGTTTTTCCTATGTGATTAATAATGTGCCAACTGCTTCGTTTCAGCACTGGGGAGGCTGATGCTGATTGATTTCCCCGTTCAGTCTTCTCGGTGGGTCTGGAGGCTGATGGGTGTTATCACTGCAGAAAAGTCTGCTTTTGGGTGGGAGCTGTCAGCATGTCTTTTTTTATCTCGGCAAACCTCTTACTTCTTTTAATTAAAAAGAGATGAAGTATGCGTGGTAATACCCTTCATGTTTACATTAAAATGATCTTGTAATTAGCAATAATTATCTCAGTTTGGGATATTGCTGAGATATTTAAACAGGACTTATGACCTGAGGGACACTCTTCCGGCCCCAGGGAGTTGCCCTTGTTGTGGTTCTCTCCTGTGGTGAATTTGATTCTTGGCTGCTGCCAGTGGTAGAGGTGGAACAGCAGTGGGAGTGTTCCTCTGATGTCGGCCCAGAAAACCATGGCCACAGTTTCCTTACAGAGCCTGGTTTTGCTTCCCAGGGCTCCCTGGCACCGTGTGTGTGGAGATGGGCTGCCTTTGATGGCTTTCACCCCGTGGTCTGAGGATTCTCAAGGGGACCTTGCTATTGTTTTGGGGGAGGGGGGATTAAAACAAGCTGAAAAATTGCCAACCGACCTTTTTCTTTTTTCCTGGTCCTGATAATGATAATGTGGGAAGCTTTTTCCTGCGAGAGTAGAGATCCTGAGGCATCCTTGTCCATCTTTCACCTGACTTCCCTTCCCTTTAAGAGAAGGAAAGCTGAGCTCAAACACAAATATTTCCTTCCAGGCTGGATATGGCTCCCACTGCCTCCCCTCCTGCTACCAGTGCACCCCAAATTTACCTTTCTGTTAGGCTGCCCTTGGAGCTTACCAGGTTTTCTTGGGGTAAAAAATCTTTATGGAGTAGAAAAGTTGCATATTGGGGAAACATTCAACAAAATAAAATCAAGACAGAAGGTACTGCCTGTAGGGATTCCTTGTGGGAGGGTGGTGATCTTCTGTCTCTCAAAATGAGTTATACAGTATGCTGTATTTTTGTCAGTTCAGGAAAAGCAAAATGGTTGTGCTTCAAATAATCTTTAATTGTAATTTATTCCCAGCTTTCTATTTTAACATTCTTGAACTGTAAACTTAGAACCAGAGCTTATTAAGCAGGAGCTAAAAATGTTGAATGTATGTTTGAATTTTACTTGTATTAATTTAATAATATATTTGTGACATGATCCTTGATTGGCTCTATACCTGTCTGAAGACCACAAAAGAATGTTAATCAAATTATTTGACAAATACGGATGAGATTAAATGAGTGATCTATTTGCCAGCTGCTGTTCAACTGATCTGCCATGGCATGTTCCTTGTTCTCTTATCCTTCCCTTCCATTTTTCATTCCTTTTTTGTATGGTTTATCTTTTCCTGAACTGTCCCTGGTATCTGTTTCATTTATCTCTTTTGTGTCATGGTTTTCCTTCCATTCTTTCTTCTGCCTCTTTCTTGAACCTCTCTTTCGATGCTTTTTGAGTCTAATTTAGCCTTTTTTCCTCTCTTTCTCTACCTTCCTGGTGGAGTTTTTTATTGAGCACTTCACAGTCAGCTCAACTAAATCTGGTATGTGTTTAAACCCATAAAAATGTAAAACTGAACCCAGACTGTGTGTGAGTATGAAGATGTTTGCTTGGTGGTAATGCTTCTCTGCTTCTCCCCGTGTTTTCTGGCTGTTGCAGGAAGGGTGTTCCTGCAGTTCTGGAGGTTTTCCCCAGCTCTCATTTTTGCTTATGTTCTCCTTATGCCTCTTTCAAAAGTGAATTTGACTTTGTATCTTAAAAAAGCAACCAGGATTCAACAGCAGCCCTTGTGTTGTTCCCTGGTTGTGTATCTGTATGCAACCTCCTTCCATCTGCTGTCTGACCAAACCCAGCCTTCCTGCCAGGCAGTTTTGCTTTCCTTCTGGCATCATCCTTCCTTCCCACTGGATTTACAGCCAGGAGGTGTCTTTCAGTAGGGCAAAATGAACGAGTGCTCTGGACATTTTCTGGTTTAACTATTACTTGCAGAGTCTGTATGAAATTCAGGTTGAGGGTAGGTGGCAAGAGGTGAACAGGTCATTGTGCAGGTTATAGTGCATGACCGAGCAGTCACAGTACTCAACTTTGATCTAGTATTCAAAAATGAAAGTCTCTTTAAAAAGTGAAGTTTCTGTTATAAAGAAGACTTGGTTTGCTTTGTGGTTTGGTTTTTTTTTTTAACCCCTGGATGAAATCTAGGGGAGGGGAGGATAATTCAAAAACAGTGAAAGGAATAGAAAACCTTGTCTTTCAGGGGAGGAAATTTGCTCTGCCTTGGAAATAAAGCTCAGGCAGTCCAGAGGGGTGTGATGGGAGTGCTCGGAGTGCGTGATTTTCCTCCGCTGATGGTTGCAGTGATGTTGCAGCAGTGCATGAGCTAAGCTGTGTATGTCATAGCTGTCTGCCTGAAGTACTGGGAGTTATGCCACGATGACCCCTTGTACCCTGAAGGAGAGGTCTGTGCTGTGCTGAAGTGAACAGTTCCACCTCTCCTCTGTCTTCTGAGGGGGTTTGGGTAGCACTCAGGTGCACTGATACAGCGAGCAATCCAGGCAGCACGTTGTTGCAAAGCAGAATTGATTGGGGAGGATGGAGCCAAGACGACTATTCGTTTACAGTTAATTATTTACTGCAGGGAGAGAGAGGAGCTGATGATGTTTGGTTTATAATTACAGATATCCAGAGGTAAATACTTCAGGATGATCTTGTTTATTCTGTGTGTTACTAGCTATTTCTCTATAATGTGGGGCTAGCACTGTTTAATGACTGGCTCAGTAAAACCAAAACCCCGTTACCAACTTCTCACCAGTGGAATATGGTTCTGTAGCTTCCTGTGTGTGGTGCTAACTGACCTGAATGCCTACAGAGGGAATAGTCTTTTCATGCTTACTGTCTTAATGCATAGCCTGCCTGTGGTACCCATCTGACAGCAGTGTGGGCTCTTGGAACAGCTGACCTCTGTGCTGAAAGATGATTTTGTGGTTAAAGCCACAGGATTGTGAGCTGGGGAGTCCTGACCCCCCATCTGGCATTGGCTAAGCTGGTTGCTTATCTCACTGGACTTTTCTTTAGGAGGGATACTGACCCAGCAGATAACTAGCAAATATCCAGCCTATCTGCTAAAGGGGTAGGATGCCCTGGGTGAGGCAGTCTGATAATGCAGAGGCAGTGGCAGCCCAGGTACCTGAATACTGCATTGCTGTGGGCCAAACTTAAGGAGAATTTTTCCTTTTGCATTGCTAAATCCATTATAGATCAGACTGCTCGTATGCAAGTTAAATTCAAGAGCTGGTGGAGCTGAGTTTAAACGTGTGTGTGTGGGAGCAATAACTTGACAAATACAAAAAAGAGATACTGCTGCAATGTCTTTGGGAAGATGCCTGTACGTCTTCTGCTTGTTTAGCATCCTTGAGAGAACAGCAGACATGAGGGAGAAGCTGTGGCCTGTGAAATGAAGAGGATGTTGTGCTTTTACTGGGAGAAGAAGAGGAGCAAGATCCAAAAAGCCGAGGAGTAGGAGTGAGATGAGGGATGCAGGTGTGCACAGCGGGGGCTGCTCCAGGCTGCCCTGTTCTCCCTGCCGAAGGCTCTGCAGAGAGGGAAGCAGGGAGGAGATCAGTGGAAAAAGGCATTGTGGAGGCTGCTGCTTTGCAGTGGTGCGTTGGCTCTCCTGCTGATCAGGGCTGAACTGAGGCATGGCTGGCTGGCAGTGGAAATGCATGGGGCCATATTCCCTGTGAAAGGAAAACCAGTGAAAGATCTCCAAAATCTGGCCAGTAAGTGCTTGTGCCTGAGGCAAGCTGGGATCTTGTTTGGAGGCTTGCTGAGAAGTGAGCTCTGTTCATCAGCAGTTTTTTGGGGTAACAGGCAGCCATCGTGTCAGCCTGCTCCAGGATCACATTGAGCCCTCTGACACTCCGTGCTGTCTTCAGTGATTCTGTGGCTTACATCCAGCTCTATTCAACTTGCTTCAAACCATGTGTATAGAATAAGCTTGAATGTATAAATTTGGAGCCTGCCAGTGATAGATTCCATCCCACCCCAGATAGCCCCTGCAGCAGCCAGAGCAGTATTCCTGGTGTGGCACTAGGTCCTCTGTTTCTGTAGTGATTGTAGCAGCCGTGCTCCTTCCCTGTTGATGGCTTTGCATTGGATGTCAGGGACTTAATGTTATGTGAGGGACTGGAATTCATTCTTCAGAAAAAGGCTGGGCCTGAGAAACCAGGCTTTGGTTGGTATGATAAATAGATAAAACAGTAGTTGATTATGTTAAGTAAACATCACTGTTTCTCATATGGGACTGATCCTGGCTTTGTGTGTATGCTAATTCTGTGGTTAATTTTTTTCATTGTCTCCCTTTGGATCTCTGTAGATGCAGTGGCTTCTTTTGGGTCCCACTCTGTTAGACTCCTGCTATGAACAGCCCAACTCTGCTTTGTAGGATGCAAACCTAGCAAATACTGGTGAGAGCAGGAGATACCTCCTGCCTGGTGTGTGCATGCACACTCCTTGCTTCCCCTCCTTGTGTGCAGAGGATGAAGACATAACCTTACAATATAATCTTGGTCATGCAAGGTTTCTCCCACTCTTATTTCTCCCGGCCTTTTCCTGATTTGCATGATATTGTAAGAGGCCAGTCGGCTTTTTCTGGAGGGCTTGTCCCAGTTTCCACACAGGTGAGTGGTCTGCTCCCTGACCTGCTTCGACAAGCATGTGCTGCCTTCTTGCTCCGCTGATGTGGGAGGCAGGGTGAGGATAAGTGCCGGGGGCTAGGCAGGAGGAGGACATGGCCCTGCCCGTTGGTGGTGTCACCTCCCATCTGGCAGTCAGTGTAGCTGCTGAAGGATGAGGAGCTGCACACAAATCCCTGCTTCCCTTTCATTGTTCTCCTGGGGTGTGGGGTGGTTGTACTGGAGTCTTAGAGGGTCAGATCTGCTCTCTCCTCCTAAGAGTACAGCTACGTGTCCTCCATTCTGCGGTACTCAGTTGCAGCTGGTGGCTCTGTAGCTGTTCTGGGGGCCCTGTAATTTCTAAATATCAAGGTGTTGATTCTCAAAACACATGCACTGGAAAGAAATTACTACCATCACCATGGTGGAGGTAGGAAACAGAGGTGTGAGAGAGTCAGATGTAGACCTAGAAAAGTGCTTCAGTCCCTGCTTTTCCACAGAAACAAGGCTATGTACTGGTGTGTCTCATAGTCACAGGGACATGTGCAGGGTCTCACCAGGTCCATGGCAAAGCAGGGTGGTAGATCATGAGGGTGGAAATCTCTGATTCATGAGCAAATTATAGTCATCTGATCCCCACAATTACTGTACCTGATTATCAGGGGCCTGATAAGATGTCCTCTGCTTCACATTCCTTCTGTGATGAACACATTCATCTGTGTTCAGTAGACGTTAGTTTATACCTCTGCTGTTCCTCTTCCTCTGTGGTGTATATCTCAAGCAGCCACCCTTTTCCAATCTATGAAGTGTCCAGGCTTGGCTGCCCCTCATATCTGCTAGAAAGTGAAAAATGGCCAAGTATCTGCCAGCGCCTATAGCTGGGACACACACCGGGCAGGGAGAGGAGAGACATTATTACAACCCCTTGTTTTACAGCTGGGAACTGGGGAATGAAAATTCACATTTACAAGAGGAGCCTAGAGCAGAGCTGAGAACAGAAATTGTTGTCCTAGTCTGGCACTTCGACTGCAAGGTCAGCTTCCCATTTCCTTTGGTAACTGATGACTGTCAAAAGGTTCAGCACCCAGCTGTTGACGTGTTGCTAATCTGATTTTCTGATGAGATAAATGCTTATCACAGTGAACTCTGAGAAGGTGGGGGTTTGTTTTTTGTTTCCTTTTATCATTTCAAGCAGGGCTGTCTTGACTGTTACTTTAATATTTTAGGTGTCTGGTCTTAGAAGTGATGTGAGTGGAGGGCTGGGATGGCAGTCCTTTGCATGTCAGTCTTCCAGGCTGTAAAGTGGGGTTTGTGTCTGAAGAAATGGATAGACATCTGCTGGTAAAACTGAATGTCTTGTTAGGAGTTGGAAAAACAGTAAGAAGATTTGGTCAATTGAACAGAAATTTCGGAGGCCTCTGGATGGGGATTGTTTTTAAAATCAGAAGGCTTTAGTATCTTGATTTTTTGTTGGTGGCAGATGATTGCAAAATGGGCAATCTCCTTATTGGTCGTCTGCATCAAGGCGCTTTTTGTGGAAAGTTCTAAAAACCAAGATGCTGTTAATTGACCAAAAATTTGAGGTTAAAAAAAAAAAACAAACCTTCCCAGGGAAAAAAAAAAAAAAAAAGTGGGTTTCTTCAAGAAGCGAAAGCCCTTTCCTTTTTTTTTTTCCCAAAGCAGTTTCTGAGGCACCTAATCTAATCTTTCCAAAACAATTCTCTGGCAGCCAGGGCTCACATGTTTTAAAAAACAGTGTAGAAAGGAATGTATCGTGACAGTTTAATTTGTTGCTGAAATATGCTCACCTCTGGGGTAATTCAGAGCAACTGTGGAGGGGATGATAAACCTCTTCAGGATGGAAGGTGAGCAAAGGGAGGCTGCTGAGATGAAACAGTCCATTGTAGAGGTGTAATTCCTGGGATGCAGGTTTGTCTTTCTCCTTTGAATCTAATGAGACTGTAGCCTGTTCAAATATTCTAAACAGGGCAGTTGTTGCTGAGTCCTTGCTGTGGTGGTGATTCTTTGAGGGAGGTGGTAGGGAAGAGGCTCTGGTACTAGCTAGCTTTAGAGATGGGGGAGGATTACAGCCCATAAGGTATGGGTCCCTGGCTGGGGATTTGTAAAGGCCTAGGGCAGCTAGTTGGGTTTTGTAGTCACTGATTCATGGGTGCAAACTGAGCTGTAAAAGCTGGCTTGAAATTTCTACTGTTACAAAGGAAAAACAAGGCAGTTGCCTTGGAAGGGGAAAACAAGGATGCTCTTGAGAAGGCTAAGGAAAGTGCTCCTGAGTTTTAGTGGAAGATGTACAGTTAAAAAAAAGGTTGTATAGAGTAGCTTATCTGAAGTGTGCTCCTTCTGAGGAGATGGGAAGCTGAGTGCCTAGGAGAGGGCTGGGCTTTCTCCGAGCACACTACCCCAGTACATAGGGGTTTTTTTGGCAGGCCCTGCAAGTGCATTGTGACAGGGTTGTGGGGTCTTGTTCAGATTCAACTGAAGTTGGTTGAACTCTATTGACTGCAGTGGCTGGGCTGGTGGGCAGTGCAGCATCTCTCAGGTCAGGTTCAGGTTTTCGTCTCCTTTGTTTCAAAGTCTGTGCACCTGGAATTAGTTTATTCAATTTTCAGCTTAGGGCAATTTCAGAAGAAATCCCAGAGGAGGAGAAAAAGAACGCTAGCACCTGAACAGTTCAAAATAACCAAATGGGTTGTGTTGAGGAACTGGGATGTGACTGGCAGCTGCTCTGTGGAGGTGGACAACCAGCAGTCACACTTTCTCAGCATGGCTTGCTCTGCTGGGGCATTGGGAGCAAGTACTGTTGGGATTAGAATGCAAAGAGATAATGTTTAAAATCTGAGGTAGGAGCCTGTGAGCTTGGTGACAACTGCATGCTGGGGTGGAAGAAAAAGCTCTGCCAACAGTAAGTCACCCTTTCATGGAGCTGAATTAAACTTCTCATTTTTTTCTGAACCCTTCAGTTCAGTCCTACCTTGGTGAACGTTGTGCAGTCTCTTCTATGCTTGCTTTTTCCCCCTATTTGATTTGAGGGCCTTTTGTAGCAACTTATCCCCCATGCATCCTGTTATCAGGGAAGTTATTCTGCCTGCAATCCCCGTCTGAGCTTAATTTTGTTATTTTCTGTAGCACAAAGGCTGATGGCTTCACAAATCTGAGAACACCTCCTCCATCTCTCCCCTGGCCAGCCCAGCAGCATGACAGCTCCATTTAACGTGTGGCATCTGCTTTGGCTTCCTGCCCCCAGACTCATTATTTTGCGGTTGTCTGCATCAAGCTCCTGTGTTGCCTGCCCCAAAGGATTGTATATCAGCAGTCGTGAAAAGAAGAGTCCTCAAGGGTGGCCTGTAAATCCCAAGCTTCTCTACTAGAAGAAATTGCAGTCCTCTCCCATGTCCTTGACCCAGCCTTGCTGCATGTGTTCATCCTTCCCTTCTGTCATGGTACATCGCTTGACAGGCACAAAGTGAGCCTTGCAGGCTCTCTGGGTTCTCACGGCACAAGGTGTTTGGTGCTTGGGATGTTCTCCTTTCTTCACCTGCTAACACAGAGGCAGGCTGAGACCTGCAGCTCTGTCTTCTCTTCAGCCATCCCCCAAAATTATTTGGATCGTCATTACAGGGAAGGTGGTGTGAAGTTTTCTTGATGGTAAACACTTAAGGGCATGGGCCTCTCATCTCCCACTTGAAGTGTAGTGTTACCCTCAGGCCTTGGGGACTGAAATGCTTTCATGTTAGGTGCAGGGCTAGATAGTCTCTCTCTGAAAATCTTACCAGCAAAGTGCAAGATGGGGAAGGTCAGGATGCAATTCCCCTGTCCAGATGTTGGCATCTAACATCCCAGCCCCTCTGTCCGCCTATACACGCAGCAGAGGAAATGAGCACTTCCACCTCATTGTAATGCAGGTGGAGACCTGAAACAGTTCGGACAGACTGTGCCTGTCTCTGCTCATGCATGATAGAGGCTCTGGGTGATGGGCTCTTGTGGACATATCTGTGCTGTAGGCGAGATGAGCCCCACCTTGACTTGCTGCACTGAGCGTGCTGAGGTAGCACGAAAAGGAGGCAAGACTGTCGAATGTGATCTGTCCTTGGCTGTGTGATCTGGTAAGCATGTTCATCTTCCTTTGGTCAAGAAGCTACCCTTCATTTTGATTCCCTGCTGGCCAAGAGTGGAGGAGGGGGATGTCATCCAGACAGCAGCTGGGAGACCAAGTTAAACACCTCTCAGAGGTGCTCCTAGGGCAGAGCTCCAGTCCTGTCCCAGCTCTGGACCAGGGGATATTTTAACTGAATGAAGGCAGAAAGTGTAGGTACGAATGGAACAGTTTTGTCCTTGGCTAATCCTTTCCTACTGAGGCCTGGTAGCTGCTGACATAGGTCAGGAGTTACTCGGGTACTTCTCAGGAACTCCTGACCTCCTCCATGTGCCCAAACAGGTATTGTATTGGAGTGGGGAAAGACAGTTCTAAATCTGGAGCTGAAACAATGGCATGGGGACTTCAGTAGGGGATAGCAGCAGGAGCCCTCCAGTGCCTCAAAAAAGGCTGCATGTCTGGGTGTTCTAGGCTTGGTGGGTAAAATTCTGTCTGTTAGGGGAAAGAGACCCTTTTTCCTAACCCTGAAGCACTGCTAAATGCCATATTGTGGCTTTGAGGATGATGGAGCGAGTTTCTGTAGATTATATCCCATTTGACCTGAACCTTCATGGTTTCTCTCAAGACCCCTGGCATGGTCTGTAGGGAGCAGATTGGAGGAGACCTAGAGCTGTTCTTGAAGGAGCTAGAAAAATGAAGTTGAGCCAACTGAAAGGAATAAAGCCTGATAGCCCGAGGAGGATTTTCTTGACTGGCTGAGTTTCCCCTTTGATTTGGAGCACTTGTCCCGTCATGCCTTTTGCTGGGGAAGAATTAGCCCGGTGGCAGAAATACAGTATACTGGGCGTTTTGGGAGTGAGAAACCTGTCCGCAGCAAGAGCCCACAGAGCTTGAACTCAGCATCTGAGTCCCTGTGCCGACAGCTGGTTGCAAGGCTGCTCAGTAGGGGATGGTGCCATGCCAGAGTCTTTACCCTCCATCTCATGCCTGTGTTGTCAGCATGATTCAGTGCTACAACCCTGAAGAAAAAAAGTGTCAGTTTTATAGCCCAATTTTTCGTTGCAGTTGATACTCATGCTATAATTCCCATCACTTCAGACACCCATTAAATGCTGCTCTGGAGAGTCTGCCTAGTGTGTGCACTGCAGTCATGTCAAACTTTACAATAGCAGGAGGTCTATTAGAGGTGAAATTTCTGGCTGGTCCTAGGTGGGAAACACACATACTGTGTTACAGAAAAAGGCAAAAAATTACCTTATATTCCATTATGTGGTGTATTTTCCTTACTTCACAGTGCATCTGATCTCTCCCTGATGTCTTTCCTGGCTACATGTGTCCACCACAAACTTTGTACTTTTCATCTCATGCTTCTAGGGAACAGAGAGGGCAAGTACGAAAATCCTCAGGAGGTTTTTAATTCAGTAAGGAAGGTATATCAGGGCTTGCAGTTACCATATGTTTTCTCTCTGATACTTTCCTTGTTGTCCTTTCCCTCTGACCTTTGGTACAACAAACAGCCGACAGTGTTTGAAGAGCGTCCCAACAGAGAGGTACCTGGCACAGCACCGGGTTCCTGCAGCTCCCGTGCGTTCCTAGGTACGTGCTTAGGGCCGGCCTTTTGCTGGCATCAGTCTGCTGCTGGCTGGATGCACTGTGACAAACCAGTACTTTTTACTTGTTAATTTTACCACCGACAGCACGCTGGTTGCCTTGTCAACAGGAGATGGTTTATAGGTTTCTGGAAGATTTGCAGCAGTGTCACTCAGCTGTTTGCTCTCCTGGTTGAACAGGTGCAGGGATGTCTTTGAAAGCTGGCAGGAGAAACCAGCATCCCTCCCTCCATCCCTCCCTTTCACAAAGGTTTTGTAACTATATGAACTTGTAACTAATTTTCTTAACTCCGTAATAGCATGTATATGTAATTTAATTTAGGCAGACAAGACCTTATCAAGCCTTGGGCATGGGAAATTGTGTAATACCATCGAATTGCCTTTTGTGTCCATGGTAGACCCTTACTGCACCGAAAACTTCCTTAAGATTTTACCTTTAGGGTGGGAAGAGAATTCCCATCGCATGAAACCCGGTTCCCTCCCGTAGTCCCCCAAAGGCCGCTTTGGTTTCTGATTCTGCTCTGCAAATACTGTCTAGTGGTTTCAGACTGGATATGAATTTGGCTGATATTATTTCCCCTGTGAAGGCTAGAGCAAGGGAGAGAAAACTAAAGTAGCTTGTCTTAGCCTGAGTCAGCACAGCAGAGCTGCGAGTTTCTGTAGATCCTAATGAAAGGTCCCTGCCTTATCTGTCTTGATATTTTGCTGGTTGCACAACTTGCACGTCTCATAGATGCAAATATTTTCCTGGGGTTGGCCCTGGTTGCCCAAGGAGGGTGTTTGTTCAGATTCTCATGCTTTGCAATTAATATAAGCTTCTCAACTCCGTGTGAGAGAAAGAAAGGGAAGTGGTGCTAAGTGCTTTGTGTTTTTTTTTTCCTCTCTCGGTATTGTTGTTCCTCACCAGCTGGCTACTTTGAAATGAGCATGTTGTGGTTTTTTCCATAAGGAGCAACGTGTTGCTGCAGATTCAGCTTTGGGGAGGTTGTGGGAGCTTTTGTCCGCTGGCGCTGCAGCTGCTGCGGGCAAGGCGCAGACTGTACGTGGTGCCGTGGGTGCTGTGCCTACGAGCCTGGTGTGGCTGGAGGGAATGCCAGCCCAGCCGAGCGCAGGATCCTTCTTTCCCACTGCATTCCCACACTCACTCAGTGGTGCCTGGGAGATGCGAGTCCTACCCTTGCTCCAGACACCGTGCAAGAGCAGCAAAGTTCATACCATGGGATGTTGTCAAAGGAATGAGAACCTGTTTCTAGTAAATACCTTTTCTCTGCCTCGTTTAGCTATGGCAGCCTTATCTTAAGAGGGCTGTATGAAATGTACTTGTCATGGCTGTGTCAGGCACCCACACAGCCCATGGAGATATCTTGCATGTTCTCTTCTGAGCTACTGGATGAAAAGTGACTACTTTAGAGGGCAAATTGCCTCCACGGATTAAGAAAAGGGATCTAGTTCAGACCTAGAGAGCACACTTCATGTTTAGGTACGGTGGGAAACCTTTGAGTGAATTTCTTGAAGTCTGTGTTCATTATGTTTTTCAGAATACTCTCTGAACTTGTATTTTTTGTTTTGTGCTCTGCAAAAGCAACAATTCCTTTGGGGCTGTAGAATAAAGGATAAAACACTTGCTTAAAGTGTATGCTTGTAGAATAAAGAATAAAACACTTGCCTAGAGTGGTGTGGGGAAGTGGTCACCCTATAAAGCTCAGCATGGGCCATTGGCTGTGTGTTTCACAATGACCTTGCCAGTCACACTGGTGTTGTCTTATGATCATGCAGCCACTTGAAAGGGAGGGAAAAAAGGCCAACTACATCAACTTTTGTATCTGATAAGGGTTTTGACTGTTAGGTTAATTCAGATTTCCTGTTCGGGTTGACATAGTATGTCCTGAGTTTGATCAAAACTGAGGAAGTAAGGGAAAATGAAGCCTGTGGCATGGCAGCCACAGCTTTGAACAGCTCCTTTATGGAAGCTCTCCATTTGGGCAAGAAATACTAACCTCAAATATATTTCCCTTCAGTGCAAGTCTTCACCCTCTCTGTCCTAATCTTAAGTCTACGGGTGAAAGGCAATAATGGTAGATCCTAGAGCCTAATCAGCCTTTGATGAAGGGAATTGATTAAGAGCGAGACAAGCTCTACTGTTTTTAAGGATGGATGGATTGTGAGGCTAAGTTGACAAACTTTCAGTCTTCTGAGCTCCATTTTTTTCCTTGCTGTTGGAATAAGAATTTTTATCTTGTGCTAATATACTCACATTACAAACCATTGCAGCTTGTCTTTTTGCTTGAGTAGTGCTTCAAGTTAAAGTTGGCTGGTTTGACCTGTGAGATGGTGGTTTTCTGTGGGATTTTTCCATTTTTAGAAAAAGCTTTTTACAAATACTTGATTAATTTCTTTAATTTTACTTCTTCAACTGAGGTTCCTATGTAGGAACAATGAGAGCTGTGTAGGAACTGTACCCACTACATCATGCTGTGGCCTTGAAGGTTTGTTGTGGGGACACATGTGGTCCTCAGGGTGTTGCTTTTTGAAAATAATAGGATTTTAAGGGAGAAACCAAGCAGCAGTTTATTTCTAGCTAGGTGTGAATGATGTACAAAATTGAGAGACTGCTGGATGTTCCTTAGGAGCCCTGAAAAACAACACATGGTGAGCTCCACTACCCACCTGTAAGTGAAGAGGGAGCTTTATTAGCACATCTCCCCTGTTCAAAATCTAACTGGCACCGTGTCTCTGCTAAGCTCCTGTGAAGGTACGTGATCATGTTTGAGATCTCACAATATTGGCAAGACTGTAAAAATTCAGAGTTCAAGTTTAAGCTCTGAAGTTACTCTTCTAAGGGAAGAGGATTTTGTCATACCAAGGATCTGAGGAGAGTACAGCCTCTGACTGCAGATACTCTTGGGGATCTCTGCTCCCTTAAGGAAAAAAAAGCCAACCCCCAAACCACCAGAACTCTGAAAGAGGTTCCTGTCCAAAAGTGAAGATTTTCTGTAGTTTTTCCAAATGACTGTTTCCTCAGGGGGATTATTTTCATAGCTTGTACGCAATTCTTTAATCCAGCTCGAAGCCCACAAGACAGATGGGGTCATGACAAGAGTTAGGAAGTTTGCATGATCTTATTAGACTGGATCATCTTTAACAGTGCCAGATCACATCACCTGTCCATTTCTTGCTTTTTCCAAGCCACTGGGGAAAGAAATCAAACCCCTACCAGCCTTGTGACATTTAGCATTACTGAAACACTGTTGCAGTCTCGAATGGTCAGCAAAGTGCAAATTTTGTGGGTGTGGGTGAGCAGAATTGGAGAACCTCAGGTCTCAGCACACAAGGGACCAGGCTCCCACTACTTGAACAGTGCCTTTGTAGCTGTTACAGTCTGTATTTATAGTAGCAGACCAAAAAAAGCCTGAAGGTGTGAAAAAGGATGATGCAGCCACCAGTGTGAGCAAACTTAGGTCTTTCGGTGCACATCCCACCATCTCTATGTCATCCCAACCTTGCCTGGAGCTGCTTTTAGTGGTATTTGCTGTGGCCCAAGAGGTAGTTGTATGAGCTTTTAGGTGCCCTGAGGTCCAATTTTCAACCCCCTTTCCAGAGATCATGGCTTAAGTATCAGAGCTTCAGTTCTTGTGTCTTTGCTGGTGCTTCTGAGGGCAGGGATGACCAATTGAATAAAAGGTCGGGACTCATTCACTGGGGGCTGATGGCAAAAGGTGGTAGCACGAAATACTCCCAGTCAGTGATTTGCAGAGTGATGTAGGTCGTGTAACAGATCTTCATACACGTGGCATTTAGAACAGCATATAGAAACTATAATAATTTTGCTTGTAATAATAAAGTTGTATTAATTATATGCTGGGGAATTGAAGGCAGATGCTTGGATTTTTCCCAGTGGGCTGAAGGGAAGTTCAGATTTTGGTTTATTTATTTATTAATTAATTATACGTTAAACCAAAGCCAAAGAACTATGAGTCAGCTTGATCTTCACTGTTGCAGTTCTTGTGCTGTGGTCCCCAGGCATTGTCTTAACAGATGCCTGTACCCACACAAGGTTGGATGAACCCAGAGACTGCAGACTTACTTTTGTCACCCTGTTGCAGAAATTCCTTAGAGAGGTTCTGTGTATGCTTAGGAGCTGGTGGTATGGGAAGGCCTCTTAGCAGAGGGTCCTGGGAAAACACTCAGCTGCTGAACCCAGGAGCAAGTTCTCTGTGGCAGCACCATATGCAATTCCTCATGGCAGCCAGATCTCTAGGGTGGAGGAAGCAACTCTGCCACCCCCTTCCTTCTTCTACTGTATGATTGCTGAGTTTTATAGTTGCTCTGTGGGCACTCTGTGTGCCTCCCTGGCTGAACAAAGGCGTATTATTTTTAATATATTTGTGCTTTCAAAGGTAATGTCAGTCTGCCTCGCTGCTGTCTCAAGATGCAGAGAGGGATAAGTGCTCCATATGAGCTAAGGTTGAAAATTACAGTACGCCGAGTGAGATCCTCAGCCAGTGTTGATTGTCTTGACTTTAGTGGCATCAATGCAAGGACTCTAGTTTTTGCCCTTTCCTTAGGGTGAACCTTCCAGGTGAGATCTCACTTGTGGTGCTGACTTGTCTGGTTCTTACTCCTTGGCTTGGACCATCCTCTTCCTTCTTTGTGAAGCTATGAAAGCTTGCACCTTAGTCCATACTACTACATATGTAGATAATGGCTTAGGGCTGTCAGGAGAAGTCATCTTTGAAGTTCTAAGTTTGCCTTCTGTGGTTATTTTCTTCAGGTCAAATACAGAACTGTTTGCATGAGCCTTATAAAGTCCAAGAATAACCCCAGTGAATGCTGCTGTGTTTCTAAATGTCTCTGCGATGTGGGCTTCCCCACTGCTGCAGAGCTGTGCTTGAGCAGCAGGACCAGAAAATCTGAGAGGCTGGGGGAGGATGGCTGGACACCAGGAAAGAAGATGAGAAGCCATGTATATGCATATAAAAAGAAGTGATGTTTATTGTTTTGGCATCTCATCGCTGCAAGTGTTAGGGAAGTCAGCGGCTTCAGAAGATAAAGATCTGAGTGTTGTACGGACAGCAGGGACAACCAGAGCTAGACAAATTTCAAAGAGAAAACTTGTGTAGGGGCCTCTTTTTTGCTTTTCAGATAATTTGGCAGGATGAGACCCTCCTCTGGGACCAGAGATGGTTTCCACTGAAAAAAGCAGAAGAAAGTTTGGGCGGTGGAGAATCCCCAGCAATGTAATTGATGCCCTGCCGTAATTTACACTGCCGTAATGAAGTTACATCACAGTAATTACAGTGCATTACAGTTCAAAGTTCAGAAGTCCCTTTTTTCTTCTTTTTTTTTTTTTCCTTGTTTTGTTTGTTTGTTTTGGTGGGGGGTTGTTTGGTTTGTTTTGTTTTCAGATGTGCAGGAGCTTTTCGTGCTGCTGGATGGGATTTGCCTGGGGACTTTGCCATGCAGAGGCTGATCTATGATGGAGGTTGCATTGTCATGCCTGACAAAAGGATGCTTCAGCTTAGAAGGGCACCTGCAGGACCATGTTGCCCCATTTTACTTTTCCCAAGCTGTGACTCCTCCAGCTAAGGACGGGGTTTTGTATGTGTCAGCTGTGTCTGGTCACCAGGTGCTTGCCAGAGTAGTACCAGCTGCATGCTGGTGTTGGTCTCTGGCTGACATCTCCTTCCACTGAAGACATTCTTGGTCTAAAGACTGATGTTTTCTTCTTTCTGTCTGCAGTTAGGGGATTGTGTCCAGGCACCTTTGCATCTCTTTGAGTATTCACCACATGCACTTTCTGACACTTCCACAGCAGTATGTCATCCCTGAAGCTCACGGAATGCTGAGAAAGCTCCTTCCTATCTGTACCTCTTTCAGTCAAGCAAATCTGGTTCATGTGACTGGAGTGACTGTTTGCCCACTCCGTTGTACCTGGTGCAAGTGAAGACCAGAGCCCAGTGTTGCTCTTTTCTCCATCAATTGTTGATCTGTGTAGAGGAACACCTAATTTGGGCAGGGTCTTTGGAGCTTTATGGCCACATCAAGTGCAGTGCCAAAGCCAGACCTGGATCTACTCATTGCCTCTACCAGGGTTGTCTGAGGGACTGGAACTAAGTTGAGGGTTTCTACAAAGATGTAGGTACACCTAACCTTTAGGCATTATCAGAGGGACTTTAGCCACTCTCCTGTTCTCAGGGCCTTTGCTTGTTTGTGAATCAGCTTGTTGGGCTCCAGAGTTGAGGAACCACATCTGACACAGGCTTGGTGTCTTGCATTTCTGTGGTTTCTTTTCAGCTTTACTTGGCCTGCAGATGCTGGCTGTGAGCCCACCCAAATCCTGCTTGTTGTCGTTGCTGTGGACTCCCAAGGAAGCTCTGGAAGGAAACCCCCCCTGGCTTTTGCTGATTGTGCAGGTCATCCAGCAGATGCTGGAGGCTGCGACGGAGAAGGCTTTGTGCTCCTGTCTGCTGCACACTCAACCGCAGCCGCTGATGAGCACATGTTTTACGACAAAAGCTCGAATCTGAGGGAACAGAAATCCCCTGCTTTACCATAAGTTTCCTGTGTGACCGTCAGGAAGTCACTTAATTGTTGTGGGTTCTTCATTGCAGGGTGGAGTTCTTTGTTCCTTGATTTGCTGTGCCAGTCATGTTGCTGTGGGATGGGATATATGAACCTGTGTGGAGGCCACTCAGAGTTGGAGGAGTATGTCTCCTGTGTCCATTCTGTGATGCTTGTAAGACAGGCAGGATGAGTCCTTGGACAGTGTCCCTTTGTTGCTCCAGAGCCAACAGGGAAATGCCTTCCTTTTCAGCATGGAGAGCTGAAATCCTCATGTCTTCAGTCTTTTGTGGCAGGTCTGTGATGTGACAGTGATGCACTCAACTCACCCACAGCAACAAAATTGCTTGGATTTTTTTAAATCCAGACTTCTGCAGAGGGAGGGGATATGAGCAGCACATTAACAAGTCTGATTGGCTGAGATTTACTATGAGCAGCAGAGTGAGGTTTGGGTAATTCAGGACCCTAACTTACCAAGTTCTGCTGATCCAAACTAAAATCTCACACCGTAACCTTTGGATGTTTCTGTTGGGTTGTGTGATGGTTTCCCAGCATTGCACACGCAATGCATTGGTTGGCTCTGCGTGGCTACAGACTTGGTTGTGATGAATTCATTCGCCATGGCTGTTGAAGGGCTGGGTTTGGAGGTCTTCTGTGGCCCTCTCTGCCAGTAGTGCTTATTGTCCCCATCCCTCTAGGCTGCAGCTGGCTGGTGCTGCAGCTGCCAGGTCCATAAATCAGCAGCGTGCCCCTGCATATCTGCTGCATAATGACTGATGCATATTCATGTTTGCTACAACATCGTGTCACCCTGCTGATAATATATCTTGGTGAGAAGGAGAGCAGGGACAGGGTCCCAGTAGCTAGTGCTTCCTTGCTTCATTTTATCTCCTCTTCTGCTGCCACCTTGTCTTTGGCTCCCTAAGATACCCCCTCTCTTGCATTTCTAATGTATTTTCCCCAGCTGCTTCTCCCAGATGTGCTAAAGCAAGCCTTGCAGGTGCTTTTTGCTGTGGTGCCTCTTTCCCCTCCATCCCTGCTCTGCTAATAAATCAGGGTGTGTTCTTGCAAAGGCCCTGCAAGGACTAAATGAACGCGGGAGGATGACTGTTATGTTTGAGCATGTAAATTAAAAGGCTTACTAATAAAAAGACATTCTGGAAGTATCTGGTCTTGGCTGTTCCTTTGAGCTCTATTTTTGAATGAGCTTTTATTGGTGTCCCACTGGGAGTGGAAGGGTGAGAAGGAAACTCAGTTTTTGTCCCTCATCCCAGAATGGACTGTCCCTCATTCAGAGCTCACCTGTGGAGAAGATGCTGTTGCACCTGTGCTGCTTTATCCCCTGTCTTGAAAAATGAGGAGGAAGAGAAGTGCTGTACCACCTTTCCCTGGAAAAGATAAAATTTTGTAAGATGTGATTAGCGGCCTGTGAAACACCACATGTGAGAGAGGATGGATGGGGCTTCACTCTTTTCTTTCAGTACAAGATCCTAAATGCTGTCCAGGGAAGCTGGGGAAGCCAACTTGGGTATTTACCAAAGTGTATCCCGAGATCTGCCTGAGTCCAACACAATCAGGACTGTCTGTCCCTGCAGAGAGGGATCCCTCTCATTCCTGCTCTGTATTCCTTCTTCTAGGGTGACTTGAACCATTCCCAGACAAGAGGATCCTATTTCTCTGTGGAAGCTCGTTAGCCATCCAGAGGGTGAGTGCCACATGGGCAGGGAGCACACCTGGCTCCTGCTGTCCCAGGATACTCATTTGTCTGCTTTTATGCTGCTGGCCAACAGCTTCCATCTTTTATCACCCAAACCCAATGCCACTGGCTGTCTGGAACTTTCTGCTGCAGGAGTAGTGCAATAGGACATGTCCTGTGTGAACCATTCCATTCCTGGAGGCTAGAGTTCACCAGTACTCTTACAAATCCTATTTTGCTCTAACACCTGACCTTTTTTAAAAAATCTCTTAACCATTAAGTGCTAAAAAACAACAAAAACCCAAAACAAACACCTAAAAGCATTATCAAAACAATTCTTGAAACTTCTCAGATGCATCTACCCTGTTTTCTTATCCATGTATTTGCTGGTAAAATACATGTGTAAGGATTTAAAGCAAGCAGGAAGTTGAACAACCATACTGATTTCCATTGCAAATTCTCAGTGAAAAGGGCTTGTATGCATTTCCTGGAACCAGTTTCCTAATTTTTCTTTGTGAACAGTTGTTTGGGAGGAATAAGGAAGGATAGAGAAGGGGAGGAGAGAACAGAAAGCTCATAGGGAGAGTGTTTCTTGACTCTGGGGTCCTTTTCTTGCTGTGCATCAGTGGTGCTCAGATTGGGATTGACCCTTTCTTTAAGTGATATAGGTGGCCACCTTATACCAGTGACTTCCATCGTTTTCATAGCTGGTCTTCAAGTGAGGAAAACAGCAGAGCCTGCTCCTCTGCTCCCAGCCCTACCTGCATCTCTGGGTGCTTATCTGTGGATCAGAGCATCTGGCTCTCTGCTGGCTGCCTGTGCCCATGACCCAACTGTGATTTCATCAGGATAATTGGAGAGCAGGGCCTCTCTTACAGCACTCTGTGCTTTCCCACTTGATGTACCCTGCCTCCCCAGTTGTCTCTGCCTTGGGAAGCTGGGCTGGGGATGAGCTGCCAGCTCTGACAGCCCAACACAAAGACTCAGCAGGAGACCAACAGCTTTCCCATCCAAAACTTCTGCTGGGAGCTTTTTGTCTCAGGTGAAAACCCCGGATGGGAAATCACATTGCCTTGATTTAGTTCCCAGCTTTACCACCATTGGTGGCTTTGGGCCAGTCCCTTGGCTGGTTTGCATCCCCTCGCCTGTCTCTGCAGTGAGTAGGATGGTGTTTCTGTTCATGCATGGCCACTGCCTTCAGCTCTAGCACTGAGTGCTCTGTGGCTTGCAGCTCAGTAGTGAGATCTGAATTTGTCCCTTCTTGTGCTGTTGCAGTAGAGCCAGACGGCTGCAACCTGCCCCTAGCACGATGACAGGACCTCTGGGCACGGGAGAGGCTGGACCTTTCCCCAGCAGCTTGCCTGCAGCTGCTCCTTTCATCAGCAAGAGGACCAGGCAGAACATACCAGGTACCTTAGGAAACCAGCCTGGAGACAGCATCTCTTGTAATTCCACACCATTACTGGGCAGTGTTTTCCCCAAAGCCAGATATTCTCTAATAGCTGTAATTACAGAGATCCACTTACACTGGCGCTGCATACTCATCTACTCCAAGTTTCTACTTCATTGCACCTTATATCTTGTGGGAAAATCAATACAATTTGGTACTGAGACTGGCAAGCCAAGAGATTGTTCAAGGCCTGTGTTCATGTTTGTGTACCACGTGTTTTAACACTTAACATTTACTGTCATCTATAACGTGAGTCTTGTTTTAACATTTCCAGGGGGCCTGTCCATCTTTTTATATACTCAAGATACATCACACTGCCTTTCTTGAATTCCATTAATGCTTATAGGTGGAATTTTAATGTAAAGGAAAGTTAAAAGGTGCCTCTTCTCTTGAGCTCTCTTGTACAAAGTACCATTTGTTTTTCTGAAAACAGCTGGGAGGCCTGAAAGAAGTCTCTTCCAGGGCAAGGTGGAGGGTTGCCAGCCCAGGCAGGGAAATGTCTGCCTCTGAACCACCTGCTCAGCCCTGAGAAGCTGGAGAAGAGATGAAAGTGGAGGAGTCCTGGCAGTTTTCAGCCTTCTGCATCTCGACAATGGGAGCTTTTCCTCCTTCACACTGCTTTCCCTCTCATGTTGGTATGTTCAGCACTAGGTCCTAAGTCCTGACTGCAAGATAGGAGTTCAGGTTTTATTAAAGTGTCTCACACTCTCCTGACCTGCACTGTGGCCTCTTCATGCCATTGTTATCCATCTTTAGCAACTTTTGGACACAACTCCATTCTGCTCTTTCCTTTCTTGCTCATGTAGAGTCTCGAAGATCACTGAAGTGTTGGATCATAAATCACAAGTGTAGTTTTAAAACTGTATTCAGTTTTTTCACATCACTGCACTGCCAGATGCAGAGAACTGTGACTTGGATGCCAGCACAGGTGGGCTCTCCCATCTGCGTGTGATTTTTTTTTTTTTTTTTTTTTAGAGTCTGTGTTCATTGGTGGTGTGGGATGTATAATTGTATAATTTGCTTGCCTGTTTCTTTCACCCTTTCTGTGGGCTGGCAGCAATTAACCCACCGAGCAGTGTGCTTTCCCTCTGGAAGTTAGCTTGGAAGATCAGTTCTTCTGCAGAGACTCTGGTGGGATGAGTGGCGGGGTATCAGGGAGACGAATAGAGTGGTGGTGGTGGGAGGTGAAGGTCCCACCATGATTCTCAAGCATATCCCATCACCTTCCGGAGTTTCCTCACTGCACTGCTCCTGGTGCCACATCCATGATGCTGGAGACATGGGCATGAGCAGTCCTGACTTACATGTTTGAGATAACGAGCCTGCTCATCTTTCTGAAAATACTAATTTTGGTGGCTTGCACTGGGTGTGGAGAGTGGGGTGCGTGGGCAATTCCTTCATCCAGAGAGAAGCTCTTGGGTAGCTAGTTAGTTTATTGTGTTACTGACTTATTTAGGACTTACTTTGGGTAGTTATAGCTACCTACCAGTTGTTTTTCTTGGAATAGGCTACTAACAAAGAACTTTATTAAGAGTATTTATTTTTTGAGAGGGAAATCAAGAACAGTGTAGTCACACTCCCTTACTGCCCAACAGCAGGTGATTGCACAGCTTCGTCTTTCACTTAAATATCTGACAACTGAAGCAGGAACCAGGGAGCAGAGAACAGGTAGCAGCTTTGGAGAGAATGAAACAGTCTTGTTTTCCTTTGTCCTTCCATATTTTCCCAGGCCCTTTGTGGCTGGGTAGTCTCAGGCAGAGGGATTGTGTTGCCAGAGGTGTTTGGACTGGAAACTGTGAGGGCTAGGCCTGGTGCAGTGACCAGTGCATGCCTGTTCCAGACTCTGTGCAAAGCTGAGGCTTGCACATTGCTGCTGGAACATGTTTATGGCTGCTGTGGAGAGGCAATCCCTCTCTTCCAGACCTGCCTATCCCTCGGACCTGCCTGCAGCTTTCTGCTGTTCTTCCTCACAGGTTTCTTTGTGAATGTGTATCTGTATTTTGAGCCTCCTACATTATGTCATTCTTTAGCCCTTTTCTTCCTTTCCTCTGCAGCAATATTTTTGTGCTCAGTCCCTTGGGACAGACTGCCTTTTCCTTCAGATCGTGTAGAGCTAGCAGAGGATGGAATAAGCCATTCTGCTCCGTTTTGGCTTTTTTTTTCCCCCCCTAATGGAAGACATTTATTACCTTCTAGCCATCTCTCCAAAGCAGGGCCAGTATTTGGAGCTTTTATTCTCTCTTTGGCATGCCTTTCTCTGTTTTCCTCTGTGAGGTGCACTGTCTGAGTTTGCAGGTGTACAGCCAGCAAGCCGACAACAGGCACAATTGCCTAGATTTGTAGCTCACTTGTTGATTTAAGAAGCAACGAGTAAATTAAAATGAAGCATTGGATAGGCTTCATAACAGAGCATCAGCTTTCCAGCCTCAGTTCCCTAATCTCTTTGAGGCTGGACAGGCCACAGAGAGCATCAGCACTTTGGTCTTGGAATGAAAACACAAGGTGGCATTTCACACACTGGAGAGGCTCCTTCAGCCCCTCCACAGGCTGTGCTTTGTGATGTTGATGACAGTCCTGTGCATGAGCAGATGGAGGAGACTGGACAGTCACTGGGGTAAGCCAACAAGGTTTGCTTTATCAGTGCTCAAAAACCACTGAGTAGGATTCCTGATGTGTGGATGACTGCTGGTAAAAGACTGGCATGAATGTTGTTCTCCTAGAGGACTGCAGACCATTTCTGCCTGCAGAGAATCTCTGCTGAAGGGAAATAAAATCAAACACAGTAGAATTTGTGGTCATATGGCTCTTCTGGACAGGACTTGGGAGGAAAGGGTGCCTGGTCTGAGATGAGCTCAAAGAGATTTGCAGAGCTGAAACTGACTTCTGATGTTTTTAAATGCAGAAATTCCCAGTGGGCAGGTGCAGTGATAGTGAATGCTCAGTAATGAACAGTTGTAAAATTTCTGGCATGGCTGGCCTTACTACAGCAGCGTTGTGCAAAAATCTGTCTCTTGACTTGTTTAGTTGGCTTGGTGTCTGTCCTGGAACATAAACAAAGTGATGGGAGGAAACAGGGAACACAGACAAAGCTCCTTCAGTTATTCTGTTGGAAGGGTATCAGAGGCTCCCTTGTGGTGAATGTGTTGGAAACTCACTGTGTATCCCTTCCACTTGACACCTGAGCTCTTGTTGAAACTGTGGTGGTGAGATGGGACATACTGATGGGGGGCCAAGCCCCTTGAATTCCTTATCTCTGCTGAGTGAGTTTCTGGAGGCTTCACAGTCAGGTCTCCCAAACTACCTGTCTAGGCTAGAGAATAGGGGCCATGAAGAAGATCAGGGGTTTTTTTTGCAGGACACAGTTGGATCTCTGGATAACACCTGTAGCCTTGGTGCTCAGGCCTGCTTTAGGTCTTAGCCTTGTGACAGCTTCTGCCGAGCATCTTGATCCTTGTTTCTGCAGGCAGGGTCTCCATGCTGCCGCCCAGCCCGTGCAGGCAGGGGAGGTGGCGTGCCCTCTGCCCTCACCCCTGCCTCCATCCCCTCCCTGTGAGACAAAGGTAGGATGCTGGTGTCCATCGGGGCTGGGTGCTTGCTCTCCCTGCTTCCTGCACAAGGCTGGCAGATGGCTCCTGTTTGCTGGAGCTCTGTGGCTCTGGCTACTGGGCTGGGAGCAGCTGCTGCTGCCAGGCGGAAGCACTCGGCGAGGCTTTCCTAGACAGCTTTGAACGGGAGCCAGGAGCCCTCTCGCTACAGGAGAAAATCCACGAGGTCAGGAAACAGAGCAGCAGCAGCTCCTGCTCCACGCTGGGGCTGTTGGCTTGGCACATGGATCCCAGCCCTCCTCTTTGCAGATGGTGCTCCTGGAACTGCTCTTCTCCTTGCTGTCTCTCTGAACTGTTGCTTGACAGCCCTGTGTGTGGTTTTTGGGGGTGTAGTAGTGGGGCGCTGCAGAGGTGATAAATTTGGATAGGGAAACACTGGATGGTGACCTGGATCAGACTTTCAGATCTTGAAGAGCGTGCAGAAGATGGAAGAAGCATGGTTCCTGCTCTGTGTGGGACTGGGAGGCAGTGCTTTTGTGTTTCCCTCTGTTATTTTGTGGTCAGCTGTGTGTGGGCTCTGCGTTGGCTGCTGAGCAATAGAAACCAGAAATCCTCGCATCAGGAGAACCTTTCACAACCACCAACAGGCTGTAAACGTCCATCCGGTGTGTCACTAGCATGAAAACTGGGCTGTCTGTTACCATCTCTCTAACAGGAACCCCACTCTCTCTTCCCTGCATCTGTTTTCTAGGAAGCCAGAAACATTGCTTTTGGGATGGTTGTTCTTGAACCAGCCCCTGTAGTGGTGGTGGTGATGTTTCTGTGGCACTGAGGAACAGCCACCCCTGTGCTGAAGCTGTGGGTGCATCGAAGAGCAGCCTTGCCCTCCCCATGTTCAGGAGAAAAAAGTGTGACGGGGGAGTTACGAGATGGTGTTGGTAAGCTTAAGGATAGGACCAGTCGCCCAACTCTGTAGCAAAGTTTGGAAATCCCTGGTTTCCCTGCAGCCTTTGGCCAGGCTGCTTCTTCCATGGGATTTGCACATTGCCTGTGAGGAGCTTGCAGTGGGGAAAGGAAGTGAGCTCCCCTGAGCGTGGATTTTTAGCCCGTGTTAATTTGGGCAGCTCTCATGCCCAGAGCTGTCCGTCATTCCCCACACTCTTGCTCTGCATTAGGACGTCTTGCAGCAATGGTGTGGAGCAGGCAGGCTGGCCCTGCCCTGCTGTGCAAGCTGCAGAATCTCCTGCCGCTGCTGGGGTGAGGGTGGCACAGCAGTGGAGAGTTAGCTGAGGTGACAGCGCCTTTGAGGGATGGTGTCAGTGAGCAAACACCGGCACTGCAGAGCTCTTGTATGTAAATTGTCCATGAGTGGGCCACAAGCCGGGAGTAGCATTAGCTCCTTTGCCTCCCTCACTTTCCCTGCCTCTTGGGTGCGTGGGGGGCAAGAAGATGTGGATTTATGTTTCTGTGGAGGAGCCAGATCTTAAAATTCTGTGCTAAGGTGGTGATACACAGGGCTTGCTGGTATGTGGCTGCGCCACTGCTGTGCAATGGAGCTCAGCTGAGGTCTGGAGCGGGGAAGACGCTCAAGCTGACGTGGGTGAACACCTTATCCCCCACCTCCTGCTGCAGTGTGGACCATAAAGCTGCTATGGCTGTGTGGGCTGAAGGTCTTCCAAAGGAGTAGGTAATGCCTTCCACTGGGGTGGTCTTGAGGGAGAACCCCCTCCTAAGGAACTTAAGTTTTCTCCTACCCGTATTGAGTCAAAGCTTTTCTCACTGCCTTAGCAAGTCCTACGGGCCTGGGCAGTTGTGCTGTTTTCCTTGAGCATCTTTGTGGCAACTGCTTCATTATCAGCGTCAGATGCAGAGCAAAGTCCTTATATTTTGCTGGGGGTTGCAGATCTCCCTGCTCTGTAATGAAAGGTGGGAGCTGGTCGCAGTGTTTCTTCAGACCCCCAGGACCCCTCTGTGTTTAGCTGTGAAGATGTTTGCTGAAGGACGATCTCCCCTAGACAGCCGTGCTGGTGGAGATGGTCAGTCAACATTTGCTCCTCAGTCCCCCTTTCATCCTAACTGTCTCTTTCCAGAGAGATCAGAAGCCTGGGGTGGGGATCTCTCTTGCCCCTGAGAAGCAGTGCATGTGAGAACATCACATACGTGAGGGCATGCATTAAGGGAGCAGAGTAATGTGTGTGCTCAGTCCATTAGTGAGATGACTTAGATTCTCTCCTGTAGCCTTGCTTTCAATCTGCAACTCCTCCCTGGCTGCCAGAACAGATGCACATTGGACTTTCGGGGGAAGCAGTGTCACTTTCAGGTAGGCACCTAGGGTACGACATTGTTTGCACTTCATTTACCATCACCACTTTTCCACGGTGTTTAACTGCTTCTCCAGCACAGCGAACCAGAGGTCCTGCTTGGCATCATATTTGTTACCTGGTTGCTCTTCTGCTCCTTTGCCCTTCTTTAGGATTCTGGATGCTGAGAAGGGCATGAGCTTTGTTTGCCTTTCTGCTATCAAGACAGCAGCTCAAGAAAGGGCTTCAGCAAGACGTGATTGTGTCTGATTGCTCCCTGTTCGACAGGGAGATGGAACTGTCTGTGTGGTTTAGGGTTGCAGTCAGGTGGGGATTGAAGGCAGAAAGTTCTGGCCTCCTTGCCATTAGATCTTTGCTGTGTTAGCAAATGCATCAGCTGTGGTCTGGGTCTAGGGCAGCCTTTGCTGGCACAGTTCGTAGCAGCTTCCAGAGTTTAGGAGCAGGGCTGGCAAGCCTGGGGAGGAGGGTGGAGTGATTTAACCATCTGGGCTGGGAGGGTGGAGGGGGTTTTAATCCCTGTGAACACTGAAGGGTGTCTGACAAGGGGAACTGTGAGCTTGTCTTCCTGCTACCTGCTGTATTTTGGGTGGCTTCCCCAGAGCTTGCAGATGGTGGCTGAGAATGAGTATCTGACCCTGGAGTGACTTTCATTGGGCAGGGCCTGCAGTCCAATGAGGGTGGATTTCTATTTAAACCTTTGGGGTTTTGTAATCTTCCTGAGTTAGTTCCTCTTTCTCAGCAGACTTGGAGCAAAAATTCAAGGGAGGAGCTGGGGGCATGTGAATCTTCTGCTGCTGAAGGGCCATGGGAGGTACACAGTACTGCAGAAGTATGGTTTGCTCATCCTGGCCCTAATCATCACTGTCAGCACCTTTTGGG